>NC_041381.1:207705295-207976212 GCF_002162155.2 Triticum dicoccoides | reverse complement strand
GAACCTGTTTGAATTTCATTGATGCTAGGGTTTGATCAATCCCCATTTCAAATTCAAAAGAATTTAAACATGATGCAACACATGACTAGCTAACCTAGAGCAAACCAGAACTAGGGATGTGACAAGAATCCCGTGATAAGGGGACATGATCTCTGCTTTGACATGTCGTGCCAATAAAACCGCACCTCAAAATACAGAACGACAGGCTAAAGAATGGTTCGAGTAATGACCGGGCAGTGGCGTGATGTCATGCTACGAAAAGTTCTCAGCGGATTGGACTCGTGAAAATATTATACTCTCTAAGGTTGTGTGTGGAACTTGTTTTGCAGAGCCGGACACGATTCTTATGTTCGAAATCAACTTTGAAGTATTCGGAGAAGGAACCCGCCTTGCAATGCCGAAGACAATCTGCACGCAAAACTCATTGTCATTGAAGCCCGGTTCAGGGGCTACTGAGGGAGTCCTGGATTAAGGGGTCCTCGGATAGCCAGACTATATACTTGGGCCGGACTATTGGGCTATGAAGATACCAAATAGAAGATTTCTCCCCGTGTCCAGATGGGACTCTGCTTTGCGTGGAAGGCAAGCTTGGCGATTCAGATATGTAGATTCCTTCTCTTTAACCAACTTTCTGTAACCCTAGCCCCGTCCGATGTCTATATAAACCGGAGGGTTTAGTCCGTAGGACAACAATCATAATCTCATAGGCTAGGCTTCTAGGGTTTAGCCATTACGTTCTCGTGGTAGATCAACTGTTGTAATACTCATATTCATCAAGATCAATCAAGCAGGAAGTGGTGTATTACCTCCATAGAGAGGGCCCGAACCTGGGTAAACATTGTGTCCCCCGCGTCCTATTACCATTAGCCTTAGACGCACAGTTCGGGACCCCCTACCCGAGATCCGCCAGTTTTGACACCGACAGCTAGCCTTTTCGCACTAACCGCCATGTCGGATGAGTTATGGGCACTCGGAGTTGTACAATTTCTCCCGAAAGCTTTTCAAATGTCACAATTGAGCGTCACGCGCCCGGGTGGTCCGCGTAAGCACCAACCTTGTATAAGGAGGTTGCCAGGACTGATATCAGCAGTCCTCACAACGTGGAGGACTACAACGGGCGATGGGCCTAAGGCCCCTGCACACTTAGGATGTAGACCGGCGTGCAGACCTCTCTAGAGCCTAGGTAGGGCTATGACGTGTTGATCTTCCTAGGCCAGGCATTACACAAGAAAGTGTGTCCAGCCAGAGTGATCGAGCGTGTTGGGTAATGTGGTGCACCATTGTAGGGAAGTTAATCTATTCTGATAGCCATGTCCATGGTAATAGGATGACTTGGATTTGTAAACTACTAAAACTAGGTACTTAATAAAACACATCCAGATAAGTGACAGGTACAACCCGGTGATCGCTCTCTCATAGGGAGACGAGGAGAGGATCTTCGGGTAGGATTATGCTATACAATGATACTTATTACATTCCAGCTACTCTCTCCTATTGCTTCAAGATGGTGGTTGCCAGAAGATATAGTCTTCGACAGGACTAGCTTCTCCCCCCTTATTCTGGTATTCTATAGTTCAGTCCAAAGATACTACCCCTTTTATTGATAACGATGCATATGTAGTGTAGATTTTATGTAAGCCTTGCGAGTACTTTGGATGAGTACTCACGGTTGCTTTGCTACCTCTTTTCCCCCTATACCGGATTGCTGTGATCAGATGGCGGATCCTAGAAGCCATATGCCACTGCCAATGACTACTACTACCCCGAGGGTGCCTACTACTACATGGAGGCCACCGATGGCCAGGAGTAGTTAGGAGGCTCCCAGGCAGGAGTCCTTACCTTTTCGATCGCTGTTGCTTTTGTGCTAGCCTTCTTAAGGCAGACTTGTTTAACTTTATGTATGTACTCAATATTATTGCTTCCGCTGACTTGTTTGTATTTGAGTTATGTATTCGAGCCCTCGAGCCCCCACTGGTACAACGAGGTGCTATACTAATGATTTTTAACCCCTTTCCACGATGGCGTTTTGAACCGTCGTCAAGTGAGTGTGTGTGATAGTGGGGCCTCCCCACATGACCCAGAAACCGTCGAGGATAGGCTGTCCGGTCACACATGCTTGGCAAAATGAGGTCGTATGCGACGGCGAGCGATGAAAAATACGGTTATCCAGGCCCAATCGGTTCTGGTTGTAAGTACGTCCCACACAGTCAGTCCCAAACAAACGTTTCCATTTGTTATGTACATTCCACACAGTCAATCCAAGGAATACGTTTCTATTCTTATGTACATCCCACACAGTCAATCCAGGGAAAACGTTTCCGCTCGTATGTAAATCCCGCACGGTCAATCCATGGAAACGTTTCCGTTCGTATATACATCCCACACCGTTTTATGTATAGCCTCGTGTGTGATAGGTGTAACTATCACACACGCTCTGCCTCGGTTAACCATTTTCTTTTATTCAACTAAATCACGCACTATTTGATGAAGAAAATTGTATGACATTGGGCTATCCATCACAAGTGCTTTTACTGCTAGAACCGTTTGCAAAGTTCCATGACACAAATTCACATTTCATATCAAGCAACTGTTTGCCAATTTCATATCGGTGCAAGGGAGCCAAGCCACAGGCGCGGAGTCCGGAGGAATCAACCAAAGGTTTCCATTCTTGTGCAACGAGACCAAGACCGCCAGGACGACAAGACGGAGGTCATCACCGAGCCCACTGCAGCATCACGACCAGAGGCTTTTCGCAGGCGAAGACTACTTTTTTAGGATAGACTATACTACTTGTCCCCTTTCAAATCCCGTTGTGGAATCCCTTCCCGCTCATATTTGGGAAGAGGACCAAGGCCACTATATATAGGACTTAGCCACCACCATAGCAAGGAGAGAGATCAATTCCACCCCAAGCACCACACCAGCTCAAGAACACCTCACCTCCTGAGGCTGGTTCATCCTTTGTACTAGTTCATCCATAGCCCCTCGAGGCAATCCACCACACCACACTGGAGTAGGGTATTACACCACAACGGTGGCCCGAACCAGTATAAATCTCTGTGTCTTTGTGTCTCTGTGAGCTCTACGCGCTAGGCTAGGGAGGATCACGAGTAGGCAGGCTGGGCAGGTTGAGATCTCCGCACGCACCCAAGTGTTCGAACCTCTCACGGGTTGCCGGATCCTGAAATCTGACATTTGGCGCACCAGGTAGGGGTGCGTCGGATCTCCTCTTCCATCGACCGGTCCCCTCCGCTCCACCAAAGCCATGGCCGACGCCCCAAGAGTCCACGTCGAGCACTGGGTCGTCCAGACCTCCTCGGCAACACCCACCGACGAAGATGACCTCCACTTTTCCCTGCTCGCGACCCGCGTTCTGCCGGGGGCGACCGGCCGCGGGGGGCGCGTGGCGCATCCTTCTCCTCTGGTGCCGCCCTATAGCCGCGCAGCTGCGCGATCTGTGAACTACGCTGCAGCAACTGCTCCGCACTCGCACAGGGAACAAGCGAACATGCGGGCGGCGGTCATCATGGCCCGTGAGCTTCTATGGTGCAGGCTGCTTGAGAGCGGATGCGACGCCTTGTTGGAGCGGGTCACTGAGCTGCTAGATGCGGCATGAAGTGGCGCGACGTCGTTCTGCACCCTCCCCATGTCGCAGGCGATGTTGGGGGCGCGCGCTCATCCCCAACACAGCCGCGCGCCCTCTCCCAGGGGCCACGGAGAGCCTCTCGACGCCAATCAGCCTCGTGGAGTAGCCCGTGCCGCCCCAAACGTGCCCCCTTGGCACGGGGCTGCTTCAGACGACACCCCCAGGGGTCGCGCTGGAGTGCCGGCCCCTGGCCAGCAGGACCAGAGGATGGCAGAAGGGAGCGAGAGCATTAGGAGGCTGGGCGGCGCCTCTGGTGTGAACATCCCGGAAGCCTACGTTCCGGTCGTGATGTATCCATGGCACGCGCTGGGAGAGGGCCCCAGCCGATCCCCCACGCCAGGCTGGGCGCTGGACATACACGAATCCGAGCTCTCCTTCGAACCACCACCAAGCCCTGCCGATGTGCCCAACAGTGGCAGCCTCTAGGTATAGTTAACGCTGCAGGGGCACGCTTACACTAACCATGGATCGCAGGTAAACCAAGACGAGGCGACCACCAGGACCCTCAGGACGGCGAACCCTCCTCAGGAGCGCGAAGGACGTTGGGAGCAGCGCGGGGGAAGCCCAGCGGCAGGGACCTCCTCGCGCTGCACGGAGCAGGATCCAGCCTGGAGGTAAGTTCCCTGCCGGGGAAGGCACCGGCGTGCCCTTCCCCTCGGCACGGGGCCTACGATCGCCGAGGACGCCATCAGTGTCCCCTTGGCCCCTTGGTCTTGTCCTGGTTTCTGGTCTCCCCAACGATGGTCAGGGGCGGCGCATGGCGGGGTCCTCGTCAGGCGACATGAAGCAAGGCTCTGTCCTGTGAAGGTCTCCACTCGTGACACTCTCATGTAATAATGAGTGGGGCTGTACACGCCCCGGAGTCTCCTGAGTGCCGCCCTGGGGCCTCAAGGGGGCTCCCACCCATGTCCTAGTGGAAGCACCATGCATGCTCTGCGCTGGCCGTCGACACTGTCCCCAATGACTATGCCCAGCCAGTGGAATCACTTAGCTCCGCGGTGGTGAGAAGACCGAAGACTGAAGACTGAATACCAGTTAGGCGCCGGACGCGGCCGCCTGCTTTTTGCCTCTATTTTTGTACTCGCTTGCCGACTTTTTGAAGCAGTTTGTTTTCTGTGCGTTTATAAAACGAGGGGGGGGGTTTCTTTTTCTCGTGTCGCTCTCTTGCCTTCACTTCTTGTGTTCTTTTCTTGGAGCTCATTACCAGTACCCTACCCTCTAGTACCTCACGAGCGGGGGCTGGGTACGGTGTACAAGCTAGCGCTAATTGCTCCCCTCGGGGGCTTGAAGGTGCGGCCGCCCCGCGCGCCCACCTTGCCACAATCTGGCAGTTGGCTCCTCACGAGGCACTCCACGGCAGGCCAGCAGGCCCCTCGAGAGCTACCGGGCCTCGCGTGCTAGCTGCAGGCTTGCCTCAGGAGAAGGGGTGCTGCCGCGGCATCAAGCCTCACTCAGGACCCACGAAATCCAAGATAAGTTAAAAACAACTATCTTGTTCATCGGCCCGCAACCTTGTTGCCCCCCCTCCGGGTGTTACTTCAAAAGCATTTAGCAATCTCATATATCATAAGGGGCACCCCCTTTTCAAAATGCTCTCACAAGGATGCGCTCGAGTTTTCATACAGGTGAAAGTAAAATAAATACAGGCCTAGCTGGACGCGCCTCCTTCGTCACTCCCATCCATGCTGATTGTGCTGAAGCTGCCACCCTCCTCGTCATCTCCACCCGCGCCATCGCTTCAGCTGCGAGCACAGCCGTGTCATCCTCAGGAGTCAGCTCCTTCACCAGAGCATCCACCTGACCGTCCATCCACTTGGCAAGCTTGTCTTGGGTGGCCGCAGGCACAGGGGCTAGCATGGTGTTGAAGTCGAAGTGGGAGTCAAGGTTCAGGAGGTTGCTGAAGATGCGCGAGAGCGTGCGCCCAAGGAGGCCCCGGCTCCTCTCCTTGATGACCTGGCGGGCTTTTGTGGCCTGGTCCTCCAGGTGGGTCACGATATCAGTGAAGAAGCGAAGATGGCTGGCATAGTCGCTCTCGTGCGGGTGAGGAGCGCTCTCATCGCAAACAGCACCCAAGGCATTGTTGGCTCTGACGCGCAGACCCTGGAGCATGGGGCCGTGTTCGCGCTCTAGCGTCAGGCGGTGGCACTTTTCACTCAAATCCTTCTCTAGGAGGGAGGCGATGTCCTCGGCCTGCTTCTGGAGAGAGGATATCTCGGCGCGAGCAGAATCCAGGATGTTCGGAAGAAGCCAGGGCTTCCTGGGCAGCGTCCTTGCACTGCTTCACCGCCTGCAGCTCGGTCTTCGGGACGGAGGTCCGGCCCTCAAACTCAGCCTTGAGCAGCTCTAGGTCCAGGCGGTGCCCCTCGGCCAGCTCAGCACGTGCCTTCGCCGCCTTCTCCTCCACCTCCACCTTGACCTGAGCTTCTCGGGCGGCGACAACATCCTCAGCCGCGGCGGCCTGCCGCTCCCTCACCTCCATCCTTTCAAGCGCCAAGCTATGATCCACGGCCTCCAGCGTCAAGTCCTCATGGCGCCTCAGGAGCTCCGCCTCGACAAGGGCCACCTCACTTGGTGTGGAGGCCAGCAGGGCGCGACGCTCCTCGATTTCGCGCAGCAGGGCAACACTCGAAGACAGAAGATCTCGCTCCCGCTCCTCAACCACCACATGATGGAGGTTGGCTACCTCGGCCTCTTCCATGGAGCGAGCGCAAGCTTTTTGAGAATCCACGAGTGAGGCCTCCACGCGCACTTCGGCCTTGTCTCGCTAAAGCTTCCCAAGGTTGATGGCCACCTTCAACCGCTGCCATTCACCCTCCAAGCGGTGGTTCTCTACTTCAAGCCTGGTATCGATGTTGGCGAGCTCCCCGCCAAGATGGACCATCGCGAGCATCGCTTCACCAAAGAACCCGAAGCACACCATGCTGCGCCCACGAGCAAGCGCGAGCTCGTCGCCAAGATCTTCACTGGCTCCAGAGGTTGCTTGGGAGGCGCTGGGGGCTCCGCCAGTCGCCGGCTGGGGGCTGGCTGGTGGGGCTCCGCAGCTTGAAGACGAAGGCTGCCTAGAGGATGCCCCCTGCTGGCAAGGATAAGAGGGAGGATCACCTGGGCACCATTCACCTCGCGGATAGAGTCGCGGGGGGAGAGAACATGGGGCTTGGTCCCGATGCACCCTCGCGGTGTCAAGTTGGAAGGAGCCGGACTCATACCTTGCGCAGGCTCAGTGTGCTGGGGGTTGCACGCCTGCACCGCCCTAGGGCTCTTGGGGGTCTTCGCCTCCCGAGGTTTTTTCTTCATGAAGATCCTGCAAAACCCCAGCGATGAGAAAATGCAGTGTGCTCGGAGATCAGGAGCGAAGGTACTTACTCATCGGCAGTCACATATCTCCTCGGCTTCAGCGGCCGATGGGTGCCATCGTCGCGGCACGGGGACCTCTTCCTCTTCAGGAGCGACTCAAGGCACAGGCGGCACCGACCTGGCCTCGACGGGCGATCCTCAGGAGGGGGAGCGTCCGACGTGATATCTGGAGCAGAGGTCCCAAGGGTAGGGGCGCCTAGCATGGCCTCCTGGCTCACGGCTCTGGGGCCATTGGTGGGCTCCTCGTCGCCAGCAGCAGCTCTGGAGCCACCGTCTCGGCCGTCAGAGGCCCCTGCCTCTGGAGCCTGCTGTTGCGCAGGCTCTGCAGCAGCCCCTGCTGGAACCCCGGAAGCTTGAGGCTCCTGAGCCTCTAACGAGGCTGAGCCTCCGGAGGAGTTCTCAACAGCTGACGGAGGCGCACGTCCCCCTACTTCCACACTTGGGGCGCATGTAGCAAGGTCAATCAGGAGAGGAGCCACGAAGACTGGATTCTCACGGGGCCCCTCAATGCCCTCGGGAAACAACCCCCACTCATCAAACAGGGCATCTGCCCCGCGAAGGCCTCCTTGTTTGAGCCCAGATAAAGAAGGCAGCCACCCCCTGGGAGGTCAGCAGGCTCGGGCTCGCCAGTCAGCAGCTTAAGCACCACGCTCAAGGTACCGATAGCAAGCGACGGCATCGGCAGCCTCATCGGGTCTCCAGCGCCGGTGAAGTCCCACATCGGGCGAGAATGGCGCTGGAGGGGAGCAAGGCGCTGCTTCACGAATTCCTTCACCACCATTGGCGCCATCATCCCCAGTTCCTGGAGCCTTGCCAACCTCTTCCAGACAAAAGCAAGACGCCAGTCAGTGAGCTTCAGATGGCACCAGCTAGAGCTTGGCGAAGCCGGCGACCCAGGAATCATGAGCAGGGGACTGAATGCGCGGGCGTCCATCAGAAGCCACTGCTTCCGAAATCCCTTCGCGACAGGCAAGAGCTCAAAGTCAATCCCTGAGCCAGCGGTCGCAACCACAGCTTCGAAGGTCACGCACCCAGAGCGCTGACGAGCGTCCACCAGCCGGAGCACGAAGAAATGTTGAAACAAGGCCACAGAGGGAGTGATGCCCACCATGGCCTCGCAGAGGAAGGCGAAGACGGCAAGGAGGATGACAGAGCGAGGGTCCAGATGCAGTAGATGGATATGGTAATGCGACATCACATCATTGAAGAAGGGGGAGAAGGGAGCAATCAACCCAGCAAGAAGAGCATGAAGATGGATGGGAATCTCAGTGGCGCTCATCTCTCTTGTCTGCCTAGACGCGGGGCGGGCAGCCGTCGCCCGCCCCTCGTTGGAGCTGGCGGCGAGCGCATGGCGAACCTTGTCCAGCCCTTCCTTATTGATTACCGTCGACTGCTCAAGGGCCGGCTCCAAGGCTGGCGGAGGACCTACCGGCGCGCGCGGCTTCACCTTCTTCCTCCTTGTCTTGGGAGCCATGGTGAATACCAAGAGGGAGCAAGGCGCCGGCACCAGATCTACAGATGAGGCGGCATGATTGGGGAGTGAAAGTGAACCTATCCCTAGGTGGTTTTGGTAATTCATAACAACATATAGCTCATTGAGCTAATACTATTCCAAGACTATTATTTCAGGAAAGCTCAATGAATGGCATGGCATGGATGATGAAAGTGGATCCCTCAAAATATCAAGGACAAAGGATTGGCTCAAGCTCAAAAGCTCAAGACTCTTCATTTTTCATTTTAGTGATCCAAGATCACATTGAGTCTATAGGAAAAGCCAATACTATCAAGGAGGGATGAGGTGTTGCTTAATGAGCCTCTTGCTTCATGTGCTTAGTGATATGCTCCAAATACCCTCAACTACTTTCTCACATCCACATATGACCTAAACCCAAAGTCAAAATCAGTCCCACCGATTCTTTCTATCCGGCGCCACCGAGTTCAAATGTCATAGCCACTGCCACAAACCCTATGCAAATCGGTCTTACCGATAGGGATCTCGGTCTCACCGAGATGGGGTTGTAATCTCTCTGTTTCCCTTCGTAACATTTTGGTCTAACCGAAGTGAGCGATCAGTCCCACCGAGATTGCAATATAAACTCACTGTTTCCTTTTCATAACAATTCGGTCTCACCGAAATGAGCGAATCGGTCCCATCGAGTTTACCTGACCAACTCTCTGGAAAGCTTATTACCAAAATCAGTCTCACCGAGTTTGTGTAATCGGTCTCACCGAGATTACGTTATGCCCTAAACCTAACCATATCAGTCCCACCGATTCTTTCTATCCGGTGCCACCGAGTTCAAATGTCATAGCCACTGCCACAAACCCTAGGCAAATCGGTCTTACCGATAGGGATCTCGGTCTCACCAAGATGGGGTTGTAATCTCTCTATTTCCTTTCGTAACGTTCCGGTCTAACCGAAGTGAGCGATCGGTCCCACCGAGATTGCAATGTAAACTCCCTGTTTCCTTTTCGTAACGATTCGGTCTTACCGAAATGAGCGAATCGGTCCCACCGAGTTTACTTGACCAACTCTCTAGAAAGCTTATTACCAAAATCGGTCTCACCGAGTTTGTGTAATCGGTCTCACAGAGATTACGTTATGCCCTAAACCTAGCCATATCGGTCCTACCGAGTTGCATGTCGGTCCCACCGAAAATCCTAACGGTCACTAGGTTTACTAAATCAGTCTGACCGAGTCTGTTGAATCGGTCCCATCGAGTTTGGTAAATTGTGTGTAACGGTTAGATTTTGTGTGGAGGCTATATATACCCCTCCACCTCCTCTTCATTCGTGGAGAGAGCCATCAGAACAAACCTACACTTCCAACTTACCATTTCTGAGAGAGAACCACCTACTCATGTGTTGAGGCCAATATATTCCATTCCTACCATATGAATCTTGATCTCTAGCCTTCCCCAAGTTGCTTTCCACTCAAATCTTCTTTCCACCAGATCCAAATCCCATGAGAGAGAGTTGAGTGTTGGGGAGACTATCATTTGAAGCACAAGAGCAAGGAGTTCATCATCAACGCACCATTTGTTACTTCTTGGAGAGTGGGGTCTCCTAGATTGGCTAGGTGTCACTTGGGAGCCTCCGACAA
Organism: Triticum dicoccoides; assembly: GCF_002162155.2. Classification (NCBI taxonomy): domain Eukaryota; kingdom Viridiplantae; phylum Streptophyta; class Magnoliopsida; order Poales; family Poaceae; genus Triticum; species Triticum dicoccoides. Next base: position 207,966,109 of record NC_041381.1, on the reverse strand, counting down.
GATTGTGGAGTTGAACCAAGGCGTTTGTAAGGGCAAGGAGATCGCCTACTTCGTGAAGATCTACCGCTAGTGAGGCAAGCCCTTCATGGACGACGACCATGGTGGAATAGACAAGGTTGCTTCTTCGTGGAACCTTCGTGGGTGGAGCCCTCCGTGGACTCGCGCAACCGTTACCCTTCGTGGGTTGAAGTCTCCATCAACGTGGATGTACGATAGCACCACCTATCGGAACCACGACAAAAACATCCGTGTCTCCAATTGAGTTTGAATCCTCCAAACCCTTCCCTTTACTTTCTTGCAAGTTGCATGCTTTAATTTCCGTTGCCCATATACTCTTTGCATGCTTGCTTGAATTGTGTGATGATTTCTTGACTTGTCCAAAGATGGGTAAAATCTGCCAAACTCTAAAATTGGGAAAAGGTTAAGTTTTTAATTGGTCAAGTAGTCTAATCACCCCCCTCTAGACATACTTCAAGGTCCTACAAGTGGTATCAAAGCCTTGGTCTCCATTTTCTTTGATTTCCATAGCTTTTGGTGGTCATAGCCTTGGTTTCACAACCTAGGAGAGTATGGCGTCTAGCGAGGGAAATTATCACCGTAGAGGTCCTTACTTTGATGGTACTAATTTTTCTAGTTGGAAGCATAAGATGAAAATGCATATTCTTGGACATAACCCCGCCGTTTGGGCTATTGTGTGTATTGGCTTGCAAGGTGAATTCTTTGATGGGAGAGAGCCGAACCGTGAAGCTAGCGCGGAAGAGTTGAAGATGCTGCAATACAACGCTCAAGCTTGTGATATCCTCTTCAACGGATTGTGCCCCAAGGAATTCAACAAAATCAGCCATCTTGAGAATGCAAAGGAAATTTGGGATACTTTGATTGATATGCATGAAGGTACCGACTCCGTCAAGGATTCCAAGTTGGATGTGCTCCAAAGTCAGCTTGACAAGTTCAAAATGAAGGATGGTGAAGGTGTCGCTGAAATGTACTCTAGGCTTGCACTTATCACAAATGAGATTGCCGGCTTAGGGAGTGAAGAGATGACTGACAGATTCATCATCAAGAAGATCCTAAGAGGATTGGATAGAAAGTATGATACCGTGTGCACATTGATCCAAATGATGCCAAACTACAAAGATCTCAAGCCAACAGAAGTCATTGGATCTCAAGCCAATTGTTGCTCATGAGATGTCACTCAAGGATAAGGAGGAACTTCACAACAAGTCAAGTGGTGCTTACAAAGCCTCATGTGAAGCCCCCACATCATCAAGTCAGAAACAAACCTTCAATGAAGAATTGAGCTTAATGGTGAAGAACTTCAACAAATTCTACAAGAGTAGAAGCAAAGAAAGAAGCTCTAAGTCAAGGTCCTACAATGACAAAAGATCTTCTAGTCGAGAGAGAAATTGCTACAATTGTGGGAGACCCGGACACTATTCCAATGAGTGTACGGCACCCTACAAAAGAAGAGAAGATTCTCCAAGAAGAAGAAGCAAAAGAGAAGAATCACCACCAAGAGAGAGGAGGAGTAGAGATGATCGTTATGAACGAAGACCCTCACGCAGAAGCAAGGATTCAGAAAGGAAGGACAAGTCATCAAGGAGCTACACAAAATGAAGACATCAAGCTCATGTTGGTGAATGGGTATCCGGCTCCGACTCTGAAAATCACTCCGAAAGAAGCTATCACTCCAACTCCGAATATACTCAAGATGAAGGTGTTGCCGGTCTAGCACTTGTGTCAACCAACTCCTACGACATATTTGACTCACCAAATGAAGGAATTGGAAGATGCTTCATGGCCAAAGGTCCAAAGGTAACACATCCCGAGTATGTTGATTTCAATAATGATGAAGATGACTTGCTAGGTGATGATGATTTACTTTTTGACAACTCTAGTGATGAATACTATGATGAAATGTCAATTAATCATGCTAATCAAGATAAAACAAATGACAATGATAAGGAGAAGATTGAGCTTCTAACCAAAGAACTAAACACTCTTAAGTTAGCTCATGAAACTATCTTCGAAGATCATCAAGAACTTTTAAGAGCTCATGAGAAGTTACGCTTTGAAAAGCTCAATCTTGAGCAAGAGCATGAGTTCTTAAAAGCAATCAATGATGATCTCCGTAAGAAAAGTTCTTCTTACATTGCCAAGCGTTTACTCTTATCTACTTACATGCCTCAACTCAAGTCTAGTAACAAGTACAAGAAAGATCCTTCCTCTAGTAGTAACAATAATAATGCCAAATCCAATATTGTTGCTTCTAGTAGTTCTCTTGATTCCACTAATGATTCTCCTAGCCAAGTTACACTTGATCAAGAAAATAGCTTATTGAAGGGAATTATAGAGAAAGGTGTTTACAAGAGCCTTGCCGGGAGTAAGCAATTCGAGGAAATTGTACGCAAGCAAGGAAGGCACCGGAAGAATCAAGGTGTTGGTTTTGAACGAAAGTTCAATGCCAATATAGTTGAGTGGGAAGAAGATCAATACCCCAAGACGAAGTTTGTTCCTCAACAAGAGAAGTATGATCCTACTTCCTTCAAGGGAACACAAGCACAAGATGATCTTCCACCACAAGACCACAAGAAGAAAGGCAAGGACAAGCTTCAAGAGGAGATTGATGCATTTGAAGAAGCACCTAAGGCCTCGGTCAAGTGGGTTCCCAAGACTACGTCAAGTTCTACTTCATCAAGTACAACTACAACTCCAAGGATTCCCATCAAGATGATGTGGATCCCGAAGAAGAAGAACTAGAGAGTCCTTGAGGGTGACTCCGCCAACATTCTTCACTCATATCATTATGGCAAGGACAAGTGCAATCAACTTCCACATCTTGCACTAGTTTAAGGAGTCACAGATCCTCATGTTGGTAAGGCAAGGGAGAAGGTAACCTAATGATTTCATGGACATCATCTTGTGTGTGCATCACTCTATGTCTATGGATATTCTTGTTTGTTCCTTGTGGGACTAACCCATGTAGGTATGTTGAAAGTGCAACTCACTCCAAAGGATTGCTCCAAATGATCTACATCAACATTGAGCACCCACATCTTCAACACCTACATGAAGTCATCATCGACAAAACCCAAGGTTAGTTCATCCCTCTAAAAGGGGATCTCACATCTAGGGGGAGCTTAACTCTAAGAATTGAGTCAAAGCAACTGTAATGGTGTGAACACATCAATGCATTATGTAAAAGTGGTAACCCCACTTGAGCTTAAACGATGAGTATGACCTATGATCAAATGGTCTCATTTGACTCCTAAGTCAATATACTCATATATAGATGACCTAGTCATCGCCAATTGTTTGATAGATGCTAGAATTGTTTGTGCATGCTTTGTCACATATTTTATTTGCCATTCTATTGTGTGAGCATGTTGGTTGCATATTTTACTCATTCGAGGACATCCACTTGTTGCTTTGATTGTTTGTTTTTTTTCTTTTTGCCAAGTGGATGGACAAGAATGCCTAAGAACCTTCTCTAGCTATCTATGCTTTTCTCGTCTCAAACTCTATTCATGCTACATCACAAAATTTGATCAAGTCAGATTCGAACCACTTTGTGTGAGTAGCACTCGGAGTCCCCGATTCATGATAGACTTAAACTTCCAAAACTTCTTTGTGATTCTTGGTCTGACCGATTCCTCCATTTCGGTCCTACTGGGATCACTAAGTCGATCTAGGTTTTCAATCTCGATGCAACCGATTTGAATGTTTTGGTCACACCGAGTTGCAGTAACTGTATACAGTTATGCATCTCGGTGCCACCGAGTTGTTCCACTCGGTCACACCGACAGGGTCGGGCTATATATACTCACGGGCAAAATTTTGGAAATTTCTCCGAACCTCTTCGCCCGCGCAATAGCTCGCTCTGCCTCTAGGGTCTCTGGATCGTCTCCTCGTCGCCAGCCGCCTCCTATCGCTGGTCTCCACTGCCGTGAAAGGAATTCACCCCCGCCGTTGCCGCCGTAGTGAGTTCATCTCCAAGCTAGTGTATGGACTCGATCACAGTGCTATCCTCGTCTGATTCCTAGCACATTGTGTTCATTATGATTATTGCCACGATTGAAACACTCCTATCCAGTCAATACAATCATTAGATTAGATGCGATTTGAAAATTTAGGGTTAGGTTTCCGCCGAAACCATCTCGGACCCACCGAGATCAAAAACTCGGTCCCACCGATTTGGCTAACGCTATTGCACTAGTAACTCTCGGTCTGACTGAGAATTGCTAATCGGTGTGACCGATTTTAGGACTTTGTGAAACCCTAGTAGTCTCGGTGCCACCGAACTGTGACTCGGTCCGACCGAGTTCACCAGTTCAGGTTCCAAAACTGCTTCGGTATCACCGAGTTTGAAAATTGGTTGATCCGAAATGCTTTCTGTGGAAAACTAAAACTGAGTTTTTGAATCATTCTTTTGCAAAAATCTCTGCATTTTGTGATGCTCATCCATTCTATCTCATCTATAACTATTCACAGGGTCAGCAGGCAGTGATTTGCAGCATGTCAGACCAAAGTGATAGTCAGAACAAGTCAGAAGAGCACAATCACATGAGTGAGGGCACTAGTCCCTCTAGCACTTCAGATGATGGCAGCAGGAGCACCCCAAGCAATCTGCCTAAAGCTGCCACTAGAACAAGGAAGAAGAGAACCTCAGAATCTGAAGATGAGGATTATATGGCAGAAGAAGATGAGGCTACCTCCAAGAAGGTAGTGCTCAAAAAGGAGTATGCCTCAGCAAAGAACACAAAGCCTGGACTCAATAGGAAGGTTCCTGCCAAGAGGACACCTATGCTGAAGGTCAGAGGATCACCTCAAGTGCCTGAAAAGATAGAACCCAAAGAGGCACTTACAAGAAGAGTCACAACTTCCAAACCCAAGAAAGTTCCCACTGGAGAAACTATGAAGTTTACCATTGAATCAGAAGATGAAACTGCTGGTCAAGATAAGAAGAAGAAGAGAGACAGAACCACTACTGCCCAGGTTCTTGGAAATCCCTCTATGAGGAGAGACTCTGAAGAGGAAGAAGAGGTTGCTGCACCAGCATCCAAGGCACAAAAGCTAATGGGAGATGCTATTAAGTCAGGGGCTGCAACATCAAAGCCCAAGGAAGCACCCAAAGCTGCCCCAAGCCCAAGACTGCACCAAAGAGGAATACCAGGAGTATTCCAGCTGCTGAGAAGAACAAGGCCCCAGTTCCTGAAGTTGCTGATGAGGAAGATGATGAAGGACAAGTCCTTAGAAAGCTAAAGCCCAAGATTCCAGACCATAATGATGCTCATCCTGTGGCTGAGAACATGAAGTTGAGAAAGCATGCAGGACTCAGATTGTGGAGGCTGTCAGATCCATATGCTACCAAGAGAAGGACTGTTGTTGACTACAGGTTCCACACTAAGGAACAACAGGACTTCTATGAGACAGTGCTATTGGACAAGAAGCCAATAGTGTGTGATGTGAGGTGGGTCGACTGGACCTACATGAAGGAAAATGAGTAACACTATCCTGGAGTGCAAGACAATTTTGTTGCTTGTGGAGTTGCAGACTTCGTTGGGCAGAAGCTCACAAAGTGGAATGATGAGCTCATTATGCAATTCTACTCCATAGCACACTTCTATCCAGATGGCAGGATAGTTTGGATGTGTGAAGGTACAAGGTACCCGTCAACAATTGAGGAGTGGGCCAGTCTGATCAATGCCCCAAAGGAGAGTGAAGATGGATTGGATGTCTATGCCAAGAAGAAGATGGACCACAATACCATGGCTCATATGTATAAGGAAATTCCTGATGCTGCAGTTGAGACTCATAAGTTTGGGTCAGTCCACTTCCTTCTGTCAGGGCTGCCAACAATCAACTGGATCCTTAGGCACACTCTGTTGCCCAAATCAGGTGACCACAACATGATTAGAGGGCATGCTATCAACTTGCTGCACTTGTTTGATGTGCCACAGAAATTCAAGGTCATGTGCCTCATTGTTGAGACCATTAAGAGGATAGCAGCAGATCAGAAGAGGAGTTGTGGGTATGCCCCACAAATTCAGGAGTTGATTAACTCAAAGATGGGCACAGGAACTTACTTGCTGGATAAGGAACATTTTTCTATCTATCCAGACTTTGAGGACAATCAAGTTGTGATGAATGAGAATGAACCATCATCAGTGCAAGCTCAAGAGAAGAAGGAGAAGGCAAAGAGAGAGAAGGCTGCCAAGATGCCAACTCAAGAGGAGGCATCTGAATACTTTTTGAAGAACAAGCAGGAGCAGCTTGGTTACTTGATAGCATCAACACTGAGGATTGAGAAGGGGTTGGCCACCCTAACTCAAAACCAGGAGAGCCTGGAAAGAATCATGGAACAAAAATTCTATGATCTAGATGTCAAAGCAACTGAGATTCAGTTAGTTGTGGAGCAGCTCCAGGATGACATGTAGGAGAGGAAGGGAAAGACAACCACTGATGCATTTGCCAGAGTGCCTAGAGCTCATAGGTCAGCTGCAGTGCCTGTGACAGACTCCAGAGCCACATCATCTGCACCAGCTACAGCTCCTACAGCTCCAGTGCAACCAGCTCCAGCACCAACTCCTCCAGCTCCATCCACTTCAACTAAAGCCTTCGTCCAAGGAGCCATCTCTACACCAACACCTGAAGATCAAGCCTGAGAGTCGATCTAGCACTATGCATTTTCTATGAACTTTTTGGTAACTTGTTGCCAAAGGGGGACAAAAATGTATAGATCATAGGCTTCACGAGAGAGAGTTTTGCTTTTGTTCTCTCTTGCTTTGGCGGTTAACCTTTGTTTGCTTTTGATTGCTTGAGATACTATGCTATTATCTGTGAGACATTGATGATCATGTGTTTGATCATAAGCTACACTTATGCTTGTTAGATGATATTATCTTACCTATCCTTAAATGATCCTTCACTTTTCTTGGTGATGAGTGCATGTATTCAATCTTTATTATTTTGAGCGCTCCACCAAGATGTATGTGACATGGAAGAGTAACCCATGAGCCTAATTCCTTGTGCATTGGCAGTCGAAAGAAAATTTTAAACTATGCACAAATTTAGGGGGAGCTCTTGCTTATCACATACTTCTCAAAGCGACGATGTTTTTCAATCTTATTATCATTTGTCGAAGCTTTGATCTATATGTTGTCATCAATGACCAAAAAGGGGGAGATTGAAAGTGCAACTATCCCTAGGTGGTTTTGGTAATTCATAACAACATATAGCTCATTGAGCTAATACTATTCCAAGACTATTATTTCAGGAAAGCTCAATGAATGGCATGGCATCGATGATGAAAGTGGATCCCTCAAAATATCAAGGACAAAGGATTGGCTCAAGCTCAAAAGCTCAAGACTCTTCATTTTCATTTTAGTGATCCAAGATCACATTGAGTCTATAGGAAAAGCCAATACTATCAAGGAGGGATGAGGTGTTTCTTAATGAGCATCTTGCTTCATGTGCTTAGTGGTATGCTCCAAATACCCTCAACTACTTTCTCACATCCACATATGACCTAAACCCAAAGTCAAAATTAGTCCCACCGATTCTTTCTATCCGGCGCCACCGAGTTCAAATGTCATAGCCACTGCCAAAAACCCTAGGAAAATTGGTCTTACCGATAGGGATCTCGGTCTCACCGAGATGGGGTTGTAATCTCTCTGTTTCCCTTCGTAACGTTTCGGTCTAACCGAAGTGAGCGATCGGTCCCACCGAGATTGCAATGTAAACTCCTTGTTTCCTTTTCGTAACAATTCGGTCTCACCAAAATGAGCGAATCGGTCCCACCGAGTTTACCTGACCAACTCTCTGGAAAGCTTATTACCAAAATCGGTCTCACCAAGTTTGTGTAATCGGTCTCATCGAGATTACGTTATGCCCTAAACCTAACCATATCGGTCCCACCGATTCTTTCTATCCGGCGCCACCGAGTTCAAATGTCATAGCCACTGCCACAAACCCTAGGCAAATCGGTCTTACCGATAGGGATCTTTGTCTCACCGAGATGGGGTTGTAATCTCTCTGTTTCCCTTTGTAACGTTTCGGTCTAACCAAAGTGAGTGATCGGTCCCACCGAGATTGCAATGTAAACTCCATGTTTCCTTTTCGTAACAATTCGGTCTTACCGAAATGAGCGAATCGGTCCCACCGAGTTTACCTGACCAACTCTCTGGAAAGCTTATTACCAAAATCGGTCTCACCGAGTTTGTGTAATCGGTCTCACCGAGATTATGTTATGCCCTAAACCTAACCATATCGGTCCTACCGAGTTGCATGTTGGTCCCACCGAAAATCCTAACGGTCACTAGGTTTACTAAATCGGTCTGACCGAGTCTGTTGAATTGCTCCCATCGAGTTTGGTAAATTGTGTGTAACGGTTAGATTTTGTGTGGAGGCTATATATACCCCTCCACCACCTCTTCATTCGTGGAGAGAGCCATCAGAACAAACCTACACTTCCAACTTACCATTTCTGAGAGAGAACCACCTACTCATGTGTTGAGGCCAAGATATTCCATTCCTACCATATGAATCTTGATCTCTAGCCTTCCCCAAGTTGCTTTCCACTCAAATCTTCTTTCCACCAGATCCAAATCCCATGAGAGAGAGTTGAGTGTTGGGGATACTATCATTTGAAGCACAAGAGCAAGGAGTTCATCATCAACGCACCATTTGTTACTTCTTGGAGAGTGGTGTCTCCTAGATTGGCTAGGTGTCACTTGGGAGCCTCCGACATGATTGTGGAGTTGAACCAAGGAGTTTGTAAGGGCAAGGAGATCGCCTACTTCGTGGACCCTTCATGGACGACGACCATGGTGGGATAGACAAGGTTGCTTCTTCATGGACCCTTCATGGGTGGAGCCCTCCGTGGACTCGTCCAACCGTTACCCTTCGTGGGTTGAAGTCTCCATCAACGTGGATGTACGATAGCACCACCTATCGGAACCACGACAAAAACATCCGTGTATCCAATTGCGTTTGAATGCTCCAAACCCTTCCCTTTACTTTCTTGCAAGTTGCATGCTTTAATTTCCGCTGCTCATATACTCTTTGCATGCTTGCTTGAATTGTGTGATGATTGCTTGACTTGTCCAAAGATTGCTAAAATCTGCCAAACTCTAAAATTGGGAAAAGGTTAAGTTTCAATTGGTCAAGTAGTCTAATCACCTCCCCTCTAGACATACTTCAAGGTCCTACAGGGAGGAACAAATAAGAGCTGGGAACGTCACCCCACGAAGGGCGAGTTGCACCAACGGGCGGCTGCTGGGTCTACCGGATATCAAGGCGGCATGGGGAAGTGGAGACGCCCACGTCCCATCAACTGCCATGTGCCTCTAGGGCCGCAGGCTGTTAGGGACCGCGGCGATCCGTCCTTGCCCTTTGGCTACGCCCGGAAGCCAAGTCCGAGCGCGCCTTGGGCCCGGGGGCTACCGTTGGCGTCCTGGACTTGGGGGTATCCAGTCCTACCTGCCTGCGGCCCACCATGTGGCTCTATCGACGGCCTGGTATGGCCCAGCTTCAGCACCAACACAGCGAGACCCACGCGAGGGGCCAAGCCTCACGAGGCGGACAACGCCAAGACCCCCAAAGGAGTTGGCCTCCTCAGGAGGGCTCCTGAGGGGCAGAGAGTTCTATGCAGCTACCTCATGAGGCTCAGCTGACATGAGCCATAACGACCAAGGCCAGGCGGGCACCAAGCGGGCGCAGAGCGTAGGTTTCCTCTTCGGTGCAAGGGAGCCAAGCCACAGGCGCGGAGTCCCGAGGAATCAACCAAAGGTTTCCATTCTGGTGCAACGAGACCAAGACCGCCAGGACGGCAAGACGAAAGTCATCACCGAGCCCACCGCAGCGTCACGACCAGAGGCTTTTCGCAGGCGAACACTACTTTTGCCAGAATAGACTGTACTACTTGTCCCCTTTCAAATCCCGCCGTTGTGGAATTCCTTCCCGCTCATATTTGGGAAGCGGACCAAGGCCACTGTATATAGGACTTAGCCACCACCATAGCAAGGAGAGAAATCAATTCCACCCTGAGCACCACACTAGCTCTAGAACACCTCACCTCCTGAGGCTGGTTCATCCTTTGTACTAGTTCATCCATAGCCCCTCGAGGCAATCCACCACACCACACTAGAGTAGGGTATTACACCACAACAGTGGCCCGAACGAGAATAAATCTCTGTGTCTTTGTGTCTCTGTGAGCTCTACGCGCTAGGCTAGGGAGGATCACAAGTAGGCAGGCTGGACAGGTTGAGATCTTCGCACGCACCCCAGTGTTCGAACCTCTCACAGGTTGTCGGATCCCGAAATCCAACAACTGGCCAACTGGGAAAGTGCATCCTCCTTCGCCAACACCAACTTAACATAGTCTAATTTAAAAAATTTGAGATCATTATCCATCTTCCTCTTTTTATCCCGCATCTTCAAATAGTCTTCAGCGTTAACAACACTTTCTCTAAGCCTACTGTCGGTGTCAAGACCGGCAGATCTCGGGCAGGGGGTCCCGAACTGTGCGTCTGAGGATCGAAGGTAACAAGGAGGCAGGGTACACGGTGTTTACCTAGGTTCGGGCCCTCTCAATGGAGGTAATACCCTACTTCCTGCTTGATTGACTATGATGAATATAGGGGTTACAAGAGTTGATCTACCTCGAGATCGTAATGGCTAAACCCTAGATGTCTAGCCTGTATGCTTGTGTTCTTGCCTTACGGTCTAAACCCTCCGGTTTATATAGACACCAGAGAGATTTAGGGTTGTACAGAGTCGGTTACAGAAGAAGGAAAATACATGATCCGAATGCCAAGCTTGCCATCCACGCAAAGGAGAGTCCCATCCGGACACGGGGGAGGTTCCTCTATCTTGTATCTTCATGGCCCATCAGTTCGGCCCACATTCCATAGCCCGGACGCCCGAGGATCCCTTAGTCTAGGACTCCCTCGGTAGCCCCTGAACCAGGCTTCAATGACGATGTATCTGGCGCGCAGATTGTCTTCGGATTGCAAGGCGGGTTCCCTTTTCCGAATACTCCAACATAGTTTTCTGTACACAAAACCTGTGTCCGGCCTTGCTTAACAAGCACAACCCTAAGCTGTAAAAAGCAATAACTCTTAAAATAAGTCACGTCCATGGGCCACTTTTTCGGCGAGACGTTATGTTGGCCTTATTATTATTATTATTCTGAACCGTTTTACAGTCTCGTTTCGTATTTTGAGGTACGGCCAGTGTTGGGGATATTACCACTAGGTGTAAACCGGCCTACTTGGGCCGGGTTAACTTCATTAGTGGCGTAAACAGATGAAGGCCCAAGGCCTGTAGTCGGTTAGAGCATGTAGCCGTAAACCGGCCTGATGTATGACTTGTATTGTAAGTAAGGAATAGAGAGATAGCAACCGGAATACGAGTATGGACCGGTTAGGACTCTATGGACCGACGGGCGTCACCCATGTATATAAGGGGATGACCCGGTGGCGGTTCAAGACAGACAACCACAACTCAAGCCTAGGCGAAGCTTGTTTGCTCCCTAGCCATCGAGATCATATCAATTCCATCACAACTAGACGTAGGCTTTTACCTTCATAGAAGGGGCCGAACTAGTATAAAACCCTCGTGTCTTTGTGTCCGCTTTAAACCCCTTCAAGTAAACTCGTAGCGATGGCTCCACGACTAAGTCCTTTCGCTAGGACATCTGGCGTGACAAATCCACGATAGTTGGCGCCCACCGTGGGGCTATCGCATGATGGTTTGACGATCTTGGAGGGCAAGCTCAAGGGACTCGAAGGTTATGTTGTGGGCCGGATGACCAAGAGTCGTCGGGACAGGATCTACATCGACGACGCAGGATGGGGTCCCGAGGCCGGTTCGATCGAATACGGGTACCGGGTCCCCTTTGGTGGCATACACGTTTTCATTGGCAAAATCGGTGAGCTTGGGCCTGAGCCGGACATCTGCACCGACCTCATCGAGACGGCTCAGCGTGCGAGATCTACCTGGGCTAAACCGGCCGGGAAGCGTGTCTTCGTTGGAGTCGTCCACGAAGGAGAGCGTGAGGACGGATCAGAACACGGTAATGAGACCGTCGTCTATTCCGATGACGAGTCCTCGACCGGAGAGACCGAATCGCTATACCAGTTGCAAGACAACCAGATTAGGGGCTGTTCCGATGGCGACAGTATTCCGGACCCCCCGGGCCAGGTCAACCGGGTTGGAATATTCATGGCCGGCACACAGGCGGCGAATCATTCTTCGACCGCCGCAGCAATGCTCTCCGGATCAGCAGCGGCAACCGCAGTTGGGGCAGGAGGCCTTGTGCGCCCGCCGGTGCAAGTTCTATCTGAGATGTTTGATGCACTAGCCGCGCTTATGGCAGAGGACAATCCGGCAGATCAGGAGGCCCATAATGCAGAAATTGCGAAGGTGAGAGAGCAGATGGTGCAAGCTAAAGCGGATCTGGCAGCAGAAAAAGACCGGATGGCTGCAGAGCGGGCCGCTTTGGATGCACAGGCCTATAAACTCATGCTTGACCAGAATGCATCACAGGACGTTTTGAAGCGGAAGCACAGATCACGCCTGCCGTTAGGGTTTGACCCCCGAAATCTCTTTCACACTCCAGGAGCTGGACCCAGTAATCCGCCGCGGTACCCGGAGACAAACCGGATTGAGGCGCCAGGGCCAGGAGCGACGGTCCAACCTCGCCTGATGGAACCTCCTCACCAAAACATTGCGGTTCCTCGGCCGGTCCAGACACCCCCGGGTCATTATTCGAATCCTATGGACAACCTTGTTGTGGCCGCTGCATGGCTAGAGGCCATCCCAGTCGAAGGGGATTCTCCGCAAGCGATAGAGACGCGCCGGGTTAAGGAGCTTCTCCAGACTACGCTGATTCAGCAGGAGGCATACTCGTACAGCCGTGCTCGGGTTCATTCTACGCCACGTCCGAGCCGGAGCTATAGCAGGCGCATGGATGCACCGGCCATATCAAGCAATGCGCGAGGCCGTGAAGCGGCCCATGGTAATGACCCGGCAGGTGGTGTTGGCGATGCTCGGGATATGGTGGACCGGGCCCGGGCACAAAGGGAGGCCGAGTTAGCAGCACGGGATAATGCGGGCCAACTTACACCGGTTCGTTCTACCACCTTTGCCGGACCAGGAATCACATCCGCTTTGGGAGTGCCTTGCTTAATCCCAGCTTTACGTAATGTGCGCCTGCCCAAAGATTTCAAGGGTCCACGCAAGGTGCTGAATTACACCGCTGATTTACCCCCTGAAGCATGGGTAGAGAGTTATGAGATGGCCATGGAAATGCTGGACGTGGATGAGGCCGCATGTGCAAAATACTTCACCATGATGCTTGAGGGCACAGCTCGTACTTGGTTAAAGAGCCTACCACCCAATTCTATCAGCTCATGGGCCCAGTTGCGGGCCCGGTTTATACAGAATTTTAAGGATACCTGTAAGCAGCCCAAGTCCATAGTAGATCTGGCAGCTTGTGTCCAGGAGGAAGGAGAATCAACGACCCGTTGGGTGCGCCGCGTTTCGGAAATTTTGCACTCGTCTGACAGGATTAATGCCGACTCTGCGATCTTAACTCTGGAGGGCAACTGCCGGTTTGAGCCTCTAAAATTGAAGTTGGGACGCATGAAGCGGTTTTGTAATGACATGGGAACCCTCATGGCCGCTTTAGTGAAGTATGCCGATTCGGACAGTACCAAAGATCCCGAGCCTAATGATGATGACGCAGGGAAGGGAAAGAAGAACAACAACTCCAAACAGCAGCAGTACAAACTAGCGGGTCATGGAAATGGAGGCAAGCGCAAAGCGGATGGCAGCGTGGACTTTGTGGCCAACACTAATGCACAGGACCGGGGGCAGCGGCGCAGAGGTAAAGCGGCAAATCGTAATGGGGCTCCCAATCCTAACGCAAGCCGTTTGAACTATTTGTTGAATCAGCCTTGCCCGAAGCACGGGACGAAGGAGGCGCCGGCTAACCATCTTTGGAAAGATTGTTATATCATGCAGGAGTTTAAAAACTCTAATACCTTCCGGTATGACCATGGGTCAGGTGGCGGTTCAGGATCCGGTTTACACGGTCCGGGTCACGATGGAGCTTCCGGTTCAGGTTTCAATCAGGGCGGTCACAATAGCCAGAATAATCGGAACGGCCAGCAGCAGCAGCAGCAGCAGTCAGGTTATCAGAGCCAGCCAAAGCAGTTGAGCAATGGGCAATATCATGTTTTCACAACTAGTTTGGATAAACGCGACCGAAAGCTCCACAGGCGAGCGGTGAATTCTGTTGAACCGGCCTTACCACGTTACTTGCGCTGGTCGAAGCAGCCTATCGTGTGGAGCAGAGAGGATCACCCGCTCCAGATTGATAATCTGGGCCAGCTAGCATTAGTGGTAGACCCTCAGGTGGGGGGTTATAAATTCACCAAAGTACTCATGGATGGAGGAAGCAGTATTAACATATTGTACTATGAGACATTTCGCCGCATGGGTTTAACAGACAAAGATCTCAGACCGTCGAATACGGTGTTCCATGGTGTGGTGCCTGGCAAATCTGCATATCCTGTTGGTAAGATAGCCCTGGATGTGGCCTTTGGGGACGAGCACGACTCCCGGGCGGAAAAGCTAACATTTGAGGTGGTGAAGATCCGGAGCCCGTATCATGCCTTATTTGGCCGGCCGGCTTACGCCAAGTTCATGGCGCGGCCTTGTTATATCTACTTGCAGCTCAAGATGCCGGGTTACAAGGGGACCATAACGGTTCATGGGAGCCGTAGGGTCGCTTTGGAATGTGAGGAAGGTGATGCGGCTTATGCGGAGTCAGTCTGTGCCACGGAGGAGTTGAAGTATTATAAGGACAATGTTGATCCGGCGGATATGACCCCTTTAAAGAAGCCAACTACAGAGCATGATTCAGATCTGAAGTTCAAATCGGCAGCTAAGACCAAGCTTGTTGACTTCGTGCCCGGCGATTCGTCCAAGCAGTTCACTATCAGTGCCAACCTGGATCCCAAATAGGAAAGCGCGCTCATCAAGTTCATCCGTGAGAATCGGGACATTTTTGCATGGAAACCGTCTGACATGCCAGGTGTACCGAGGGAACTCGCTGAGCACACTCTTAATGTGGATCCTAAGTATAAACTGGTGAAACAGTTCCTCCACCGGTTTAACGAAGAAAGACGCAAGGCCATTGGAGAGGAAGTGGCCAGGCTTTTAGCAGCTGGTTTTATTATTGAGGTGTTCCATCCAGAGTGGCTTGCTAATCCGGTGCTGGTTCTTAAGAAAAACGACACTTGGCGTATGTGTGTGGATTACATAGATCTTAACAAAGCCTGTCCGGCAGATCCTTTTGCCCTCCCCCGTATTGACCAGATCATTGATGCCACGGCGGGTTGTCAGCGTTTGAGTTTTTTGGATGCATACTCTGGATATCATCAGATCAAGATGGCAGTTAAGGACCAGGAGAAAACAGCATTTATTACTCCCTTTGGAGACTTCTGCTATGTATCTATGCCCTTCGGGCTTAAGAGTGCCCAAGCCACCTATCAACGGTGTGTACAGAATTGCCTGCGTGAGCAGATCGGCCGCAATGTGCACGCCTATGTGGATGATATTGTAGTAAAATCAAGACAGAAGGAGACACTGGTGGATGATTTGAAGGAGACCTTTGACAACTTGCAAGCTTACAGGATGATGCTTAATCCGGCCAAGTGTGTTTTTGGTGTTCCGGCATGCAAGTTACTGGGTTTCCTGGTGTCTAACAGAGGAATTGAGGCTAATCCGGAGAAGATTACGGCTATTACATCCCTAGCTAAACCGAAGTGTATCAACGATGTTCAGCGTTTGGCGGGCCGAATCACTGCGCTGAGCCGGTTTATCAGCCGCCTTGGGGAGAAGGCTATCCCTTTGTACCAAATGCTGAGGAAGACAGACAATTTCGTCTGGAGTCCAGCTGCTGATGAGGCATTTGAGGAGCTGAAGCGGCAGTTAGCCAATCCGCCTGTTCTTGCAGCTCCGGTCGACAAGGATCCACTATTATTATACGTAGCGGCCAATGCTCGGGCAGTTAGCGTGGCTATTGTGGTGGAACGCAAAGAGGCAGGCAAGGAATATCCGGTTCAGCGGCCGGTTTATTATATCAGCGAGGTGCTTATTGAACCCAAGCAAAGGTATCCGCATTGGCAGAAGCTGGTCTATGGTGTTTTTATGGCCAGTCGGAAGTTGAAACAGTATTTTCAAGGGCACCCCATCACAGTGGTCAGTTCAGCTCCCTTGGGTGATATTATACAGAATCGGGAGGTGACTGGCCGGATTGCCAAGTGGGCTATAGAGCTGGGGCCACACGGACTGAAGTACGTGCCTCGGACGGCAGTGAAGTCTCAAGCACTTGTTGATTTCATCAATGATTGGACGGAATTACAAGCACCAGAGGAGAAGCCGGATCACACATATTGGACTATTCATTTTGACGGATCCAGGCAATTGGAAGGCTCGGGGGCTGGAGTCGTATTAACTTCCCCGCGAGGTGATAAGTTTTGTTATGTTCTCCGCTTAATGTTCCCTTGTACTAATAATGCAGCTGAGTACGAAGCCTTGCTCCATGGCCTCCGGATGGCTAAAGAGATGAATTTAAGCCGGGTTAAGTGCTTTGGTGACTCGGACCTAGTGGCTCAACAGGTGTCTGGCACTTGGGATTCTAAGGACCCGCTCATGGCTGCATATCGTCAGGAAGTGGATAATATTGCAGGTTGTTTCAAGGGTTATCAAGTGGATCATGTGGACCGTCGGAAGAATGAAGCGGCGGATGCTTTAAGCCGGTTGGGCTCTCAGCATAAACCGGTCCTGCCTAACGTCTTTTTGAACGTGTTGCACAATCCGTCAGTCAAGCTCCCAGGTGAGGTGGATTTGGCTATCCCTAATCCGAAGGCTCAATTGGTGGCAGCCCTGCATGTTATTCCGGATTGGACAGTTCCTTATCTTGCGTACATGAACCGGGGGGAGTTACCAGAGGATGAGATTCTGGCCAGGCAGATAGTCCGGCGATCCAAGTCTATGACGATTGTCAATGGTGAATTACATCATTGCAGTGTATCAGGGGCATTTCAATGTTGTGTTTCTCCTGAGGAAGGCTGTGAAATCTTAAGAGAAATCCTTGAAGGGGATTGTGGACACCACGCCGGTTCAAAGTCTCTGGTGGCAAAGGCGTTTCGTCACGGGTTCTACTGGTTGACAGTGCACGCTGATGCGGAGGACTTGGTTAAACGGTGTGATGGATGTCAGATATTTTCAAGGCGTGCTCATGTGCCAGCTCAAGAATTGAGGATGATCCCAATAACATGGCCGTTTGCAACTTGGGGGCTGGATATGGTTGGGCCTTTTAAAAGATCCAAGGATAAGAAAACCCACCTTTTGGTGGCAGTTGATAAATTTACCAAGTGGGTTGAAGCGGAGCCTGTCAGCATGTGTGATGCAGCAACAGCGGTGCAGTTCATCAAGAAGGTGATTTTCCGGTTTGGTTTTCCACACAGTATCATTACTGACAATGGTACCAATTTATCCAAAGGCGCTATGAAGGAGTTCTGTGAACGTGAGCACATCCGACTTGACGTGTCATCAGTAGCACACTCCCAGTCCAATGGACAGGCAGAACGAGCTAATCAGGAAATCTTACGAGGCATCAAACCCCGGCTTTTGGTCCCATTGCAAAGAACACCAGGATGTTGGGTTGAAGAGCTACCATCTGTATTATGGAGTATCAATACTACGCCAAACCGGTCCACAGGATACACGCCATTTTTCATGGTCTATGGAGCAGAGGCAGTTCTCCCTAGTGACATCCGGCACGATTCGCCTCGTGTGGCAGCTTATGTTGAAGCAGACAATGAGACAGCACGACAAGATGCTTTGGACCTATTGGACGAGGAGCGTGATATAGCGGCTTCCCGTTCGGCGATTTACCAGCAAGATCTTCATCACTATCACAGTCGCCGGGTTAGAACCAGAACTTTTCAAGAAGGAGATTTGGTGCTTCGACTCATCCAAGATCAAACGGATATGCACAAGTTATCCCCACCTTGGGAGGGACCTTTCGTGGTCAGCAAGAATTTGCACAACGGGTCGTACTATCTGATTGATATTCGAGGGCATCAAGACTCACGTACGTCAACGGAGGAGACCAACAGGCCGTGGAATATAGCTCATCTTCGGCCTTACTATACTTGAGCCACCGGCTCTATCTATGTACATATCATGACAATGTATATATTATCTTTGATATATAAAACCGGAGCCTCAGCTAAAGCGGGGTCTCTGTCTTTCTCATCATGCGAGGTTACACGGAGTGGTTCTGTTTAAAGCAGCCTCCGGTTTACCCCTTGACATTTGTTTTTTATATATCACTGGGGGCCTTGGTCGTGTCCGAACCAACGAACACCCTTTGATAGGCGACAACCACCAGATCATTTGGGGACATGGTCAAGTCTGAACCAGTCACGCCTCTTGGTCGGCCTAAGGCCACAAAATTACTTGGGGGCATGGTCGAACCCGAACCATTGTCACGCCTCTTGATCTGGCATATATGCCATGAGTCATTTGGGGACCTGGCTGACTTGAATCATTGTCACTCCTATTGGGGGCCTTGATCCTGTCCGACCATGGTAATACCATCTGAACAGCTCAGTATAGCATATTTTTGCAAATGGTTTTTATTATTTCCTTTGCTTCCATGTTGTTTCCATGGTTTTTTCGTGCTTTGCTTTTTTCGGATTTCTTTCATGCCAACAAGCATATTTTTTCCGGTTCAGCCAATGATTTTTGATCCCCCTTTTAAATCCGGAGGAGTCTGCCTGGTTTACCTTTTCCCTGTTAAACATCATGGAGTAACCAGGGGGCTCGTATTAAGTCAGTACGATTTGTACGGGAGCTACTTTCTCCCTTTTTGACGGTAATGGTTTATAAAACCACCGCTTCAGGCTTGGCTAAAGCCAGCTTTATGCTCAAGCATGGCAGGTATTTATGTATCTTTGTTATATTACTGATACACATATCAAGATCATAATCCGGCTGACGGTATAACCGCCACCGAAGTTCAAATTTTTCTGATTGCAGGAAATATGAATTAAAGTTTTCAAGCAAAAGCTTCAGTACTTATGCACGAAGGCATATTCCAGGCAGAAGTTTTAACTATCCTATTACAAGGCAGCATGGTGTTCAAACAAAATCATTGTTTTTGCAAATAGCTCTTCAAACCGGCTTCTGGTTCAAGCCTGCTCCTCATCCTCCGCCGCTTCAGCTTCTTCGTCTCTACCCATTGGCTGGAAATCAACAGTGGTCCAGTCGATTCCCATTAAAGCTTGGAAAACAGCCTCTTCATGGATTAGGGAAGACGGTTCAATATCAGGGGCGTAAGTGTGCTTACGGGTTGGAGGAATCAGATTCTCCGCTTCAACAGTTGGGGCCGGCACTCGCTTGTTTTGATTATTATATTCCGCTTGATAATGCGTCAAATCTGCCTCTTCAGCTAGCTGGCAAGCCAGCGGGCGCACTGCATGGTTTATGGCCCTTAAATCCTCTTCGTTGAATTCAGAGCCATCTTCTTTCAGACTGGGATAGCCTTGAGCTGCTTCCACAGGATCAAAGTCGGGCACCCATGCCTTTGCCCGGATTAAGGCATTGATGGCTCCGGTTCGGGCAGCGGATTTTTTCAGCTCCTCAATCCGGGCTGGAAGCATTGACAGCTTGCTAAGAGTGTCCTGGATTAAAGAGGGCGCCGGGTTGTTGTGAGAAGCTGTGGTGATGATCCGTTGGGCTCCGGTATACAATTGTTCCACCAAGGTGTAGGCAGCTTTCAATTTCTTCCGCACATCATTTCCTAAGTGCCCAATACGTGTGCCTACAAACAAAATTGGAATGGTCTCAAACCGGATTTACAATACAGCAGATTCAAATTTATCACAGAAGTTACAAGGAGCTTACCAAAGATTGCAGCAGTCATAGAGTGTATTTGCCGCTGTACGGCCGTCAGTTCATCCACCACCGGTTTAAGGGCCGCTTCAGCGTTTTCTGCTCTTTTGGTTAAACCGGCCTTCTCAGTGGCCCAGTCAGCCCGCTCTTTCTTGAAGCCTTCTTTCAGCCGTTCAGCAGTGCTCAAAGCGCTGGTCAATTCTTGCTTTGCCTTATCTGTTTCAGCCTGCTGGGTCTTCAGGGCCTCCTGCAAATCGGCAATCTGGTCCTCCTTGATTTTCACCTCAGCTTGCATACAGATGGCATTTTAAAGATTTGTACAGGCGATCCTAGAAATGGAAGTATCAACCACATAACAAAATTATATGCCTAATACTTGGGGGCTAATGCACCTTCAATTTTTTGTATAATGCTAGCTTACAAAGTCCCAAGTTCAATACAAGTATTCAACTTGGCACTTGGGGGCTAATGGCTATTTGATCAAGTTATGTTCCAAGGACAGCTTTTTATTTTTGAGCCCCGGTTTACTTATGCTAGGTTAGACCGGCCCTCGAGGGTTATGCCAACGGATTTCAAAAAAAAATGTTCAGGATCAAGTCCCGGTTTGACCAAGGTCACAAACCGGCCCTTGGGGGCTACAAGGATGAATGCAATGGCAGAAAGGAAAGAAGGAATTTACCTCAAATTTATCCCTCATCATTTTGACCAGGCCAGCTTCACAGTCACGGCTAGTGTAAAGCCGGTTTAGATAGCCAGAGTGAAGATCTTGAGCATTCAGAGCGGCGTATGTCTCTAATTCAACATCCCATTTTCCTTTGTTCAAAGGGGAAGAATCCTCTTTGATGGTATGCCTGGTAAGGGTGGCAGGATTCCTAGGTTCAGAGCGGCCTACGCCGGTAATCACAACATCATCATATTTTGACTCGCCGGTTTGGGTTGGCGCGGCCGGTTTGTCAGTAGGAGTTTGGGATTTCTCAATCTGAACAGAGCTGGCAGGCGGATCAGCAAAGGCTGGAGTATGAATAAGACCTTCTTCAGGGATAACGTCGTCTTGCAGAGGAGGATCATTGGGGATATCTTCACAAGTAAAAACTTCATGATCCGGTGCTTGATCATGTTCTGGGGCCACATCTTCTTCAGCCGCTCTATCCAGGCGGGCCTTCTTGCTTGGTTTCGGTTTAGCCCTGAAAGAAAAATAAAAAGTCAAGGAAAAGCGTAAGCCATTGCGCAGTATACTGGAAGCATATGTTCGGTTTAACTTACCCAGCAACTGTTTTCAAAGGTGGTAGCTGGGTGGCCGATGATTCAGCAGACAATGAATGAGAAGTGACCTGGTAATCAGAGTCGGATGGATTAAGAGGTTGACGGAAGAAACCCGCTTTAGGATTTAAATCAATAAAAAGGTCGGAGACCTCCGAGCGGCGTTTTCGAACCGGACTGTTTGGTAAACCGGCAGAGGTAACTACCTGGCCACTGTGCCGGGTTGTGCGGCGAGCTTCGTGTTGCTGGGTCTTCATAAGAAATTGGGAATCCAGATAAACAAAAGGATGAGAAAATTTAACTTTCCGGTTTGCCCGGAGAAATTTTGGCAAAGGCAGGATTTCTGAATCGGAAGAGAGAATGGTTACCTCAACAAAACTCGCATTGCTGGCTTCAGCGTCATCCTGACAAGCATTATCATCAATAAGGCGTGTAAAAAGCAAGCCAAGTGAATCAAGTTCTACCTCAAGATCCGGATTACCCACATCATCATCAATGGCTGGGTCAGATGAAGCGGTGGTTTTTCTCTGATGAGCTGGCTTCTTGATAACCTTGGTCTTGGGCCGGGTTGGCCGTCCTGCCTTCTCCGTTTTGTCTTGAGGAAGTTTCTTGCTCCAAAATGGATTATCACCCTGGATCAACAGTAATTAAATGTTGAGCATATAAAATAGTAACCGGTTCAACAATAGAGCAATTAAAATATTACCGCTGGCGGTTTGTTGGTGGTGCAGTAAGGAGGCAGACCGGTTTGAGCACAGAGGTGCTCCGGTTCATTCAGCATCTTTTTCACAGATTCTGTGACTTCGTCATCAGGGAGCTGGATTTTAGTGTGTCAGAGTGGGTCATTGACACTATCAGTATACTCGCACATCAAATTTGGGCGCCGGCTTAGAGGCAAAATGCTCCATGATATCCAGCAGCGTGCAAGGTCTATTCCTGTTAAACCATTGGCCATGAAGGCCCGGAGCTTGGATAGTTGAGGAGCGTATTTAATTCTCTCCTTGGCGCTTAGCCTTTGTGGAAAAGGGTGAGTGTTGCTGAGCCGTTCCGGACGGAAGCCAGGCAAGGGATTTTCATTGTCAGGAGAGGTATCCTTGCAATAAAACCAAGTTGCGTTCCATTCCTTGGGGTGAGTATGGAGTTTGACGTGGGGATAAGTGATTTCTTTCCTTTTCTGAATGGCCATACCGCCCAGTTCGGTATTACGGCCGTCAGTGAATTCAGTACGGCGGTTCAGATGAAAGAGATCTCTAAATAACTCGACTGAAGGCTCCTCTTGAAGGTATGCCTCAGAAAGTACTTGAAAGTGACATAGATTGGTGACGGAGTTGGGGCAAATATCCTGTGGACGGAGTTGAAAGTTGGCTAACACATCCCGATAAAATTTGGAGCCGGGCAGTTTGAAGCCCCGAGCCACGTGATCTGCGAAGACCACGACCTCTCCTTCCTGGGGCGTAGGAGGACATTCATCTCCAGGAACCCTCCAGTGAATCGTATCTTTGTTATCCAAAGTGCCGATCAGGACTAGATCGTTCAGCTGTGATTCTGTGACACGGGAGGGAACCCAGTTGCACTCGTACACTTGTTTGGCCATGACGAGATCTACAAGAAATAAGTGATCCGGTTCAAGGACATGCCGGATAAAAAGGTGTTGATCTAATTACGGTAAACCGGAGGCAGTACCAATAAACCGGTCTTCTACAATGCAGCATCAGATGGATTCTGGCGGTTCAACCAGGGGACTAATGACATATATACCGGTTTAGCAATTTTTTCTCTATGGTGAAGTTAAACCGCCTGGCCTAAGCATCGGAAGCAATTGAAACTATGGATAACTAGTTATGCAGAAACAAGTTTCACAAAATCATGTTACAGCCGCGGATCTACAGCAAGCTCATAAAAACAGGAAATATTTCGAAGACTAAGGCGGAAACAGAAGTGAACCATTGAGCGGATATGTGCGGGAGATCTATGCGCTTGGAGGAGAAATAGCAGGCGGATGCTAAAGGGATCGCTACTAAGCACGGCAAGAGTCCACAGATGCATTCAAGGTCAGAGAACAGCTATGAACGTGCAATGAACATAGCAAGAACATGGAACCCTAAGAACAGATCTAGGTTAAGAAGTAGAGAGGACTTACTGGGAACGGAGAAGATGCGGAAAGACGCCGAAACACTTTGGTACATTCAGGTTGATGCAGCGGCCCTAGACGAGGCAGAGGTCGACGGTGGTGGCGGAGCTGCAAAGCCGACTACGTGAGGAAGAAGAAGAAGAAGGGACGAAGGGGAAGAGAAAGGAAATGACCCTTCGGTCTTATTTATAAGGCAACCGAGCTAGGTCAAACGCGCGAATCCAGGAGCTGTCATTAAGAGGGGGTTATGAACTTCATAATGACGTCATGCCGGTTACAGTAACCAAAACTGATGACGTCATGCCGGTTTACAGCAACTAAAAATAATGACGACATGGAGATTTGCCAATTAACAGAAGATATCCAAGACGCAAGATGGTGTGAAGGATTGACATGAACCAGTTCAAATCAATCTGGGGCCTAATGTTGGGGATATTACCACTAGGCGTAAACCGGCCTACTTGGGCCGGGTTAACTTCATTAGTGGCGTAAACAGATGAAGGCCCAAGGCCTGTAGTCGGTTAGAGCATGTAGCCGTAAACCGGCCTGATGTATGACTTGTATTCTAAGTAAGGAATAGAGAGATAGCAACCGGAATACGAGTATGAACCGGTTAGGACTCTATGGACCGACGGGCGTCACCCGTGTATATAAGGGGACGACCCGGTGGCGGTTCAAGACAGACAACCACAACTCGAGCCTAGGCGAAGCTTGTTGGCTCCCTAGCCATCGAGAGCATATCAATTCCATCACAACTAGACATAGGCTTTTACCTTCATCGAAGGGGCCGAACTAGTATAAAACCCTCGTGTCTTTGTGTCCGCTTTAAACCCCTTCAAGTAAACTCGTAGCGATGGCTCCACGACTAAGTCCTTTCGCTAGGACATCTACCGTGACAAATCCACGACAGCCAGTGACACGTCTTGTCAAAGCAGAGATCGTGTCCCCTTATTACGGGATTATCTTCAATAGGGGTTTTGGGTAATCCAACCGTGCCATTCACACGTCCCCTTGGGAATAGGCAAGATTTAAGGCTTATGAGTGGGCTCTTGATATTCGGTGCCTTTATAAGAGGATAAGGATCCGTCTTTTTATCCCATGCCTTCTTCCTCATTTGCCCATCCATCGATCAAGCTCCAGCGCCCAAGTCTCAATCCTTCCCTTCGCCACCAAGCACT
The DNA here is from genome assembly GCF_002162155.2 of Triticum dicoccoides. Lineage (NCBI taxonomy): Eukaryota > Viridiplantae > Streptophyta > Magnoliopsida > Poales > Poaceae > Triticum > Triticum dicoccoides. The sequence continues at coordinate 207,941,563 of NC_041381.1, read as the reverse complement.
CCTAGCCATGTCCGGATCTGGAGCGCAGGGCAAGTGGATGGCCTCCTCTGTTACAGAGGAGAACATCACGGAGCTTCGAGAAGCTGGGTACCTAGCCACGGACATAGTCCACCGGCTTCCTGCCAAAAAGTAGACCATCCCCACCCTAGAGCGTACCGAAAGGGTAGTGTTCATCCCCCATTTCCTTCGCGGACTAGGGTTTCCCCATCATCCTTTTGTCAGCGGCCTCATGTTCAACTATGGGCTAGATTTTCATGATCTAGCCCCAAACTCTTTCCTCAACCTCTTGGCATTCATCTTTATGTGCGAGGCATTCCTCCACATCCCTCCCCACTTCGACCTGTGGCTCAAGGTCTTCAACGTGAAGCCAAAGGTGGTTGAGGGCCAACACGCAGAGTGTTGTGGCGCCATGGTAAGCAAACTCCCTAATGTCTCCTGGCCAAAGGGAACCTTTAGTAGAGCGTCAAAGGATGGCAGCAGGGGTGGTTTTATATCACGGAACCCCGCAACGCCACATGGGCTGCCGCACCTGAGTTCAAATCAGGGCCTCCGATGCGGCTTACATCCTGGATTAATGAGGGCCTAGATTGGGAATCGTCCGGCGAGGTGACATTGCTGGAGAGCTGCATCAAGGGCGTGATTACCAAGAACACCAGCCTCCCCAGCGTGATCCAGGTGATGCTTTTTCGCCAGATTCTTCCTTGTCAACGCTGGACTCAATACATGTGGGAGTTCGATCCGGCCGGTCCTCGGACCCTGTAGTGGTTTTTCGGCACGACATACGAAGATATATGGAAGCTGCTTTTCAAGACTCAAAAGTCGTGGCCAGAGACAACCGAAGACCCCGGCCTTGACCACGCACGCCCAGCCACTCCCGTAAGTTATGATAACCTTTATTTGCAAATACAAGGGATATACTGAACTTTCTAACTTTCACAGGGCTGGACAAAGAAGGCGGAGCAGATCAAGTGTCCGGCTCCATTGCCCGAGGACCAGGCTACTCCCTTGCTAGCCAAGATGCTGGTTCCATCGCCGTATTAGGCACCGGAGAATAAGGCCAAGAAGGGTAAGGAGACCAGAAGTGGCCTCCGTCATAAGGGTACCTCAGACGCCATGTCCGAAGACTCCGAAGCCTCCTCCTCCCATGACGAATACGTAGAGGAGGAAGAGAATAACTCTCTCCCCAAGGAGGGGAAGACGAAAAGGGGGCTCCCGCGGATCTTGAGGCGGAGGCGGCCAAGAAGGGAAAACCCTCGTTTTCGGATGATTCCCAAGCGGGTGCCGACACCACCCCAAAGCAGTGTCCTAGGTCGAAGCCCTCGGCTGAATCGTAAGTATCCGAAGACACCATATAAATATTCGATTATATGCCTTATTATTTTGTCATACTGAAATGTGCATTACAGCTCGGCTTGCGATCTCTCCCAACAGTCATCGTCATCTTGGAATTCGCTAGGGACGAATGCGATGGAGAGCGAGTCACCTCCACAAATCTCTCCACCACTGTCTGGGATAACACCGAAGTGCTGTCTCGGGAGACTGTGAAGGTGGCGGCAGAGGGTAATACCTCTGTTGCCAAAGAGAGGGGGAAATCCAGCCCCACAGAGACCGGTGATGGGGGCAACGCTCAATTCGGCCCCGAATCGAATATTATTCCGGTGAGCAATACAACTCCGGAATCAGAACAACAACCCTCTCAAGGGAGGGGGGTGTGCCGTCTCCACCGGCGTCCTCTATTAACCCAGAGGTGCCGGACACTCTGATGGAAGCACTTCAAGGTGCTTCCATTGTGGAGGAGCACCATACCCGTATGGGTATGGTGGTTGAAAGGGTTTGGTCTGCCAAAAGTGGATTGAACAAAGCCTACACCAGCCTTCTAACAGGCTTTGAGGTACGTGAAGTAATGTATTTTTGGTTATTTACAAAAGGAATAACTGTGTATAGATAGTAGCCCCTGAGACTTTGTTCGGCATTTCCCGAAGAAGGGTCGAACAGAGGATCGAATAATATATCACAGGAGCTAACATGCATGTCTACGTTGATGAGCAGGCTGGAAAGTTGGCAGCAGCCTCACATGCAGCGGAAGTCTCCGAACTAAAGCGGAGGCTGGAGGGAAAACTAGGTATGTTATACCGAAGTATATCTTGAACTGATATGGGTTCCCATTTTTTTATCTAACCGAGGTTTATGTTTATGCTCATAGCTGACACGTCTGAGGTCGAAGCCCTCAAGAGTGCGCTGGCCGCAGCCAAGAAGGAGGTGGACGAAGAACGAACCACCCACCAAAATCATGAGGCGACATTGGATGAAGTCCAACAAGAGCTCACAGATGCTATAAGAAAATGTGAGTCTTTGGAGCGCAAGGTGTAGGATCAAGAATTGAAACTTACTACGACGCTCCAAAGTGCAAAGGAGGCCCGGGTTGAAGCCCAAGGTGCCTATCAGGAGATCCACGAGGCCAAGATGATCTCGGTTGGTAAGACTTTTAATATGCAGAGCAATATGTAAGGAGAAAGTATATGTTTTGTACACGCATTTGGAGTTCTCCAGGACCATTTGCGGATCTACCCCAAAGTGTTGCAGATGCTGCGGATTTCTTCTGAGCCGAAGAGGGGAGCTCAACAGAGAAACTATTGTGGTCACAATACCATGAGCCAGAATAGCCCTTGCCCCTCAGCGATCAGCTGAAACAGCTGACCGAGCTGCATAGGATGGCCGAGCTGGTCATGAAGTATGTCATAATCCGTCTTTGACCAGCCGAACCAATACCTAATAGCTAGTTTGGGCTTGTGAAGCGGCTGGTTGATGCATGCCCAAGGCTAGATGCTATAAAGCGGTTAGTCTGCATTGAAGGTGCCCGGATGGCCTTCGCCCATGTCAAGGTACAATGGGCGAAGATGAATGCCACTAGTCTTGCAACCGAAGGACCACCCGCAGGCAAGGAGCATTGTACGCCGGAGAAGTACTTCAACGATGTCCTTGAAGGATCCCGTATTATAAAGGGCCTGTGCTAGAAGGACGTGATGTTTGAATGACTGTATCCGCAATGCCCAAACTGTGTAATGAAAACAAAGCATTCGTATAATGTTAGTCTTGTTTCCTCTGAATTTATTTATCCTCCGTTGCGGCCGTTTATTGAATTTGAGAGTTGGCCAGTCATCGGCTTCAGCCCCTCACGTAGATACTACAGGGGTGTTCGGAATAGCACAAAAACACACTTAACCCAACGATTTGGTCCTGGAAGGAGGTGCTAGTGCGGCGAACCAGGCAATCAGACTATGTGTCTCTATCACTCTCACTTAACCATAGGAGTTTGACGATAGAATTATAGGCGCAGCCCCTGGTACTGTTCAGTGATCCAAACTCGGGCTCTATAAACACCTGACCAGGTTAAAACTAGTCCTTCGTGTGACATGGAAAAAATTGCAAGAGATTTATACTTAGTCACTGAATAGTTGACTAGCTCTCGCCGCATCATGACAGTCAGTTTTCGGCATTCTCTACTAAGGTGTTTATCTGGCCAACCACAAACACAATCGCAGTAGTTCTCCCTTTACTTCCTTAGCCGAACAATCAGAACGTAAGGTAGTAACCACAGGAGCCGGGTAACCCAACTATTGACCCAAGACATGATTCAGAGCTGATGCATATAATGATAGATTCGGGACGCCGAGTTGCACTTGTGAAAGTGTTCGGACTTATAATAAAATTAATAAATGTACGTGGCTGAATGGAGCCCCTGGCGATTTAGGTCAGGCCAAGGTGAATAGTGCAATCAGATGATAAAGAAGAAAAAAATATGGAAGAAGGAATAAGCCAGTACCAAGTAATTTGGGCAAAAAACTATTTCCATTATAGTCTGATTGATACGTCAAAACGTATTTGTATAGATAATGCCATAAGCATCGAGGCTATTTTACATGCCGAGCGCAAGGGAAAGCTATGTACAAGTATTTAAGAACGTTGGGGGAGGTGACTTTGAAAGATCCTTTAGGTACTCTGCCGTACATCTGCGCTTCTTTTCGCCTTGGTGTGTGATCCTTTGAGAGGATTAATAAATAAGTTTTCATAAGGGGCCAGAAAAGGGGCCCTTTGACATCATCAAAAAGGGCGATGTAGGTTGTAGCAATCCTGAAAACAAAAACGAAGCTAAGAAAAGGATAGATGGGGACCTCATCCTCGATATGCGTCCATTGTCGCCCATGGTATTTTCAGTGTGTAACTATGAGCACGCGATACATATGCTGTTGTTTGGTTGGGGCGAAGACAGAGGCCGGATTGCTAGTCGAGCTCCTGATGAGCTGGACTATCATTCTGCAAGGTAGTCCAGACTCGTTTGACAGGGTTCGGTGGCTTGAATGCCGATGTGGAGCTCGGCTTGATAAGGCCGACCAGTGCTTCCACTGCGAGGGCCGCCGTGTGTTCCTTAGTATGGAGGGAACGATCCATGTTTCCATTAACTGTTATAACACCGCGTGGGCCTGGCATTTTAAGTTTTAGATAAGCGTAGTGTGGAACTACATTGAAGCGAGAAAATGCAGTTCGTCCGAGCAGTGCATGATAGCCACTGCAGAAAGGGACAATCTCGAAGATCAAGTCTTCGCTTCGGAAGTTGTCCGGCGAACCGAATACAACCTCCAATGTGATTGAGCCCATGCAGCGGGCCTCTACACCAGGTATTACTCCTTTAAAGGTAGTTTTAGTGGGTTTGATTCTTGACGAGTCGATACCAATTTTTCGGACTGTGTCCTGATAGAGCAGATTAAGACTGCTGCCGCCGTCCATGAGGACTCTTGTGAGGTGGAATCCATCGATAATTGGATTGACGACTAATGCGGCTGAACCTCATGACGGATACTGGTCGGATGGTCCCTGCGATTCGAAGGTGATCGGGCATGCTGACCATGGGTTTAATTTTGGGGCGACTGGCTCTATCGCATAGACGTCCTTTAATGCAAGCTTGCGCTCCCTTTTGGGGATATGGGTAGCGTGTATCATGTTCAGCGTCTTGACTTCTGGGGGAAATTTCTTTTGTCCCCCTGTGTTTGGTGGGCGAGGCTCCTCATCGTCATCCTCGCTGGGCGACCCTTTCCCCGTGTGCTCGGTGTTTAACTTGCCGGCCTGTTTGAAGACTGAGGGAGTCCAGGATTAGGGGGTCCTCGGACAGCCGGACTATATGCTTATGCCGGACTGTTGGACTATGAAGATACAAGACTGAAGACTTCGTCCCGTGTCCGGGTGGGACTCTCCTTTGCATGGAAGGCAAGCTTGGCAATTCGGATATGTAGATTTCCTTCTCTGTAACCGACTCTGTGTAACCCTAGCCCCCTCCGGTGTCTATATAAACCGGAGGGTTTAGTCCGTAGGACAACAACAATCATAATTGTAGGCTAGCTTCTAGGGTTTAGCCTCTACGATCTCGTGGTAGATCAACTCTTGTAATACTCATATCATCAAGATCAATCAAGCAGGAAGTAGGGTATTACCTCCACAGAGAGGGCCCGAACCTGGGTAAACATTGTGTCCCCCGCCTCCTATTACCATTAGCCTTAGACACACAGTTCGGGACCCCCTACCCGAGATCCGCCGGTTTTGACACCGACATTGGTGCTTTCGTTGAGAGTTCCACTGTGTCGTCACCGTAAGGCTTGATGGCTCCTTCAATCATCCACAACGATGCGATCCAGGGTGAGGTTTTCCTCCACGGACAAATCTTCGTGTTCGACGGCTTCGCACTGCGGGCCAACTCGCTTGGCCATCTGGAGCAGATCGATAGCTACGCCCCTGGCCATCAGGTCAGATTTGGAAGCCTAAACTACACTGGCGACATCCGCGGAGACTTGATCTTCGACGGACTCGAGCCCATGACAGGTGCATCGTACAGTCATGATGAGCATGACTTAGATCTGCCATCGGACGGTGTTTAGGAGAATGCACCTATAGCTGCCCTGGCCTGAGATCCGGAGCAGATCGTGCCATCCGAGGACGGGTGGATAGACCCCACCATGGAGGCCGCACACTCATCGGCGATAGAGCCGAACACAGACTTCGCCCCCAATGAGGTCTGTGTCATCGGATGCTCGGACTCGTCTCCGGCCATAGGCTCCGAGCCGCGCGCATCTGTGCCTATCGAACCTGATTGGGCACCGATCATGGAGTTTACCTCCGCGGATATCTTTCAACACTCGCCCTTGGGAGACGTGCTAAATTCCTTGAAATCCCTCTCCCTGTCAGGAGACTCCTGGCCGAACTATGTCCAGCTTGAGTGGGAAGAGGACGACGAAGAATTTCGTTTCCCACCCACCACCCACTTAATAGCGACTATCGACGACTTAATCGACATGCTTGATTTTGACTCCGAAGACATCGACGGTATGGACGATGATGCCGGAGAAGAACAGGAACCACCGCCCACAGGGCACTGGACAACCACCTCATCATATGATATATATATGGTAGACACACCCAAGGAAAGCAATGGCTACAGGGCAATGGAGGATAACCCCCTCTAGAAACAATCTAAGTGCCAGCGTCAGCGGCACCGCTCTAAGCCCAGCCATAGCAAAAATAGTGATACCGGCACAAGAGACAATAGCACTTCGGATAATGCCGAAGACGAAAACAATCCCGCCCAGCCAAGCTTTGAGCAAGCCGGACGGGAGGATGAGCAAGCTAGCTCTGATGAACAGGCAATGGATGGAGACTCGGGGGACGACAATTACATGCCCCTCTCCGAATACGAGGTGAGCCTCGACGACGAAGAATTTATCGTGCCTGAGGATCCCGTCGAGCAGGAGCGCTTCAAGCGCCGGCTTATAGCCACTGCAAAAAGCCTGAAGAAAAAGCAGCAGCAGCTTCAAGCTGATCAAGATCTACTAACTGATAGATGGACTGAGGTCCTGGCAGCCCAGGAATACAGACTCGAGCGCCCAACCAAAAGTTACCCAAAGCGCAGGTTGTTACCTCAATTCGAGGAGGAGGCACTAGAGCCTACACTACCAGCGTAGGATGCGGCTGACCGACCACCTCGTGGCCGAGACAAAGCGGCGTATCAGCTCGAACACCAGCCCGCACCCTATCGCTAAACAAACAAAAACACGAAGGCCCGGGGGTACACGCAAGACCTGCAAGACGAATTGAAAAAAAAAGCAGGACAGTCAAGGTCGATCTACGGATCACGGGGGCGCGCCCCAATGCATGACGATGACCGTCACGCCGGATATACTAAATACAAATCCGGCCGGGCCAAATACAACAGACCAGACTCATCTGAATTGCGTCGTGATGTAGCCCAACATAGAGGTGCCGCACACCCCCTATGCTTCACTGACGAAGTAATGGAGCATGAATTCCCAAAAGGGTTTAAGCCCGTGAATATCGAGCCCTACGATGGGACTACAGACCCCGTGGTATGGATAGAAGATTTCCTTCTCCACATTCACATGGCCCATGGCGATGATCTACATGCCATCATGTACCTCCCACTAAAACTCAAGGGACCGGCTCGGCATTGGCTGAATAGTTTGCCGGCAAACTCCATTGGAAGTTGGGAGAACCCGGAAGACGCATTCCTGGATAACTTCCAGGGCACTTATGTGCGACCACCGGATGCTGATGATTTAAGTCACATAACCCAACAGCCCGGAGAGTCAGCTAGGAAATTCTGGACTCGGTTCCTAACTAAAAAGAACCAAATTGTCGATTGTCCGGATGCCGAAGCCCTAGCAGCCTTTAAGCATAACATCCGTGATGAGTGGCTTGCCCGACACCTCGGCCAAGAGAAGACGAAGTCCATGGCAGCCCTCACGACACTCATGACCCGCTTTTGTGCGGGCGAGGATAGCTGGATGGCTTGTAGAAACAACACATCAAGAAATCCTGGCACCTCAGATGCCAGAGATAGCAATGGCAAGCCCCGACGCAACAGACACAACATCGCAATAATGGCGATAACGCCGAAGACACGGCCGTCAATGCTGGATTCAGTGGCTCTATGTCCGGTCAGCGGAAGAAGCCATTCAAAAGAAACAATCCGGGCCCGTCCACTTTGGACCGCATACTCAATCGCTCATGTCAAATCCACGGCACCCCCGATAACCAGCCAACCACACCAACAGAGAATGTTGGTTATTTAAATAGGCCGGCAAGTTGAATGCCAAAAACAAGGAAAAGGGGCCGCATAGTGATGATGACGAGGAGCCTCGGCTGCCGAACATAGGAGGACAGAAGAAATTTCCTCCCCAAGTGAAAATGGTAAATATGATATACGCCACCCATATCCCCAAGCGGGAGCGGAAGCGTGCCCTAAGGGACGTCTATGCGATGGAGCCAGTCGCCCCAAAATTCAACCCCTGGTCTTCTTGCCCGATCACCTTTGATCGCAGGGACCATCCGACCAGTATCTGTCATTGCAGTTCGGCCGCACTGGTCCTTGACCCTATCATTGATGGATTCCACCTCACACGAGTCCTCATGCACGGTGGCAGCAGCCTGAACCTGCTCTATCAGGATACAGTGCACAAAATGGGCATCGATCCCCCAAGGATCAAACCCACCAAAACCACCTTTAAAGGTGTCATACCAGGTGTAGAGGCCTGTTGCACGGGCTCAAACACACTGGAAGTAGTCTTCAGATCTCCGGACAACTTCCGAAGCGAGGAGTTAATCTTCGATATCGTCCCCTTCTGCAGTGGTTATCATGCACTGCTAGGCGAACCGCATTTGCTCGATTCAATGCGGTGCCACACTACGCCTATCTCAAGCTCAAGATACCAAGAACTCGTGGGGTTATAATAGTCAGTGGAAACACAGAGCGCTTCCTCCGTACGGAGGAGCACACTGCGGCCCTCGCAGCAGAAGTATAGGGCAACCTTCTTAGGCAGACCTACAATTCGGCAATAAAATCCCCGGAAACCGCCAAGAGAGTCCAAAGTACTCTGCAACAGGATCATTCGGCATGTCCAGAGCTCGCCTAGCAATTCGGCCTCCGTCCTATTCCTAGTCAAGCGGTGAAATTTGTGCCGCATGTACATAATTACGCAGTTAAAATACCATGGGCATAGATGGAGGCACAGCTAGAATGCGATCCACAATGCGGCTCAGCCGCCCCAGGATTCGTATACCTTCACCCCTTTTCTTTCTTTCAGGTCCCTATTTTCTGGAGGCTCTTCCGATAGCCTGATTATCGGACCCATCATGGGACAGAAACACCAAGGAGGCAAGGAGCTTTGACGTACAAGGGAATCCCCAGGTGGTCTCTGATAACGATTGCTATAGCTATTTTACATACCCACGCGCAGCTCGCTCTTGGTTAGGACATGTCAACGAGTCCTATTTTGCTTATTGCACTACTTGCATACATACGCCTTGACGTATTATTCAAATAACAATGGAAAATAATGTACAACGACAACTTATTATTACATTTCTTTATCTTTTTCCTTGATGGTTTATTTATTACAAATTGCACCCGTACATTTTGGTACGTTCAGCTCGCCAGGGGCTTCAGTGTACCCCATAACACGACAAGAAAAGTCCGAACACTTTCGAAAGTGCGGCACCCCAAACTTATAGCATTATATGCATCAGCTATGAATCATGTCTTGGGTCAATAGTTGGGATTGCCCGGCTCCCATGTTTCGCTGCCTTAGGTCCCGCTATATCGGCTAATGCGGCACAGGGAGAACTACTGCGATTGTGTCCCGGTTCTTCCGGACGAGCACCTCAGTAGAGAAAGCCAAAAACTGACTGTCATGATGCGGCGAGAGCTGGTCGTTGTTCGAGAGGTCTCAAATCCTTTCGAATATCCTTTGTCCGATTTTTCTGCTTTGGGCGAGGAATTGGCCTTTGTCCGATTTGGGCATGTATAGCGCCCCAAGTTCGTCCTTTCGAATACCAGGGGCTACGCCAAAATTTAAAATTATAGAACTTCTATGGCTAAGTGAGAGTGATAAAGCTGTATAGTCTGATTGCCTTGGTCGTTGCGCTAAACACCTCCTTAAAGGACCAAAAATTTGGATAAAGAGTGTTTAGATCTATCCAGAACACCCCGGTACTAGTTACATGGGGGCAGAAGCCGACGACTGGCCAACTCTCAAATTTTATAAACGGCCGCACAAAAGGTAAAATTTTAAATCAACAAGCGTTATATTGCGCAAAAGAACTTGTTTCATATTACAGGATCAAATGAGTGTATTCACTCAAAGATTACATCCTTCGCACATTGCTCCGCCACAAGGCGGGAGCCCTCCAGGACACTATCGTAATACTTTTCGAGGAGGTGATGCTCCTTTCCCTTCGGCGGCCCTTCGGTCATCAGCTTCTCGGCATCCCTCTTTGCCCAGTGCACTTTTGCACGGGCGAAGGCCATTCGTGCACCTTCAATGCAAATTGACCGCTTTATAACTTCAAGCCGCGGGCAGGCACTCACAAGCCGCTTTACTAGGCCAAAGTAGCTGCTGGGCAGAGGCTCGGCAGGCCACAGCCGGACTATGAGGTCCTTCATGGCCAGTTCGGCCGCATTGTGCAGTTTGACCAGTTGCTTCAGCTGGTCGCTCAAGGGCATCAGATGTTTGGTCCCAAGATACTGACACCAGAACAATTTCTCCGACGAGCTCCCTTCTTCAGCTCGGTAGAACTCTGCAGCATCAGATATGCTACGCGGTAGATCTGTGAACGCTCCTGGAGAGCTCCAAATTCGGGTAACTAAAAGGAAAGTCTCCTTCACATGCTTGATTTGCATAGTGAATGCCTTACCCGCCGCAATCTTCTTGACCACCTGAATTTCCTGGAGGGCCTTTTGGGCTTCGGCTTTGGCGTCTTGCACGCTCTGGAGGGCCTTAGCAAACTCGGACTCTTGAGTCTTAGAGTCATGCTCCAAGGACTCGTATTTCTGGATGAAATCCTGGAGCTCTTGCTGGACCTCGTTAACCCGGGCCTCTTGCTTCTCGCACTTGGCGCGTTCCTTGGGCGCTTTGTTTTTGGCCTCGGTCAGCGCCTTCTTAAGGGCCACCACTTCGTTGGTGGCCCCTATTAAAGTTCATGACGCTTCTACTAGCAGCAACAATTTTTCCTTTATAAATATACAGACGGGGTATTGTGTACTTTTGTTTTCCTCGATCTGCCTCTTCACGAGGCAGAGCTCTTCCTCGGTCCGCTCCAGGTCCCGCTTCAGTCCGGAGACCTCTGCAGTACGAGCGGCAGCGGCCAGCAACGATGCCTGCTTATTCACATAGACATCTTCTGTTAGACTCCTGCGGTTGTTATTTGATCCTCTGTTCGGCCTTTCTTTCCGAATACCATACAGAGCATCAGGGGCTAGTGTCTATACTGTGATATTTTCTTCCAATTTTTACCTCAAAGCCTGTTAGGAGGCTGGCGCAGGCTTCGGTCAATCCGCTTTCGGTGGACCGGACCTTCTCGATCTCCGTACTCATGATGCTACCGTGTTCTTCATCAATGGAAGTGCCGCGAAGCGCTTCCAGCAAGTTGTCTGATGCCTCTGGATGGATAGAGGTCATCGGCACATGCGGCTCGCCCCCCTTCAAGAGAGGCTGCCAGCCTAAATCCGGAACCATTGGGGGTTCCGGAGCTGTATCCGGCTGGGGGCTAGATTTGCTGCGGCCCCCGTTATCAGAGTCCATGGGGGGTCTTCCCCAAATGTGCCCGGCGACTGGGATTTCGCTTAGGGGCATCTCCAGAACTATATCCCCTTGGTCCGGTATCCTCTGAGACAACACCTCGGTGTCGTCCGCGGGCCTGGACGAGGAGGCTGTCGGGAGTGAATCGTTGTTCATCGCCGACGGGCCCAGAGACCCATCCGAAGACAATAAATCGATGTGGGATTTGGCCGGACTGCATATGCATGATCGGCATGATAAGAAGCAATAAAGCTAAATATACTGGAAGTATTATAGTGTCTGGATACTTACGACTTAGCCAGGCGCTTGTCCCTGGGCAACCACTCCTCGCCGCTGTAGGTGGCTATGGTGGAGTGGTCCGGAAGGAAGGTCTTCCCCTTCTTGGACACCTCGGCCTCCCCAGATGGGGCAGCCCTCCCCTTCTCCCCCCCCCCTCGGTTGGGGGAGGGATTTCCTCTTCCTCCTCCTCGTGTTTGTTGGAGGAGTGCGCCTCGGTGTCTTCGGACGTCACGTCCGATGCCACCTTGCATCGGAGACCTTTCCTGGTCCCCACGGCCTTCTTCTTGGACTTCTTCTTCGGCACCTCATAGGGCGCCGGAAACAGCATCTTTGTTAGGAGAGGCGATGCTTGATCTTCAGGTAGCGGAGCCGGACAGTCAATTCGCTCCGCTATCGATACCCAGTCCTGATTAAATCGGCATGGAGGCTTAGTTTCCTCCCGCGGATGTGCTCGTAAAAGGCACATCCTGCAAAAAATATAAAAACTCACCGGATGGGCTTGGCGTTTCTCGCTGAGTCCACGGTCTTCGGTTATGGGTGGGGGGACCTCGGTGGCCTTGAAGAGCACCTTCCAGACGTCTTCGTGCGTCGTGTCAAAGAGCTCTCGTAGCATCTAGTGTTTGGCCGGGTCAAATTCCCATAGATTGGAGGCCCGTCTCTGACATGGGAGAATCCGGTGGATGAGCATGACCTGGACCACATTGACAAGCTTGATTTTCTTGCCTATCATATTCTGGACGCAGGTCTGGAGTCCGGTCAGCTCCACCGCTGAGCCCCAAGCTAAGCCCTTCTCTTTCCAGGAGGTGAGCCGCATGGGGACACCCGATTGAAATTCGGGGGTCGCCGCCCAGTTGGTGTCGCGCAGCTCGGTGATGTAGAACCACCCCGATTACCACCCCTTCACGGTCTCCACGTAGGAGTCTTCAGGCCAGGTGACATTGGGCATCTTGCCCACCATGGCGCCCCTGCACTCCGCTTGCTGGCCGCCCACCACCTTTGGCTTCACGTTGAAGGTCTTCAGCCATAGGCTGAAGTGGGGTGTGATGCGGAGGAAGGCCTTGCACACGATGATGAACGCCGAGATGTTGAGGATGAAGTTAGGGGCCAGATCATGGAAGTCCAGCCCGTAGTACAACATAAGCCAGCGGACGAATGGGTGGAGGGGGAATCCCAGTCCGCGGAGAAAGTGAGAGTGAAATACTACCCTCTTGTGGGGTTTCGGGGTAGGGATGATCTGCCCTTCGGTCGGAAGCCGGTGCGTGATGTTTGCGGCCAGGTATCCGGCCTCCCGAAGCTTCGTGATGTCCTCCTCCATAACAGAGGAGACCATCCACTTACCTCCCACTCCGTACATATTCGGAATGACTTTGCAGAGAAGATGAAAGCTTGAGCGCTGGAGCTCGAGTGAGAGGATGAGCAGAGGAAGAGGAAGGCCTGGGTGAAAAAGGGGGGATCCTTATCCCTTTATAAAGGCGGTAGAAACTATGCACCTCCCCACTTGCCATGTTAACTCGCTTATTCCCAAGCGTCGTGTTGATGGCGCGGTTGGGTTACCCACACCCATATTGATGAGTATCCCGTGATAAGGGGACACGATCTCTGGTTCGACAAGGCGTGCCAATGAAACCGCCTCACAATGTGTGCAGTAGCGGGTTCAGAAAAACGGTTCGAATAATGACCGGGCCGCGACATGATGTCATGCTATGAAAGGTTGTCAGCAGATTAGATTCATGGAATATTGTGCTCTCTACAGTGGTATGTGGAATTTGTTTTGCAGAGCTAGACACGATCCTTGTGTTCAAGATCTTCTTTCGAGTATTCGGAGAAGGAACCCGCCTTGCAATGCCGAAGACAATCTGCGCGCCGGACTCATTGTCATTGAAGCTTGGTTCAGGGGCTACTGAGGGAGTCCAGGATCAGGGGGTCCTCGGACAACCGGACTATATGCTTATGTCGGACTGTTGGACTATGAAGATAGAAGACTGAAGACTTCGTCCCGTGTCCGGGTGGGACTCTCCTTTGCGTGGAAGGCAAGCTTGGCAACTCGGATATGTAGATTTCCTTCTGTGTAACCCTAGCCCCCTCCGGTGTCTATATAAACTGGAGGGTTTTATCCATAGGACAACAACAATCATAATCGTAGGCTAGCTTCTAGGGTTTAGCCTCTACGATCTCGTGGTAGATCAACTCTTGTAATACTCATATCATCAAGATCAATCAAGCAGGAAGTAGGGTATTACCTCCATAGAGAGGGCCCGAACCTGGGTAAACATTTTGTCCCCCGCCTCCTGTTACCATTAGCCTTAGACGCATAGTTCGGGACCCCTTACCCGAGATCCGCCAGTTTTGACACTGACGAAGACCCAACAACTTCTGTTGGTATGGTTAGCAGGTTTGTCAGAGGTGTCGTGAATCTGGCAAGGTTGATCGAGTATTCGGTCCAGGCTAGATGAGCCGTCATTGTTTCTTTTGAATGGCATCTTCCGTTGACCGGGCTTGGAGCCACTGAATCTGGCGTTGACCGCCGTGTCTTCGGCATTATCAGTGTTGCTCTGGCGCTTATTATTTTTGTTGCATCAGGGCCTGCCATTTCTATCCTTTGCTTCGGAAGTGCCCGGATTGCTGGTACTGTTGCTGCTACGAGCCAGCCAGCTACCTTCACCTGTGCAAAAGCGGGTCATGAGTGATGTGAGGGCTGCCATGGACTTCGGCTTTTCTTGGCCAAGGTGACGGGCAAGCCATTCATCGCGGGTGCTGTGTTTGAAGGCTGCTAGAGCCTCGGCGTCCGGATGGTCAACAATTTGTTTCTTTTTGACTAGGAACCGGGTCCAGAATTTTCTTGCTGACTCTCCGGGCTGCTGGACTTGTAACCGAGGTCATCATCGTCCGGAGGTCGGATATAAGTGCCCTGGAAGTTGTCTCTAAAGGCATCCTCCAGGTCTTCCCAGCTTCCAATAGAGTTTTCAGGGAGGCTGTTTAACCAGTGCCGAGCTGGCCCCTTAAGTTTGAGGGGGAGGTATTTGATGGCATGTAATTCGTCACCGCGAGCCATGTGGATATGGAGAAGGAAGTCTTTGAGCCATACTGCGGGGTCTGTTGTGCCATCGTACGACTCGATGTTCACGGGTTTGAACCTTTCTGGGAACTGGTGCTCCATTACCTCATCGGTGAAGCATAGGGGGTGCGCGGCGCGTCTAGATCGGGCCACGTCACGACACAGTTCAGATGGTGTCTGTATGCGGTTTTAGGCCCGGGTGAGCTTGTGTTTGTCGCGCCAGGCTTGATGGCCGCCTTCTTGCACTGGGGCTCGCCCCCTTGATCCGTATATTGATCTGGTCTGACCGACTCTGTTATCCAGGTCCTGCCGTAGGTAATAGGTGTATCATGTAGCTGATGTCTCTTTACCTTTATGGTGGGGTGGTGCAGGCGGGTGTTCTGCTTAAGTTGCTGCTCTGTTCCGGCCACGTGGTGGTTGGTCAAGTCCGTCAGTAGCGTTATGCTTGGGCGGTGTCGGTGTCAAAACTGGCGGATCTCGGGTAGGGGTCCTGATTTGTGCGTCTAAGGCTAATGGTAACAGGAGGCAAGGGACATGATGTTTTACCCAGGTTCGGGCCCTCTCGATGGAGGTAAAACCCTACTTCTTGCTTGATTGATATTGATGATATGAGTACTACAAGAGTTGATCTACCACGAGATCGTAGAGGCTAAACCCTAGAAGCTAGCCTATGATGATTATGATTATCTTTATCGTCCCTATACGGACTAAACCCTCCGGTTTATATAGACACCGGAAGGGGCTAGGGTTTACACAGAGTCGGTTACAAAGAAGGAAATCTAATATCTGGATCACCAAGCTTGTCTTCCACGCAAAGGAGAGTCCCATCCGGACACGGGACGAAGTCTTGAGTCTTGTACCTTCGTGTTCCAATAGTCCGGCCAAAGTATATAGTCCGGCTGTCCGGATACCCCCTAATCCAGGACTCCCTCAGTAGCCCCTGAACCAGGCTTCAATGACGATGAGTCCGGTGCGCAGTTTGTCTTCGGCATTGCAAGGCAGGTTCCATCTCCGAATACTTCAAAGTAGATTGATGATTGTGTCTGGCTTTGCGAGATAATTTCCGCACATCACCGTGGAGAGAATAGTACTTCATAAATCTGATCTGCAGACAATTTTTGTACAACGTGCTCCTGCATCATGGCCCGGCCCAATACGAACCGGTTTTTCTTGGCCTGCCTCGATACGCGTTGCGAGGCGGTTTTATTGGCGCACCTTGCAAAGCAGAGATCATGTTTCCCTTATCGCAGGATCCTCTATCAATACGGGCGCATGCATCCCCATGACGCCTGTTAGTATGACTCCGTGTTTTAGGCAAGTCCCAAGCAGTTATGCCGAGGACGCTTGATATTCATCCCCTTTATAAAGGGGTCGAGGCCTATCCCTCTTTTCCACCACTCTTGCGCCTTTTCGCATCTCGAGTTCTAACACCCGAAGCCGAAGCTGAGGCACTTAGGATCCTCAATCATGTCCGGATCCAACCTTCAAGGTCGGTGGATGGCCTCCTCTGTCACAGAAGAGGAAATTGCGAAGCTTTGGGCGGTTGGATATCTGACCGCTGACATCAAGCACAGGCTTCCTGCTCCAGGGCAGGTCATCCCTACTCCCGAGCCCAACAAGAGCGTCGTATTTGTTTCTCACTTCCTCCGCGGCTTAGGCTTCACCCTTGATCCCTTTGCGAGAGGGCTCATGTTCTATTACAGGCTAGATTTTCACGATCTGGCTCCGGACCCCATCCTCCACATCTCGTCATTCATCATTGTGTGCGAAGCTTTTCTCCATGTCACTTTGCACTTCGGCTTATGTCTCAAGACCTTCAATGTGAAGCCGAAGATGATTGAGGGGCGACACGCGGAGTGCGGAGGTGCTATAATAAACAGGAACGCCAACGCCCCATGGCCAGAGGGCTCCTTGCCAGAGGTGTCCAATCTATGGCTGCGGAGGTGGTTTTACGTCACGGCTCCCAGAGGCACAAAGTGGGTGGCTGCCCCCGACTTCCGTTCGGGCCCTCCTCCTCAACTGGCGTCATGGGCCAATGTAGGACGGGATTGGGGGTCTGCTAATGATGTACCAAGACTGCAGAGCCGTATCCGGGAGCTTCTTGAGAGGGACATTAGCCTTGTCAGCATAATTCAGGTAATGCTAGTCCGACGGAAGTTGTCGTGAAAATGTTGGCCTCTCCGGATGTGGGAGTTCAATCCGGAAGGTCCGCGGACTATTCTGCACTTCTTCGGCCTGACGCTCGAAGGGATGTGTAAGTTATTCTTCGGACCACAAGTAAAGTGTCCGGACACCACCTAGGATGCGGGCCTGAGCTGCAATCGCCCAGATACCCAAGTAAGCAACCCAGAAACCGAACACTTCGTTTATGTTTATCATAACATCATTCTGAAAATCCTCTGTGGCCAGGAATGGCTCAGCAAGGCGGAGAGAATCAGGTGTCCGGCGCCACTTCCCGAAGGTTCGCCAAGTCCCGCCATAGCCAAGATGCTTGGTCGTGTGCTAAGTAAAGTGCCCTCGGGGAAAGGCGAAGGGAAGAATAGAGAAGCAAAACTTCACACATTGCACATCCAAACTGGGGGAATTGCTACCTCCCCAGAGGAGGATAGTCGGGGAGGGGAATCTAAGGTCTCTCCCCTCGCGGGAAGAAGAGGGTCGCCTCCGAAGACTTGGAGGCGGAGGCGCCCGACAAGGGAAGAAAACTTCACCAGGGGGCCCTACCCCAAAGGGCGTCTTCACCGCGCCATGACCGCAAACAGGCCAGCCCTCAGCCGAGCTGTAAGTTAATTGTGAATACAAAGCTTAGTGCCTCCTCCTCAAAGAACAGTAACCAGGATCCATTCTTTGCAGTCCGGCTAGCAGCTCTTCTCGACAGAGTTCGTCTTCGGGGGATCTCCTTTCGGAGATGATGGAGAGTGAAACCCCACCAACCTCTCCGCCTCATGGGGCGGGCGACCCCGAGGTGTCGTCACGGAGCAGTCCAGATTTGCCAAGGCCAGAAGTTAGTACTTCGTCCGCCCTGAGCCCGGAGCGTTTGGCTCCCACGGGGGGCGATAAGGAAGGTCCAGCACAGTTTGGAGACCGGCCGGATACGCTGTTGGGCCTTCTGGAGCGAGCTGCTCTCCCGGAGGATGACCTTTCATTAATGAGCATGGTGCTTAAGAAGATTTCCTCCGCCACAAGCGGGTTGAATGAAGCTTTTACAAGCCTGCTCAGAGGCTTTGAGGTATGAAACGAAATACGTAATTCTTGATTTATGGCACACGCGCTAGGTGTGCTCCATATGGATAGTAGCCCCTGAGACTCTGGTTGCCAGCCCAAGGCGGCAAACGAAGGATCACATTATTGAATAATGATCATACTATGTTTTATGCACAGATGGCTAAGGTTCGGCAGCCGACTGGTCCGTTGAAGTCGCCGAACTGATGCGACAGATTGGAGTTATTGATGTCGATATCACACTTGTGAACGAGCGGCTTAACGAGTCACAAGGTATGTTCTCTGCTTTCCTCATTTGTTGTAGGAAAAACTGAGAGGAGCATAATGTTAATTTTATATGCTTGGACTGTAGACGGAGTTGCTGCCGTGGAAGCCCTGAGGGCGGAGCTTGCCTTGGCCAAGGAACAAGCCCGGGCTAGCAATGTGGCTGCCCTAAAGGCGGCCGAAGAGTTGAGAGCCGAACAGGCTGCTCATCGCCGAAGCGAACAAAATAGCCGAGATGGCTGTGGAGCTAAAAAATGACGCCGACCGGTATGAGCTCCTTGAAAAAGATAATAAGGCTAATTCGTCTAACCTGAAAAAGGCCCTTGATGCGGCCAAGGAGACGCGTTCCGAGATTAGGGATGCGCGGGAGGAGCTTCGACAGGCCGGAGAAATCGCGACTGGAAACCCTTATTTGTTGCGGATGAAGTTTTTGGATCCAAAGTACGCTCCTCTGGATCGACGCTGGAGTCCTGCAGACACCTATGCGGATTTGGCGAAGGGTACGGCTAATGCGGCCAAGTTTTTTGAGGATCAAAAAGATAATGAAGTGGAAAAGTTGTTCTGGTCGCAATTCAGTGCTCCAACGCACACATTGCCGTTGAGTGAGAGGATGGCTGCTGTGGCCGAGCTTCATAGGTTGTCCGGTCTTGCAATGCGGTCCGTAATAGACCATCTATGGCCGAAGGGGCCTAAGCCGGACAGTTATTTTGGTTTAGTGCAACAATTCCTTGGTGCCATATCACGGATCGATGCCACGAAGAGGTCGGCGTGCATAGAGGGTGCACGGATGGCTCTTGCCCATGTTAAAGCATATTGGATAGATATGGAGGCCACCATCATTGCGACCTAGAATCTGGCGGGAGGCCAGGATCCGACCGAGCACTATTTGGAGCAGGTAGTAGAGGGTGCTCACTTAATAGAGGCTCAGTGCTCGAAGAATGTCATGTTCGAGTGACAAATCATGTCATTGTAAAAACAATGTTATTTTAATTATGGAGGCTATGTTTATACTTTTCGCCCGAAAGTGTTATTGTGCCTCCTGTGCGGCCATTTTATGTATATATGCAATTTTGAAAGTTAGCAGTTGTTTGCTTCATCCCCCACGCATATAATGCGGGGGTGTTCGCGAAAATATGCATAATCACACTTGACCCAACGTCTTGGTCCATTAAGGAGGTGATTGCACGTCGAACTAGGCAACCAGACTATATAGCTTTAACACTTTCACTTAGCCATAGGAGTTTGACGGTGGGGCTACTATGTAGCGCCTTGTACCTTTGCGTGCATCCGAGTCCAGGCGCGTGTGTACATGACCGGTAAACGGTCCTTCGTTAATGCGGAGGAACCCTAAAGGTTCCGATAAGTGTTCGAGTGGTTGAACAATCTCTCGCTATATCATGACAGTCAGTTTTCGGCTTTCTCTACTGAGGTGCTCATCCGGAATAACCGGGGCACAATTGCAGTAGTTCTCATTTGGCCACCTTAGCCGATAAAGACGGAACGTAAGGCGGCAAACCCAGGAGCCAGGCAAACCCAACATTTGACCAAAGACATGATTCGGAGCTGATGCATATAAGGCCAAACTCGCGACGCCGAACACTCCCGAAGGTATTCGGAGTTTATAACATATACTGGGCTGAGTAACGCCCTTTATTATGAACCTTGTATTCCCAGGTACGTGCATTAGTCTGTCGTGGTGAAATGCCAATAACGGCAGTATCCTCTGTGGGTGTAGTACTCATGGGATGTGTAAGCAACAAGAGACAATAAAGAAGGTTTACATAGGGGCTTAATCTAAAGAGAAACCTTTGAGCGGGGCCCTGCTGCACGTCTGCGCCTTTGTCCCTGTTGTGCCGTGTCCTGGGAGGGTGTCGCACGAATGGTGTCTGTAAAAAGAAAAACTCATGTAGAAGAGTATGACGTAAGCGTGCGAAAAGCTGGCTATCACTAATAGATAGTAAAAGTGTAAGACTTTGGCCTGTTAATAAGGTCAGGCTGAGAATTGGGCTTTATTAACTATTTATAGCCCCTGGTGTCCTCTATGGGATTACATGTGTGGCGCCTAGATCAGGTTTATCTGGGCTGCCGGACTCGTCTAACCATGTCCGTGGTCTTAACGACCAATCATGCTTTAAGGTATTAGAGGCCGCTTAGAGTCCGGTTGCTGGAACAATCGCGTATTCTTCCACGCGTAAGGAACGATCTGTGTTTCCGTTAATAGTGATGACACCACGTGGACCGGGCATCTTGAGTTTAAGGTAGGTGTAGTGCGGTACTGCGTTGAAGCGGGCAAAGGCCGTTCTCCCAAGCAATGCATGATAGCCGCTTTGGAGGGGGGCGATGGTGAAGAGTAGTTCTTCGCTTCTGCAGTTGCCTGGGGAACCTAATGTTACCTCCAGTACGAGGGATCCCCTGTTTGTGGGCTTCAACGCCTGGTATCACCCCTTCAAAGGTGGTGTTACTTTGGCTGATTCTGGATGGGTCTATCCCCATCCTGCGGACAGTGTCCTGGTATATTAGATTAAGACTACTGTCGCCATCCATGAGGACGTGAGTGAGATGGTATCCGTCGATTATTGAGTCGAGCACGAAGGCAGCTGATCCTCCGTGCCGAATACTAGGCGGGTAGTCCCTGTGATCAAAAGTGATCGGGCAGGCCGACCAGTGGTTAAGTTTGGGTGCAACGGGCTCTATAGCATATGCGTCTTTGAGCGCGCGTTCGCTCCTTCTCATGGGTATGGGAGTCGCGTGGATCATGTTTACTGTTTTTACCTCTGGTGAGAATTTTTTTTGTCCCCCACTGTTCGGCTGGCGAGGCTCATCCTCATCTTCACTTGGTGTTTCCCTTCCCTTGTGCTCGGCATTTAATTTGCCAGCCTGCTTAAAGACCCAGCATTCTGTGTGAGTGTGGTTCACAGGTTTTTCGGGGATGCCATGGATTTGGCATAGTCTATCCAGGACTTTGTTCAGGCCGGACGGTCCTTCTTTGCTGCCTTTAAGTGGCTTCTTTTGTTGACCGGGTCGAGAGCCCCTGAATCTGGCATTGACCGTTGTGTTGTCCGGACATTCTTCCTTGTTTCGATGTTTGTTTTTATTACGGCGTGGCTTCCTGTTGCCATCCCTGATTTTGGATGTACTTGGGTCACTGGTGCCTCTACGGGGCAACCAGCTGTCTTCACCCACGCAAAATGGGGTCATAAGGCTTGTTAGGGCTGCCATTGTCCTCGACTTTTCTTGGCCGAGGTGTCTGGCGAGCCACTCGTCCCGGATACTGTGCTTGAAGGCCGCTAGGGCTTCGGCATCCGGGCAGTCGACAATTTGATTCTTCTTAGTGAGGAATCTGTTCCAAAGCTTGCGGGCGGACTCTCCGGCTGTTGAATTATGTGACTTAAATCATCTGCATTCGAAGGTTGGACATAGGAACCTTGAAAATTGGCCCTGAAAGCATCCTCGAGTTCCTCCCAACTTCTGATTGAATTTTCAGGGAGGCTTTTCAACCAGTGCCGAGCTGGTCCCTTCAATTTGAGGGGAAGATATTTGATGGCGTGGAGGTCGTCCCCACGAGCCATGTGGATATGCAGGATAAAATCCTCAATCCAGACCCCGGGGTCTGTCGTTCCGTCATATGCGTCTATGTTCACAGGTTTAAAACCCTGTGGAAATTCGTGGTCTAGCACCTCTTCGGTGAAGCACAGAGGGTGAGCAGCCCCTCTGTATCTAGACGTGGTGTGGCATGCCATCGGCTGTTTTTGTGTTCGGTGCTGATTCCGAACTGGTATCTGATCAGTCTGATCGTTTTGGTGACCATAGTCCTGCGCCGGGGCGTGTCCTCTAGATCCATAGATGGACCTGGTCGCGCCGGTCTTTTTATCCAGGAGCTCATGTAAATCGTGTGCGGCGTCAGTAGCTGCTCTATTGCGGTTACAAAGTGGTTGGTTCGGCCTATTGGCCGTATTGTTCTTCAGTGGAACGGCCTCGTCATCGAATTCTGGTAGCAGCTTGCGCTTTGGATAGCTCTTTGTTTGGCGATCGTCACTGTACTTTTCTTTAGTGTCTAGTACTTTATTCCATCTGCAATTGAGCGTTTCCTGTGCGGCTTTAAGCTTTTGCTTCTGCTTCTTTAGACTTCTCGCAGTGTCCATAAGCCTTCTATGGAGGTTATCTCGTTCCAAGCGTGTTTTCGGGATGATGAATGCGTCGACGTCCGGACTGTGCTCCATTCCCGGGGCAGTTTGGTGAGTTCGTCCCTCAGGATCACTGTGATTGGGCGTCTGCTACGGGCTGTGTTCGGCGTGACCTGGCTCATCCTGCTCCATCGCTGGGTCCATATGGTCGTTGTTGCCTTCGGAGTTAACTGGGGTGTTGATCTTTCTAGTGCTATTATCGCTATTTTTACTGTGGCTGGATTTAGAGCGGCGTCTGTGCCGTCGTTTTGGCTTTTGTCTGGGGGCTTTATCCTCCGTTCCGTCGCCATCGTCCTCCTTCGGCGTATCCACCATGTATATATCATATGATGACGTGGCAGTCCAGCGCCCCGTGTGTGGAGGTTCTGAATCGTCTCCTGCGCCGACGTCCATACCATTGTTGTCATCAGAGTCGAAGTCAAGCATGTCTGTTACGTTGTCGACAGTGGCTATGAAGTGGGTGGTGGATGGGCAACAAATTCCCTCGTCGCCTGCTTCCCACTCGAGCCGGACATAGTTCGGCCAAGAGCCTCCTAACAAGGAGAGAGACTTTAACGAATTTAGCATGTCGCCAAAGGGCAAGTTCTGGAAGATATCCGCAGCGGTGAACTCCATTACCGGAGCCCAACCAGATTCGGTGGGCTTGGGGGTGCGCGGACTAGAACCTACAGCTGGACACGAGTCCGGGGGTCCGGTTGTTGGGGAACGTAGTAATTTCAAGAATTTCCTATGCACACGCAAGACCATGGTGATGCATAGCAACGAGAGGGGATAGTGTAGTCCACGTACCCTCGTAGACCGTAAGCGGAAGCGTTAGAACAACGCGGCTGATGTAGTCATACGTCTTCATGGCCCGACCGATCAAGCACCGAAACTACGGCACCTCCGAGTTCTAGCACACGTTCAGCTCGATGACGCCCCTCGAACTCCGATCCAGCCGAGTGTCGAGGGAGAGTTCCATCAGCACGACGGCGTGGTGACGATCTTGATGTTCTACCGTCGTAGGACTTCGCCTAAGCACCGCTACGATATTATCGTGGTGGACTATGGTGGAGGGGGGCACCGCACACGGCTAAGAGATCCAAGGGATCAATTGTTGTTGTGCCTAGAGGTGCCCACCTGCCCCCGTATATAAAGGAGCAAGGGGGAGGGGGTCGGCCGGCCAGGAGGGGCGCGCCAGGAGGAGTCCTCCTCCCACCAGGAGTAGGACTCCCCCCTTCCTTGTTGGAGTAGGAGAGAAGGAAAGAGGGGGAGAGGAGGAAGGAAAACAGGGCTGCACCCCTTGTCCAATTCGGACCAGAGGGGGGGCGCAGGCCTCCTTCCCTTTGGCCTCTCTCCTCTATTCCCGTATGGCCCAATAAGGTCCATATACTCCCCGGCGAATTCCCGTAACTCTCCGGTACTCCAAAAAATACCCAAGTCACTCAGAACCTTTCCAAAGTCCAAATATAGTCGCCAATATATCGATCTTTACATCTCGACCATTTCGAGACTCCACGTCATGTCCCCGATCTCATCCGGGACTCCAAACTCCTTCGGTACATCAAAACTCATAAACTCATAATATAACTGTCATTGAAACCTTAAGCGTGCGGCCCCTACGGGTTCGAGAACTATGTAGACATGACCGAAACACGTTTCCGATCAATAACCAATAGGGGAACCTGGATGCTCATATTGGCTCCTACATATTCTACGAAGATCTTTATCGGTCAAACCGCATAACAACATACGTTGTTCCCTTTGTCATCGGTATGTTACTTGCCCGAGATTCGATCGTCGGTATCCCAATACCTAGTTCAATCTCGTTACCGGCAAGTCTCTTTACTCGTTACGTAATGCATCATTTCGTAACTAACTCATTAGCTACATTGCTTGCAAGGCTTATAGTGATGTGCATTACCGAGAGGGCCCAGTGATACCTGTCCGACAATCGGAGTGACAAAACCTAATCTCGAAATACGCCAATCCAACATGTACCTTCGGAGACACCTGTAGAGC
Organism: Triticum dicoccoides; assembly: GCF_002162155.2. Taxonomy (NCBI): domain Eukaryota; kingdom Viridiplantae; phylum Streptophyta; class Magnoliopsida; order Poales; family Poaceae; genus Triticum; species Triticum dicoccoides. The sequence continues at coordinate 207,916,922 of NC_041381.1, read as the reverse complement.
TCCTTTATAATCACCCAGTTACGTTGTGACGTTTGGTAGAACACAAAGTGTTCCTCCGGTAAACGGGAGTTGCATAATCTCATAGTTACAGGAACATGTATAAGTCATGAAGAAAGCAATAGCAACATACTAAACGATCAAGTGCTAGGCTAACGGAATGGGTCATGTCAATCACATCATTCTCCTAATGATGTGATCCCGTTAATCAAATGACAACTCATGTCTATGGTTAGGAAATTTTAACCATCTTTGATTAACGAGCTAGTCAAGTAGAGGCATACTAGTGACACTATGTTTGTCTATGTATTCACACATGTATCATGTTTCCGGTTAATACAATTCTAGCATGAATAATAAACATTTATCATGAAATAAGGAAATAAATAATAACTTTATTATTGCCTCTAGGGCATATTTCCTTCAGTCTCCCACTTGCACTAGAGTCAATAATCTAGTTCACATCGCCATGTGATTTAATACCAATATTCATATCTGTATATGATTAACACCCATAGTTCACATCTTCATGTGACCAACACCCAAAGGGTTTACTAGAGTCAATAATCTAGTTCACATCGCAATGTGATTAACACCCAAAGAGTACCAAGGTGTGATCATGTTTTGCTCGTGAGAGAAGCTTAGTCAACAGGTCTGTCAATTCAGAGCCGTGTATGTATTTTGCAAATATTCTATGTCTACAATGGTCTGCACGGAGCTACTCTAGCTGATTGCTCCCACTTTCAATATGTATCCAGATCGAGACTTAGAGTCATCTGGATCAGTGCCAAAACTTGTATTGACGTAATCCTTTACGACGAACCTTTTGTCACCTCCATAATCGAGAAACATATCCTTATTCCACTAAGGATAATTTTGACCAATGTCCAGTGATCTACTCCTTGATCACTATTGTACTCCCTTGGCAAACCAGGGCAGAGTATACAATAGGTCTAGACCATAACATGGCATACTTTTATAGAACCTATGTCTGAAGCACAGGGAATGACTTTCATTCTCTTTCTATTTTCTGCCGTGGTCGGGATTTGAGTCTTACTCAACTTCACACCTTGGAACACAGGCAAGAACTCCTTCTTTGACTGTTCCATTTTGAACCACTTCAAAACCTTATCAAGGTATGTACTCATTGAAAAAACTTATCAAGTGTCTTGATCTATCTCAATAGATCTTGATGCTCAATATGTAATTAGCTTTACTGAGGTCTTTCCTTTTTTAAAAAACTCTTATTCAAGTATCCTTTTATGCTATCCAGAAATTCTATATCAATTCCAAAACAACAATATGTCATCCACATATAGTATTTAGAAATGCTACAGAGCTCCCACTCACTTTCTCGTAAATACAGGCTTCACCGCAAGTCTGTATAAAATTATATGCTTTGATCAACTTATCAAAGCGTATATTCCAACTCCGAGATGCTTGCACCAGTCCATAGATGGATTGCTGGAGCTTGCATATTTTGTTAGCACCTTTAGGATTGACAAAACCTTCTGGTTGCATCATATACAGCTCTTCTTTAAGAAAACCATTAAGGAATGCAGTTTTGACATCCATTTGCCAGATTTCATAAATTGTGGCAATTGCTAACATGATTCGGACAGACTTAAGCATCGCTACAGTTGAGAAAATCTCATTGTAGTCAACACCTTGAACTTGTCAAAAACCTTTCTGCGACAAGTCGAGCTTTGTAGATAGTAACACTACTATCAACGTCGGTCTTCCTCTTGAAGATCCATTTATACAATATGGCTTGCCGATCATCGGGCAACTCCACCAAAGTCCACACTTTGTTCTCATACATGGATCCTATCTCAGATTTCATGGCCTCCAGCCATTTTTGCAGAATCTGGGCTCATCATCGCTTCCCCATAGTTCGTAGGTTTATCATGGTCTAGTAACATGACTTTCAGAACAGGATTACCGTACCACTCTGGTGCGGACCGTACTTTGGAAGACCTACGAGGTTCTGTAGTAACTTGATCTGAAGTTTCATGATCATCATCATTAGCTTCCTCACTAATTGGTGTAGGAATCACTAGAACTGATTTCAGTGATGAACTATTTTCCAATTCGGGAGAAGGTACAATTACCTCATCAAGTTCTACTTTCCTCCCACTCACTTCTTTCGAGAGAAACTCCTTTTCTAGAAAGGATCCATTTTTAGCAATGAATATCTTGCCTTCGAATCTGTGATAGAAGGTGTACCCAACAATTTCCTTTCGGTATTCTATGAAGACGCACTTCTCCGATTTGGGTTCGATCTTATCAGGATGAAACTTTTTCACATAAGCATCGCAGCCCCAAACTTTAAGAAACGACAACTTGGGTTTCTTGCTAAACCATAGTTCATATGGTGTCATCTCAACGGATTTAGATGGTGCCCTTTTAATGTGAATGCAGCTGTCTCTAATGCATAACCCCAAAACAATAGTGGTAAATCAGTAAGAGACATCATAGATCGCACCATATCCAATAAAGTGCGGTTACGACGTTTGGACACACCATAACGTTGTGGTGTTCCAGGTGGCGTGAGCTGTGAAACTATTCCACATTGTTTTAATTGAAGACCAAACTCGTAACTCAAATATTCATCTCCGCGATCAGATCGCAGAAACTTTATTTTCTTGTTACGATTTTTCCACTTCACTCTAAAATTCTTTGAACCTTTCAACTATTTCAGACTTATGTTTCATCAAGTAGATATACCCATATCTGCTCAAATCATCTTGTGAAGGTCAGAAAATAACTATACTTGCCACGAGCATCAACACTCATTGGATCGCATACATCGGTATGTATTATTTCCAATAAGTCAGTAGCTTGTTCCATTGTTCGGGAGAACGGAGTTTTAGTCATCTTGCACAAAAGGCACGGTTCGCAAGCATCAAATGATTCATAACCAAGTGATTCCGAAAATCCATCTTTATGGATTTTCTTCATGCGCTTTACACCGATATGACCTAAACCACAGTGCCACAAATAAGTTGCACTATCATTATTAACTTTGCATCTTTTGGCATCAATATTATGAATATGTGTATCACTACATTCGAGATCCAACAAACTATTTTCATTGGGTGTATAACCATCGAAGGTCTTATTCATGTAAACAGAATAACAATTATTCTTTAATTTCAAATGAATAACCGTATCGCAATAAACATGATCAAATCATATTCATGCTCAACGCAAACGCTAAATAACATTTATTTAGTTTTAACACTAATCTCGAAAATATAGGGAGTGTGAGATGATGATCATATCAATATTGGAACTATTTCCAACACTCATCGTCACTTCCCCTCAACTAGTCTCTGTTTATTATGTAACTCCTGTTTCGAGTTACTAATCTTAGCAACCAAACAAGTATCAAATACTCAGGCGCTACTATAAACACTAGTAAGGCACACATCAAACACCTGTATATCAAATATACCCTTGTTCACTTTGCCATCCTTCTTATCCACCAAATATTCAGGGCATTTCCGCTTCCAGTGACCATTTTCTTTGCAGTGTAAGCACTTAGTTTCAGGCTTTGGTCCAGCTTGGAGCTTCTTCGCGGGATTGACAATGCTTGTCATTCTACTTGAAGTTCCCTTTCTTTCCCTTTGCCCTTTTCTTGAAATTAGTGGTCTTGTCAATCATCAACACTTGATGCTCTTTCTTGATTTCTACCTTCATCGATTTCAACATAACGAAGAGCTCGGGAATCGTTTTCGTCATCCCTTGCATACTATAGTTCATCATGAAGTTCTAGTAACTTGGTGATGGTGACTAGAGAACTCTGTCAATCACTATCTTATCTGGAAGATTAACTCCCACTTGATTCAAGCGATTGAAGTACCCAGACAATCTGAGCACATGCTCACTAGTTGAGGGATTCTCCTCCATCTTTTAGCTATAGAACTAGTTGGAGACTTCATATCTCTCAACTCGGGTATTTGCTTGAAATATTAACTTCAATTCTTGGAACATCTCATATGGTCCATGACGTTCAAAACGTCTTTGAAGTCCCGATTCTAAGCCGTTAAGCATGGTGCACTAAACTATCAAGTAGTCATCATATTGAGCTAGCCAAACATTCATAACATTTGCATCTGCTCCTGCAATAGGTCTGTCACCTATCGGTGCATTAAGGACATAATTCTTCTGTGCAGCAATGAGGATAAACCTCAGATCATGGATCCAATCCGCATCATTGCTAGTAACATCTTTCAACACAATTTTCTCTAGGAACATATCAAAATAAACATATGAAAGCAACAACTCGAGCTATTGATCTATAACATAATTTGCAAAATACTACCAGGACTAAGTTCATGATAAATTAAAGTTCAATTAATCATATTACTTAAGAACTCCCACTTAGACAGACATCTCTCTAGTCATCTAAGTGATCACGTGATCCAAATCAACTAAACCATGTCCGATCATCACGTGAGATGGAGTAGTTTTCAATGGTGAATATCATTATGTTGATCATATCTTCTATATGATTCATGCTCGACCTTTTGGTCTCCGTGTTTCGAGGCCATATCTGTTATATGCTAGGCTCGTCAAGTTTAACCTGAGTATTCCGCGTGTGCAACTGTTTTGCACCCGTTGTATTTGAACGTAGAGCCTATCACACCCGATCATCACGTGGTGTCTCAGCACGAAGAACTTTCGCAATGGTGCATACTCAGGGAGAACACTTCTTGATAATTAGTGAGAGATCATCTTAAAATGCTACCGTCAAACAAAACAGAATAAGATGTATAACAGATAAACATCATATGCAATCAAAATATGTTATATGATATGGCCACGATCATCTTGCGCCTTTGATCTCCATCTCCAAAGTACTGTCATGATCTCTATCGTCACCGGCACGACACCATGATCTTCATCATCTTGATCTATATCAATGTGTCGTCACATGGTCGTCTCGCCAACTATTGCTCTTGCAACTATTGCTATCGCATAGCGATAAAGTAAAGCAATTATTTGGCACTTGCATCTTTATGCAACAAAGAGACAACCATAGGGCTTCTGCCAGTTGCCGATAACTTCAACAAAACATGATCATCTCATAAAACAACTTATATCTCATCACGTCTTAACCATATCACATCACAACATGCCCTGCAAAAACAAGTTAGACGTCCTCTACTTTGTTGTCGCAAATTTTATGTGGCTGCTACGGGCTTTAGCAAGAACCATTCTTACCTACGCATCAAAACCACAACAATAGTTCGTCAAGTTAGTGCTGTTTTAACCTTCGCAAGGACCGGGCGTAGCCACACTTGGTTCAACTAAAGTTGGAGAAACAGACACCCGCTAATCACCTGTGTGCAAAGAACAACGGTAAAACCAGTCTCGCTTAAGCGTACGCGTAATGTCGGTCCGGGCCGCTTCATCCAACAATATCGCCGAACCAAAGTATGACATGCTGGTAAGCAGTATGACTTGTATCGCCCACAACTCATTTGTGTTCTACTCGTGCATATAACATCAACACATAAAACCAGGCTTGGATGCCACTGTTGGGGAACATAGTAATTTCAAAAATTTCCTACGCACACGCAAGATCATGGTGATGCATAGCAACGAGAGGGGAGATTGTAGTCCACGTACCCTCATAGACCGTAAGCGGAAGCGTTATAAAAACACGGTTGATGTAGTCGTACGTCTTCACGGCCCGACCGATCAAGCACCGAAACTACGGCACCTCCGAGTTCTAGCACACGTTCAGCTCGATGACGTCCCTCGAACTCCGATCCAGCCGAGTGTCGAAGGAGAGTTCTGTCAGCACGACGGCGTGGTGACGATCTGGATGTTCTACCATCGCAGGGCTTCGCCTAAGCACCGCTACGATATTATCGAGCTGGACTATGATGGAGGGGGGCACCGCACACGGCTAAGAGATCCAAGGGATCAATTGTTGTTATGCCTAGAGGTGCCCCCCTGCCCCCGTATATAAAGGAACAAGGGGGAGGGGGTCGGCCGGCCAGGAGGGGCGCGCCAGGAGGAGTCCTCCTCCCACCGGGAGTAGGACTCCCCCCTTCCTTGTTGGAGTAGGAGAGAAGGAAAGAGGGGGAGAGGAGGAAGGAAAAGGGGGCTGCGCCCCTTGTCCAATTCGGACCAGAGGGGGGGGGGGCGCAGGTCTCCTTCCTTTTGGCCTCTCTCCTCTATTCCCGTATGGCCCAATAAGGTCCATATACTCCCCGGCGAATTCCCGTAACTCTCCGGTACTCCGAAAAATACCCGAATCACTCGGAAGCTTTCCGAAGTCCGAATATAGTCGTCCAATATATCGATCTTTACCTCCCGACCATTTAGAGACTCCTCGTCATGCCCCCGATCTCATCCGGGACTCCAAACTCCTTCGGTACATCAAAACTCATAAACTCGTAATATAACTGTCATCGAAACCTTAAGCGTGCGGACCCTACGGGTTCGAGAACTATGTAGACATGACCGAAACACGTTTCCGGTCAATAACCAATAGCGGAACCTGGATGCTCATATTGGCTCCTACATATTCTACGAAGATCTTTATCAGTCAAACCGCATAACAACATACGTTGTTCCCTTTGTCATCGGTATGTTACTTGCCCGAGATTCGATCGTCGGTATACCAATACCTAGTTCAATCTCGTTACCGGCAAGTCTCTTTAATCGTTACGTAATGCATCATTCTGTAACTAACTCATTAGCTACATTGCTTGCAAGGCTTATAGTGATGTGCATTACCGAGAGGGCCCAGAGATACCTCTCCGACAATCGGAGTGACAAAACCTAATCTCGAAATACGCCAACCCAACATGTACCTTCGGAGACACCTGTAGAGCTCCTTTATAATCACCCAGTTATATTGTGACATTTGGTAGCACACAAAGTGTTCCTCCGGTAAACGGGAGTTGCGTAATCTCATAGTTACAGGAACATGTATAAGTCATGAAGAAAGCAATAGCAACATACTAAACGATCAAGTTCTAGGCTAACGGAAGGGGTCATGTCAATCACATCATTCTCCTAATGATGTGATCCCGTTAATCAAATGACAACTCATGTCTACGGTTAGGAAACTTTAACCATCTTTGGTTAACGAGATAGTCAAGTAGAGGCATACTAGTGACACTATGTTTGTCTATGTATTCACACATGTATCATGTTTCCGGTTAATATAATTCTAGCATGAATAATAAACATTTATCATGAAATAAGGAAATAAATAATAACTTTATTATTGCCTCTAGGGAATATTTCCTTCACCAGTGTCACAGGCTTCCCTGGGGGTGAAGCCTGTGTTCGACTCCACCGCCGATGAGTGTGCGGCCTCCAGGGCGGTGTCCATCCACCCGTCCTCGAACGATGCAATCTGCACTGGATTTAGGTCCTCAGCTCCTGCAAGTGCGATATCCCGAGTGTTGTCCGACAGCAGGTCTAAGCCATGCTCGTCGTGACTGTTCTGCGCTGCTAGCACAGGCCCGAATTCGTTGAAGATCAAGTCTCCGCGGATATCGACCGTGTAGGTCAAGTTTCCGAACCTGACCTGATGGCCAGGGGCGTAGCTATCGATCTGCTCCAGATGGCCGATCGAATTGGCCCACAGTGCGAAGCCGCCAAACACGAAAATCTATCTGGGGAGAAAGGTCTCACCCTGGACTGCATTGTTGATGATTGAAGGAGCCATCGAGCCTTGCAGCAACGACACATAGAGGAACTCCCAATGAAATCAACAATGTCGGTGTCAAAACCGGCGGATCTCGGGTAGGGTGTCCCGATCTGTGCGTCTAAGGCTAATGGTAACAGGAGGCAAGGGACACGATGTTTTACCCAGGTTCAGGCCCTCTCAATGGAGGTAAAACCCTACTTCCTGCTCTATTGATATTGATGATATGAGTATTACAAGAGTTGATCTACCACGAGATCGTAGATGCTAAACCCTAGAAGTTAGCCTATGATGATTATGGTTGTCTTTATCGTCCCTATACGGACCAAATCCTCTGGTTTATATAGACACCGGAAGGGGCTAGGGTTTACACAGAGTCGGTTACAAAGAAGGAAATCTAATATCCGGATCGCCAAGCTTGTCTTCCACGCAAAGGAGAGTCCCATCCGGACACGGGAAAAAGTCTTGTGTCTTGTACCTTCATGGTCCAATAGTCCGGCCAAAGTATATAGTACGGCTGTCCGGATACCCTCTAATCCAGGACTCCCTCGGGCGGGATAGGCTCTGGGGCCTCGTCGTTGAATTGGGGCAGCATTTTGCGCTTCGGGTAACTCTTCGTTGGGCGTCCGAGGCCGTATTCCTCGGCTGCTAGGACATTAGTCAATCTGTTGTTTAGCAGATCCTGATCAGCTTGAAGCTGCTGCTGCTTCTTTTTCAGGCTTCTTGCCGTGGCTATCAGCCGGCGCTTAAAGTGCTCTTGTTCGAAGGGTTCCTCTCGCACGATGAATTCTTCGTCGCCGAGGCTCTCGTCTTCTTCGGAGATCGGTACGTAACTACCATCCTCCGAGCCTTCATTCCTGATGGGATCGTCAGGGTCGACTTGCCCCTCCTCCCATTTGTCCTATTCGGATTGTGGTTCAACGTGAGCTTCTTGGTCTTCAGTGTTATCCGGAGTGTTATTGTCTCCGGTGCCGGTATTGATGTCTTTTTCTCGACGCGGTTTAGAGCGGCGCCGCTGACGACGATGCTTTGGTGGTGCCACAAGAGAATTAGCCTCGACTGGGTCCTTCCCACCTTCACCGTCATTTTCTTTGGGTGTGTTCACCATTTATACGTCATATGTGGAGATAGCCGTCCAGCATCCGGTAAGTGGGGGGTTCTGGCTTTGCTCCTCTCTGGCATCGTCATCCATGCTGTCGATGTCTTCGAAAGCATAATCAAGCATGTCGGTCAAGTCCTCGACAGTGGATATGAAGTGGGTGGTGGGTGGGATGTAAAATTCCCCGCTCTCAGCCCCTAGTGCGGGCTGGGCGTAGTTCGGCAGCGATCCTTCTGTAATGGTGAGAGATCGCAAAGTCCAGAGCCTCGTCTAAGAGTGAGGTCTGAACAGGGAAGCCAGAATCATGGAGCATGGCGGGGGAAGAGTTCCCTAGCCGGGCTCGTATAACGCGGACCTCGAGAGTTTGGAGTTGGGGGCCTGGACTAGCTCCGTGCCGGCCGTTGAAACGTTTCCCTCCGTATCTCCGGAGCTGAGCTTTATGGCTGTGGATAGTCCGGCGGGTTCTAAACCCCCGTCTTCGTACTTGATGAGGTGCTCGGGATCTAAGGCCCGAGCCGTGGTTGAGGTCGTGAATCCTTGGAAGATCATGTCTCCCCGGATGTCAACGATGTAGCTTAGGTTTCCGAACCTGATCTGATGACCAGGGGCGTATCTATCGACCTCTCTAGATGACCAATCGAATTGGCACGTAGTGCGAAGCCGCCAAATATGAAGATTTGGCTAGGGAGAAAATTCTCCCTCAGGACGGAGTTGTTGTGGATGGTTGATGGAGCCATCGAACCTATTGGCGATGATGCAGTGGAACTCTCAATGAAAGCACCAATGTCGGTGTCAAAACTAGTAGATCTCGGGTAGGGGGTCCCGAACTGTGCGTCTAAGGATCGAAGGTAACAAGGAGGCAGGGGACACGGTGTTTACCCAGGTTCGGGCCCTCTTAATGGAGGTAATACCCTATTTCCTGCTTGATTGACTATGATGAATATAGGGGTTACAAAAGTTGATCTACCTCGAGATCGTAATGGCTAAACCCTAGATGTCTAGCCTGTATGATTGTGTTCTTTCCTTACAGACTCCGGTTAATATAGACATCGGAGAGATCTAGGGTTGTATAGAGTCGGTTACAGAAGAAGGAAAGTACATGATCCGAACGCCAAGCTTGCCATCCACGCAAAGGAGAGCCCCATCCGGACACGGGGGAGGTTCTTCTATCTTGTATCTTCATGGCCCATCAGTCTGGCCCACATCATATAGCCCGGACGCCTGAGGACCCCTTAGTCTAGGACTCCCTCACCTACCTCTATTCTCTTTCTCATACATGCTCCAGAGCTTTGCTAGGCACATCTTCAAAGACTATGGCCACTCTTGATCAACCCACTCCAGGTAAGAACACTTCCATTCATCCTATAATTTAAAACTAGACCAGTAACAATTGTAGGGGAAATTGGTTTCTAGCAACATAGAAAATCACCATATACATATTTTGAAAAACTGAAGAAATAGGTTGATTATGACGTACCTTCTCAAAAAGATCAATGTGCAAATAAATTAATTGCTACTGAGACAACAACCAAAGGCTAAAACATGAAAAGCTATAATTAACTACAACAACGCAACAAGTTCTTAGTCATGTACTATAAATAACAAATTGAACATTTTATGAGCAAGCTAAATATAACTGCAACAACATAGCGACAATGTTTGGATGACAGCAAATTGATACTAACCGGTGTGTACATGCACAAATTTAGTAACATAGAACTAATAACACTAAGGCCATCCACTACGTATGCCAAAACCGGTGTAAAGACAACTATTGCTACATTTGGCACCGGTGCCCTGCATTGACGAGCCGATGCAGCGGAAAAAAATCAGGGACCCGGACTCTGGAGCACCTAGTTGCTTTGATGCCCAGTTCCTTCGTGCCATAAAGATTTAGTATTTTACTACTTGGCTGCTCGGATGTGTGGACCAAAGTTGGCTGCACAAACTACTGAAGTGATGCCAAATAATTTTCTAATGGCACCGCCGATGAGATGGCAACATTTTTAGATACTAGGTACATATTGTGACACTGTCTTAACATCCAGAATAAGATAGCAGAGTGACAGTGTCTGAATCACATCTAACAAATGATTTGTAACAACGAAAGTGGGGCTAATCTTCTCTGCACATGCCAGAAACTTCCTCCCAATGTCGACAGATTCAAACGCAACTAGCTTCATGCATGGAAGACAATGAGCAGGCAGATCTTCAGCCACCCCGCTCCATTCGTTGCAACTGATGGTCCTAGGGAGCTACAAGAGGAAGAAATGACTCGACTCAACCGCCGTGTTAAAATCCTTCATTCCAAGTCATAACCCGAGAGAGAGAAGAGAGGCACACTCAGGTGGTGAAGGAGTCATCGTCGAAGGAGGAACCGCTGGAGAGGTCATTGAAGAAGACCATGGCGACCCCGGCGGTAGGATGCAAGAAGGTGAGAGAGAGGAATCAAGCGAGGAAACGGATATAGCTTCGGAAGGAAGTAAGGAGAAAACATGGGAAATGTGACTTGTGGTCGGGGAGAAAAGGTGGTGGCGAAGGGGGGTAGGGGTAGATATTTCGGCGGTAGGCCAAAAATTTCAAAATGTGGAGGAAAAATTTGCACGCGGTGCCGCCGGACACCATTTACTTTGAACGATTTTCTACATCGCAAATGATTCTTCTGCTTTACGCGCATGGGAAGAGTTTGATAATTCAAATTTTGGTGGAAATTTCCCAGGGTACTGTCCTCATCCACGTCATTGCATAATTTAACATCGCTTGCTAATTTGGGCACACAAAAGAGCGTACAACAGACAGACCGCACTTACTGAATCAAGCAATTTTAGTAATTAAACAAAGCCAGTTGACCTAAACATTGCTCTAACACAAGACCAACATTAAAAACAAAGCCTAAGTGCGCATAATTTTAACAAAGCCGCCGCCACACCGGCCTATGCATCTCCGATGTGAGATGAGACGTCGATGACTTGTCCTGGCGACATGCCGCCGTTGGTGGACTCCATGGCCCCCTGCTGAAGTCGACCAAGTTCTCGTCCTCGGCGTCGCCCTCAAGGTTGTAGTACTCGTAGTAGTGGTTGCGCCAGAGCTTGTGTTGGTACTCCACCGCCGATTCCTCGACGGACAAACTCGTATCAACCTCGACCTCGGCCACGCGCAACTCCTCCTCCCGGCGCTCCTCGATCTCCGCCGCCTCCTGCATCTCTAGCTCCTGCTTGGCGATCTCATGAGGAAGAAGGTGCTCCATGGCCACTGCCGCCTTTTCGGATGTGGATTGCCTGCTGGATTCCGAGGTGGCCTAGAATATCTTGGCATGTGCGTCCTCGATATTGGCGTGGATGGCCTCGACCCGGGCCAGGGTAACATTGGCGGCACGGACGGCAACTCGAGCACTCTCGACGTTAGCAGCAACCGTCACAGTAGCTACTTCAGCCGTCTCGGTTGCTGCAGCTGCCCTATCAGCTGCCGCAGACGCCCCCTGGACGTATGCAGGTGCACTCAATGCGGATGCGGCAGCACTCTCGGCATAGGCGGCCACGCTCTCGGCGCAGGAGGTGGCGCTCAGGGAGGACGTGACCACCATACGGTCTCTCATGAAGCGTTTCCATGGCGTCATCTTTGCAAGAAGGGGTTGCGGGATTGGGGATCGGGATTCATGGATTCGAGGGTTGCTGGCACTAGAGCAGACGAGCTGGTGAAGCTTAAGGAGGAAGACTTAAATAGACCCACAAATTTTCATCGCAAACGGTTCCTACAAAAAAACGGTGTGTGATGTTGTTGATATTTTTTATTAGCTGTGAAAGACAAATTTAGAGTAAAGTGGCAATAGATGTTATTTTAAATGTACGAGAAAATTTGTAGTACTAATACAACTGTCGTCAAATTTTGAAAAATTTCAGGGTCATTTGACCTTTTAAGACATTTAACTGATTTTCTAGCAATTTAATTACCGTAATTCAAATTTGAACTACGTATACATGCAACAACTAACCTTAATGGTTTGAAAAGTCATATTTGTGTACTTGTGTGCGAGTTAATTCCATGTGCAGTAAATTGGAAGGAATTTTAAAACAAATTGGTCTCACGGCTATGACACAAAGTATGGAGTGCCATGGCATTTAAATTCCAAAAACTTAAACAAGATAAGAAACACATGAAACCTTGCTTGATCTAATGTCATGGCATCAAGATGATGTGGTAAAAAATTAGCATGTTTGATGAAAGTTTGGACACACACCCCTCACAAGCCAGAGCAACTCACTAGAAGGCTCGTGTTTCCGAGAGGGAATAATGCATGTTTGATGACAAACGAGCGATAGCTTCCTCTTACAACCTTCAAAACTTTTTTCTACAGTTAACATGCACTAAAACAACTGTCATTTGGAAATTTGGAAAATTTTAGGGGTCATTTGACCTTGTAAAGACATTCAAGTGATTTTCTAGCCATTTAATGACCGTAATTCAAATTTGAACTACATCTACAAGCAACAGCTAACCATAACGGTTAGAAAAATCATATTTGTGTACTTGTGTGCGAGTTAATTCCATGTGTAGTAAATTGGAAGAAATTTTCAAACATATTGGTCTCACGGCCTGGACACATGCATGGAGTGCCATGGCATTTAAATTCCAAAAAAAAATAAAAAAATCAGAAACACATGAAACCTTGCTTGATGTAATGTCATGCCACCAAGATGACATGGTAAAAATTTTGGCATGTTTGACGAAAGTTTGGACAAACACCCCTCATAAACCAGAGCAACTCACTAGAAGGCTCGTGGTTCAGAGAGGGAACAATGCATGTTTGATGACGAACAGGTGATAGCTTCCTCTTACGGCCTTCAAACAATTTCTACATTTAACATGCACTAATACTACTGTCATTTGAAAATTTGGAAAATTCTAGGGGCCTTTTAACCCTTTAAAGACATTTAAGTTATTTTCTAGCCATTTAATGACCGTAATTAAAATTTGAACTACATCTACACGTAAAGGCTAACCATAACAGTTTGGAAAATCATATTTGTGTACTTGTGTGCGAGTTAATTCCATCTACAATAAATTTCAATGAATTTTCAAACATATTAGTGTCACAGCCTGCACACATGCATGGAGTGCCATGGCATTTAAATTCCAAAAAATTAAAAAAAGATCAAAAACACATGAAACCTTGCTTGATGTAATGTCAAGCCACCAAGATGATGTGGTAAAATTTTTGGCATGTTTGACGAAAGTTTGGACACACCCCCCTCACAAACCGGAGCAACTTACTAGAAGGCTTGTGGTTCTGAGAGGGAACAATGCATGTTTGATGACGGACGCGAGATAGCTTCATTTACGGCCTTCAATTTTTTTTCTACATTTAACATGCACTAATACAACTGTCATTTGAAAAATTGGAAAATTATAGGGGTCATTTGACTTGTTAAAGAGATTTAAGTGAGTATCTAGCCATTTAATGACCGTAATTCAAATTTGAACTGCATCTACATGCAACGGCTAACCATAACGGTTTGAAAACGCATATTTGTGTACTTTTGTGCGAGTTAATTCAATGTGTAGTAAATTAGAATGAATTTTCAAACATATTGGTGTCACGGCCTGGACACATGCAAGGAGTGCTGATGTCTACTACACAACCTTCTTCTTGTAGACGTTGTTGGGCCTGCAAGTGCACAGGTTTGTAGGACAGTAGCAAATTTCCCTCAAGTGGATGACCTAAGGTTTATCAATCCGTGGGAGGCGTAGGATGAAGATGGTCTCTCTCAAACAACCCTGCAACCAAATAACAAAGAGTCTCTTGTGTCCCCAACACACCCAATACAATGCTAAATTGTATAGGTGCACTAGTTCGGCGAAGAGATGGTGATACAAGTGCAATATGGATGGTAGATAAAGGTATTTGTAATCTGAAATAATAAAAACAGCAAGGTAACTAAAGGTAAAAGTGAGCGTAAACGGTATTGCAATGATAGGAAACAAGGCCTAGGGTTCATACTTTCACTAGTGCAAGTTCTCTCAACAATAATAACATAGATAGATCATATAACAAGCCCTCAACATGCAACAAAGAGTCACTCCAAAGCCACTAATAGCGGAGAACAAACATAGAGATTATGGTAGGGTACGAAACCACCTCAAAGTTATTCTTTTGGATCAATCTATGCAAGAGTTCGTACTAGAATAACACCTTAAGACACAAATCAACCAAAACCCTAATGTCACCTAGATACTCCATTGTCACGTCAAGTATCCGTGGGCATGATTAAACGATATGCATCACACAATCTCAGATTCATCCAACCAACAAAGTACTTCAAAGAGTGCCTCAAAGTTTCTACCGGAGAGTCAAGAAAACGTGTGCCAACCCCTATGCATAGGTTCATGGGTGGAACCCGCAAGTTGGTCACCAAAACATACATAAAGTGGCACGTGATATCCCATTGTCACCACAGATAAACACGGCAAGACATACATCAAGTGTTCTCAAATAAAGACTCAATCCGATAAGATAACTTCAAGAGGAAAACTCAATTCATCACAAGAGAGTAGAGGGGGAGAAACATCATAAGATCCAACTATAATAACAAAGCTCACGATACATCAAGATCGTGTGAAGTCGAGAACACGAGAGACAGAGATCAAACACATAGCTACTGGTACATACCCTCAGCCCCGAGGGTGAACTACTCCCTCCTCATCATGGATAGCGTCGGGATGATGAAGATGGCCACCGGTGATGGGTCCCCCCTCCGGCAGGGTGCCGGAACAGGCTCCCGAGAGGTTTTTGGTGGCTACAGAGGCTTGCGACGGTGGAACTCCTCATCTATCTTGATATTTGATGGTTTTAGGGTACGTAGGGTCATATAGGCGAAAGAAGTCGGTCGGGGGGTGCTCGAGGGGTCCACGAGATAGCGGGCCGCGCCCTGTAGGGGGGGCCTATATCCTGGGCTCCTCGAGGGTCTTCCGACTTGATCTCCAAGCCTCTAGGATGATATTCTTCCAAAAAATCACGATGCCGAAGGTTTCATTCCGTTTGGACTCCGCCTGATATTCCTTTTCTTCGAAATACTGAAACAGGCAATAAAACAGCAATATGGGCTGGGCCTCCGGTTAGTAGATTAGTCGCAAAAATGATATAGAAGTGTATAATAAAGCCCATAAACATCCAAAAAGGGTAATATAATAGCATGGAACAATCAAAAATTATAGATACGTTGGAGACATATCAAGCATCCCCAAGCTTAATTCCTGCTCATCCTCGAGTAGGTAAATGATAAAAACAGAATTTTTGATGTGGAATGCTACCTAGCATAATTCTCAATGTAATTTTCTTTATTGTGGCATGAATTTCAGATCCAAATGATTCAAAATAAAAGTTCATATTGATAAAAGGAATAGTAACATTTCAAGCATACTAATCAAAGTAATCATGTCTTCTCAAAATAACATGGCAAAAGAAAGTTCATCCCTACAAACTCATATAGTAAGGCTATGCTTCATTTTTGTCACACAAAGATGTTCCCAACTTCTATACCCCCGATGACAACCAAAGCAATTGTTTCATACTTAAATAATCTCAAACTTTTTCAACCTTCACGCAATACATGAGCGTGAGCCATGGATATAGCACTATGGGTGGAATAGAATATGATGATGGGGATTGTGTGGAGAAGACAAAAAGGGAGAAAGTCTCACATTGACGAGGATAATCAACGCGCTATGGAGATGCCCATCAATTGATGTCAACATGAGGAGTAGGGATTTCCATGCAACGGATGCACTAGAGCTATAAATGAATGCTCAACAAAAGAACACTAGTGGGTGTGCATCCAACTTGCTTGCTCACGAAGACCTAGGGCATTTGAGGAAACCCATTGTAGGAATATACAAGCCTAGTTATATAATGGAGAATTCCCACTAGTATGAAAAAAAGACAACTTATGAGACTCACTATATGAAAAACACGGTGCTACTTTGAAGCACAATATATGAGACTCTCTACATGAAGAACAAGGTGCTACTTTGAAGCACAAGTGTGGAAAAAGAGATAGTAACATTGCCCCTTTTTTTCTTTTTTTTTTCTCTTTTTTTCTTTTTTTTATTTTGGGCCTTTCTTTTTTTTATTTTTGGCCTTTCTTCTTTTTTTCTTTGGGCAATGTTCTAATAATGATGATCATCACATTTCTATTGATTACAACATATGAATTACAACTCGAAACTAGAACAAGATATGACTCTATATGAATGCCTCCGGCGGTGTACCGGGATGGTGCAATGAATCAAGAGTGACATGTATGAAAAATATTCATGGTGGCTTTGCCACAAGTACGATGTCAACTACATGATCATGCAATGGCAATATGACAAAAGTAAAGTGTGTCATGATGATGATGAACGGAACGGTGGAAAGTTGCATGGCAATATATCTCGGAATGGCTATGGAAATGCCATAATAGGTAGGTATGGTGGCTGTTTTGAGGAAGATATAGGGAGGTTTATGTGTGATAGAGCGTATCGTATCACGGGGTTTGGATGCACCAGCGAAGTTTGCACCAACTCTCAAGGTGAGAAAGGGCAATGCACGGTACCGAAGAGGCTAGCAAAGGCGGAAAGGTAAAAGTGCGTATAATCCATGGACTCAACATTAGTCAAAAGAACTCATATACTTATTGCAAAAATTTAAAAGTCATCGAAAACCAAGTACTACGCGCATGCTCCTAGGGGATAGATTGGTAGGAAAAGACCATCGCTCATCCCCGACCGCCACTCATAAGGATGCACAAGCCAGGTACACTTCATGTTTCAAATTTGTTACACAACTTTAACCATACGTGCATGCTACGGGACTTGCTAACTTCAACACAAGCATTCTAATTCATAATCACCCAACTAGCATGACTTAATATCACTACTCCATATATCAAAACAATTATCGAGTATCAAATTGATCATAGCATCCAATTCACTTCCTATGATAGTTTTTATTATACCCAACTTGGATGCTCATCATTCTAGGACCAACTTTGTAGCCATAGCAAATACCATGCTGTTCTAAAAGACTCTCAAAATAATATAAGTGAAGCATGAGAGACTAGCAATTTCTACAAAATATAACCACCGCCGTGCTCTAAAAGATATAAGTGATGCACTAGAGCAAATGACAAACTACTCCGAAAGATATAAGTAAAGATCAATGAGTAGTCGAATAATTGTGCAACTATGTGAAGACTCTCTAACATTAAATAATTTCAGATCTTGGTATTGTATTTAAACATCAAGCAAAACAAAATAAAATGACATTGCAAGGATAGCACAACTCATGTGAAGAAGCAAAAACTTAGGCTCAACCGATACTAACCAATTGTTGAAGAAGAAAGGTGGGATGCCTACCGGGGCATCCCCAAGCTTAGATGCTTGAGAATTCTTGAAATATTGCCTTGGGGTGCCTTGGGCATCCCCAAGCTTGAACTTTTTTGTCTCCTTAATTCCTCTTATATTATGGTTTCTCTTTTTATCAAAAGCTTCATCCACACAAAACTCAACAAGAACTCGTGAGATAGGTTAGTATAAACCAATGCAAAACCTTATCATTTTCTACTGTAAAAAATCACTAAAATTATTATTAAACATTGAATACTAAATTCCTCTGCATATTTAATACTCCTATCCTCAAATAGAATCATTAAACAAGCAAACATATGCAAACAATGCAAACATAACAGCAATCTGTCAAAACAGTACAGTCTGTAAAGAATGCAAGAGTCATCATACTTTCCTAACTCCAAAAATTATGAAATAAAATTCCCACTGTAGTAAATTTATCAGATCTCAATGTGAAAAAAGTTTCAACATTATACCATTCTCTTACTTTTCTAGGGAATTTTTGCAACAGCGGTAAACTTTCTGTTTTCAAACAGCAACATGTATAGTAGCATAATAAGCAAGGCAAAGGCTATCCTTGACCCTTTTTATTGAAACTAAAGATGCAAAACAATAATATAACTAACAGAAAGCAAATACTAACAAAAGAAAATGACGCTCCAAGCAAAACACATATCATGTGGTGAATAAAAATATAGCTCCAAGTAAAGTTACCGATGAACGAAGACGAAAGAGGGGATGCCATCCGGGGCATCCCCAAGCTTAGGCTTTTGGATATTCTTGGATATCTTTGGGTGCCTTGGGCATCCCCAAGCTTAGGCTCTTGCCACTCCTTATTCCATAGTCCATCGAATCTTTACTCAAAACTTGAAAACTCCACAACACAAAACTCAACAGAAAACTCGTAAGCTCCGTTAGTATAAGAAAATGAAACCACCACTTAGGTACTGTAATGAACTCATTCTAAATTCATATTGGTGTATTATCTACTGTATTCCAACTTCTCTATGGTTCATACCACTTAATACTAGCCATAGATACATCAAAATAAGCAAACAACACATAGAAAACAGAATCTGTCAAAAACAGAACAGTCTGTAGTAATCTGTATCAAACGTATACTTATGGAACCCCAAAAATTCCACCAAATTAGGAAGTCCCAAGCAATTTGTGTACTAATCCACAGCAAAAATAATAAGATCAAGAGCATGTTTCGGTGAATTAAAACAACTAATTTACTGGGTGCAAAAGTTTCTGATTTTCAGCAGGATCAACACAACTATCACAGTAAGCTATCCTAAAGGTCTTACTTGGCACTTTACCGAAACAAAAGCTATAAAACATGATTAAAAAAGTAGCATAATCATGTGAACACATAAAAACAGTAAGGATAAATATTGGGTTGTCTCCCAACAAGCGCTTTTCTTTAATGCCTTTCTAGCTAGGCATGATGATGACAATGATGCTCACATAAAAGATAAGAATTGAAACATAATGGGAGCATCATGAAGCATATGACTAGCACATTTAAGTCTAACCCACTTCCTATGCATAGGGATTTTGTGAGCAAACAACTTATGGGAACAATAATCAACTAGCATAGGACGGCAAAACAAGCATAACTTCAAAACTTGAAGCACATTGAGAGGAAACTTGACATTATTGCAATTCCTACAAGGATATGTTCCTCCCTCATAATAATTTTTAGTAGCATCATGAATGAATTCAACAATATAACCAGAACCTAAAACATTCTTTTTATGATCCACAAGCATAGAAAATTTACTACTCTCCACATAAGCAAATTTCTTCTCATGAATAGTAGTGGGAGCAAACTCAACAAAATAATTATCATGTGAGGCATAATCCAATTGAAAACTAAAATCATGATGACAAGATTCATGGTTATCATTATTATTAATAGCATACAAATCATCACAATAATCATCATAGATAGCAACTTTTTTCTCATAATCAATTGGAACCTCTTCTGAAATAGTGGAATCATCACTAAATAAAGTTGACACTCTTCCAAATCCACTTTCATGTTAATCACAATAAGATTCAACATCCTCCAAAATAGTGGAATCACTACTTTCTAAAGTTTACACTCTTCCAAACCCACTTCCATCAATATAATCATCATAAATAGGAGGCATGCTATCATCAAAATAAATTTACTCATCAAAACATGGTGGACAAAATATATCATATTCATCAAACATAGCTTCCCCAAGCTTGTGGCTTTGCATATCATTAGCATCTTGGATATTCAAGGAATTCATACTAACAACATTGCAATCATGCTCATCATTCAAAGATTTAGTACCGAGCATTTTAATGCATTCTTCTTCTAGCACTTGAGCACAATTTTCCTTTCCATCATACTCACGAAAGATATTAAAAAGACGAAGCGTATGATACAAACTTAACTCCATTTTTTTTGTAGTTTTCTTTTATAAACTAAACTAGTGATAAAACAAGAAACAAAAAGATTCAATTGCAAGATCTAAAGATATACCTTCAAGCACTCACCTCCCCGGCAACGGCGCCAGAAAAGAGCTTGATGTCTACTACACAACCTTCTTCTTGTAGATGTTGTTGGGCCTGCAAGTGCACAGGTTTGTAGGACTGTAGCAAATTTCCCTCAAGTGGATGACCTAAGGTTTATCAATCCGTGGGAGGCGTAGGATGAAGATGGTCTCTCTCAAACAACCCTGCAACCAAATAACAAAGAGTCTCTTGTGTCCCCAACACACCCAATACAATGCTAAATTGTATAGGTGCACTAGTTCGGCGAAGAGATGGTGATACAAGTGCAATATGGATGGTAGATAAAGGTATTTGGAATCTGAAATAATAAAAACATCAAGGTAACTAAAGGTAAAAGTGAGCGTAAACGGTATTGCAATGATAGGAAACAAGGCCTAGGGTTCATACTTTCACTAGTGCAAGTTGTCTCAACAATAATAACATAGATAGATCATATAACAAGCCCTCAACATGCAACAAAGAGTCACTCCAAAGCCACTAATAGCGGAGAACAAACATAGAGATTATGGTAGGGTACGAAACCACCTCAAAGTTATTCTTTTGGATCAATCTATGCAAGAGTTCATACTAGAATAACACCTTAAGACACAAATCAACCAAAACCCTAATGTCACCTAGATACTCCATTGTCACCTCAAGTATCCGTGGGCATGATTAAACGATATGCATCACACAATCTCAGATTCATCCAACCAACACAAAGTACTTCAAAGAGTGCCCGAAAGTTTCTACCGGAGAGTCAAGAAAATGTGTGCCAACCCCTATGCATAGGTTCATGGGCGGAACCCGCAAGTTGGTCACCAAAACATACATCAAGTGGCACGTGATATCCCATTGTCACCATAGATAAACACGGCAAGACATACATCAAGTGTTCTCAAATAAAGACTCAATCCGATAAGGTAACTTCAAGAGGGAAACTCAATTCATCACAAGAGAGTAGAGGGGGAGAAACATCATAAGATCCAACTATAATAACAAATCTCACGATACATCAAGATCGTGTGAAGTCGAGAACACAAGAGACAGAGATCAAACACATAGCTACTGGTACATACCCTCAGCCCCGAGGGTGAACTACTCGCTCCTCGTCATGGATAGCGCCGGGATGATGAAGATGGCCACCGGTGATGGGTCCCCCCTCCGGCAGGGTGCCGGAACAGGCTCCCAGAGGTTTTTGGTGGCTACAGAGGCTTGCGGCGGCGGAACTCCTGATCTATCTTGATATTTGATGGTTTTAGGGTAGGTAGGGTTATATAGGCAAAAGAAGTCGGTCGGGGGGTGCTCGAGGGGTCCACGAGACAGGGGGCCGCGCCCTGTAGGGGGGGGGGGGGCGCCCCCTATCTCCTGCGCTCCTCGAGGGTCTTCCGACTTGATCTCCAAGCCTCCAGGATGATATTATTCCAAAAAATCACGATGCCGAAGGTTTCATTCCGTTTGGACTCCGGTTGATATTCCTTTTCTTGAAATACTGAAACAGGCAATAAAACAGCAATATGGGCTGGGCCTCCGGTTAGTAGATTAGTCCCAAAAATGATATAAAAGTGTATAATAAAGACCATAAACATCGAAAAAGGGTAATATAATAGCATGGAACAATCAAAAATTATAGATACGTTGGAGACGTATCAAGCATCCCCAAGCTTAATTCCTGCTCGTCCTCGAGTAGGTAAATGATAAAAACAAAATTTTTGATATGGAATGCTACCTAGCATAATTCTCAATGTAATTTTCTTTATTGTGGCATGAATGTTCAGATCCAAATGATTCAAAATAAAAGTTCATATTGATAAAAGGAATAGTAACATTTCAAGCATACTAATCAAAGTAATCATGTCTTCTCAAAATAACATGGCAAAGGAAAGTTCATCCCTACAAAATCATATAGTTAAGCTATGCTTCATTTTCGTCACACAAAGATGTTCCCAACTTCTATACCCCCGATGTCAAGCAAAGCAATTGTTTCATACTTAAATAATCTCAAACTTTTTCAACCTTCACGCAATACATGAGCGTGAGCCATGGATATAGCACTATGGGTGGAATAGAATATGATGATGGGGATTGTGTGGAGAAGACAAAAAGGGAGAAAGTCTCACATTGATGAGGATAATCAACGGGCTATGGAGATGCCCATCAATTGATGTCAACATGAGGAGTAGGGATTTCCATGCAATGGATGCACTAGAGCTATAAATGAATGATCAACAAAAGAACACTAGTGGGTGTGCATCCAACTTGCTTGCTCACGAAGACCTAGGGCATATGAGGAAGCCCATTGTAGGAATATACAAGCCTAGTTATATAATGAAAAATTCCCACTAGTATGAAAAAAGATAACGTATGAGACTCACGATATGAAAAACATGGTGCTACTTTGAAGCACAATATATGAGACTCTCTACATGAAGAACAAGGTGCTACTTTGAAGCACAAGTGTGGAAAAAGAGATAGTAACATTGCCCCTTTTTTCTCTTTTTTTCTTTTTTTTTCTTTTGGGCCTTTCTTTTTTTCTTTTTGGCCTTTCTTCTTTTTTTTTCTTTGGGCAATGTTCTAATAATGATGATCATCACATTTCTATTGATTACAACATATGAATTACAACTCGAAACTAGAACAAGATATGACTCTATATGAATGCCTCCGGCGGTGTACCGGGATGGTGCAATGAATCAAGAGTGACATGTATGAAAAATAATTCATGGTGGCTTTTCCACAAGTACGATGTCAACTACATGATCATGCAATGGCAATATGACAAAAGTAAAGTATGTCATGATGATGATGAACGGAACGGCGGAAAGTTGCACGGCAATATATCTCGGAATGGCTATGGAAATGCCGTAATAGGTAGGTATGGTGGCTGTTTTGAGGAAGATATAGGGAGGTTTATGTGTGATAGAGCGTATCGTATCACGGGGTTTGGATGCACCGGCGAAGTTTGCACCAACTCTCAAGGTGAGAAAGGGCAATGCACGGTACCGAAGAGGCTAGCAAAGGCGGAAAGGTAAAAGTGCGTATAATCCATGGACTCAACATTAGTCAAAAGAACTCATATACTTATTGCAAAAATTTAGAAGTCATCAAAAACCAAGTACTACGCGCATGCTCCTAGGGGATAGATTGGTAGGAAAAGACCATCGCTCGTCCCCGACCGCCACTCATAAGGATGCACAAGCCAGGTACACTTCATGTTTCAAATTTGTTACACAACTTTAACCATACGTGCATGCTACGGGACTTGCTAACTTCAACACAAGCATTCTTTAAATTCATAATCACCCAACTAGCATGACTTTAATATCACTACCTCCATATATCAAAACAATTATCGAGTATCAAATTGATCATAGCATCCAATTCACTTCCTATGATAGTTTTTATTATACCCAACTTGGATGCTCATCATTCTAGGACCAACTTTGTAACCATAGCAAATACCATGCTGTTATAAAAGACTCTCAAAATAATATAAGTGAAGCATGAGAGACTAGCAATTTCTACAAAATATAACCACCGTCGTGCTCTAAAAGATATAAGTGATGCACTAGAGCAAATGACAAACTACTCCGAAAGATATAAGTAAAGATCAGTGAGTAGTCGAATAATTGTGCAACTATGTGAAGACTCTCTAACATTAAAGAATTTCAGATCTTGGTATTGTATTTAAACATCAAGCAAAACAAAATAAAATGACATTGCAAGGATAGCACAACTCATGTGAAGAAGCAAAAACTCAGGCTCAACCGATACTAACCAATTGTTGAAGAAGAAAGGTGGGATGCCTACCGGGGCATCCCCAAGCTTAGATGCTTGAGACTTCTTGAAATATTGCCTTGGGGTGCCTTGGGCATCCCCAATCTTGAACTTTGGTGTCTCCTTAATTCCTCTCATATTATGGTTTCTCTTTTTATCAAAAGCTTCATCCACACAAAACTCAACAAGAACTCGTGAGATAGGTTAGTATAAACCAATGCAAAACCTTATCATTTTCTACTGTAACAAATCACTAAAATTATTATTCAACATTTAATACTAAATGCCTCTGCATATTTAATACTCCTATCCTCAAATAGAATCATTAAACAAGCAAACATATGCAAACAATGCAAATATAACAGCAATCTGTCAAAATAGTACAGTCTGTAAAGAATGCAAGAGTCATCATACTTTCCTAACTCAAAAAATTATGAAATAAAATTCCCACTGTAGTAAATTTATCAGATCTCAATATGAAAAAAGTTTCAACATTATACCATTCTCTGACTTTTCTAGGGAATGTTTGCAACAGCGGTAAACTTTCTATTTTCAAACAGCAACATGTATAGTAGCAAAATAAGCAAGGCAAAGGCTATCCTTGACCCTTTTTATTGAAACTAAAGATGCAAAACAATAATATAACTAACAGCAAGCAAATAATAACAAAATAAAATGACGCTCCAAGCAAAACACATATCATGTGGTGGATAAAAATATAGCTCCAAGTAAAGTTACCGATGAACGAGGACGAAAGAGGGGATGCCATCTGGGGCATCCCCAAGCTTAGGCTTTTGGCAATTCTTGGATGTATTTGGGTGCCTTGGGCATACCCAAGCTTAGGCTCTTGCCACTCCTTATTCCATAGTCCATCGAATCTTTACCCAAAACTTGAAAACTCCACAACACAAAACTTAACAGAAAACTCGTAAGCTCCGTTAGTATAAGAAAATGAAACAACCACTTAGGTACTGTAATGAACTCATTCTAAATTCATATTGGTGTATTATCTACTGTATTCCAACTTCTCTATGGTTCATACCACTTAATACTAGCCATAGATACATCAAAATAAGCAAACAACACATAGAAAACAGAATTTCTTTAATGCCTTTCTAGCTAGGCATGATGATGACAATGATGCTCACATAAAAGATAAGAATTGAAACATAACGGGAGCATCATGTAGCTTATTACTAGCACATTTAAGTCTAACGCACTTTCTATGCATAGGGATTTTGTGAGCAAACAACTTATGGGAACAATAATCAACTAGCATAGGACGGCAAAACAAGTATAACTTCAAAACTTGAAGCACATTGAGAGGAAACTTGACATTATTGCAATTCCTACAAGGATATGTTCCTCCCTCATAATAATTTTAGTAGCATCATGAATGAATTCAACAATATAACCAGAACCTAAAACATTCTTTTTATGATCCACAAGCATAGAAAATTTACTACTCTCCACATAAGCAAATTTCTTCTCATGAATAGTAGTGGGAGCAAACTCAACAAAATAATTATCACGTGAGGCATAATCCAATTGAAAACTAAAATCATGATGACAAGATTCATGGTTATCATTATTCTTAATAGCATACAAGTCATCACAATAATAATCATAGATAGCAACTTTGTTCTCATAATCAATTGGAACCTCTTCCGAAATAGTGGAATCATCACTAAATAAAGTTGACACTCTTCCAAATCCACTTTCATGTAATCAAAATAAGATTCAACATCCTCCAAAATAGTGGGATCACTACTTTCTAAAGTTGACACTCTTCCAAACCCACTTTCATCAATATAATCATCATAAATAGGAGGCATGCTATCATCAAAATAAATTTGCTCATCAAAACATGGGGGACAAAATATATCATATTCATCAAACATAGCTTCCCCAAGCTTGTGGCTTTGCATATCATTAGCATTATGGATATTCAAGGAATTCATACTAACAACATTGCAATCATGCTCATCATTCAAAGATTTAGTACCGAGCATTTTAATGCATTCTTCTTGTAGCACTTGAGCACAATTTTCCTTTCCATCATACTCATGAAAGATATTAAAAAGACAAAGCGTATGATACAAACTTAACTCCATTTTTTTGTAGTTTTCTTTTATAAACTAAACTAGTGATAAAACAAGAAACAAAAAGATTCAATTGCAAGATCTAAAGATATACCTTCAAGCACTCACCTCCTCGGAAACGGCGCCAGAAAAGAGCTTGATGTCTACTACACAACCTTCTTCTTGTAGATGTTGTTGGGCCTGCAAGTGCACAGGTTTGTAGGAGAGTAGCAAATTTCCCTCAAGTGGATGAACTAAGGTTTATCAATCCGTGGGAGGCGTAGGATGAAGACGGTCTCTCTCAAACAACCTTGCAACCAAATAACAAAGAGTCTCTTGTGTCCCCAACACACCCAATACAATGCTAAATTGTATAGGTGCACTAATTCGGCGAAGAGATGGTGATACAAGTGCAATATGGATGGTAGATAAAGGTATTTGTAATCTGAAATAATAAAAACAGCAAGGTAACCTAAGGTAAAAGTGAGCGTAAATGGTATTGCAATGATAGGAAACAAGGCCTAGGGTTCATACTTTCACTAGTGCAAGTTCTCTCAACAATAATAACATAGATAGATCATATAACAAGCCCTCAACATGCAACAAAGAGTCACTCCAAAGCCACTAATAGCGGAGAACAAACGTAGAGATTATGGTAGGGTACGAAACCACCTCAAAGTTATTCTTTTGGATCAATCTATGCAAGAGTTCGTACTAGAATAACTCCTTAAGACACAAATCAACCAAAACCCTAATGTCACCTAGATACTCCATTGTCACCTCAAGTATCCGTGGGCATGATTAAACGATATGCATCACACAATCTCAGATTCATCCAACCAACACAAAGTACTTCAAAGAGTGCCCGAAAGTTTCTACCAGAGAGTCAAGAAAATGTGTGCCAACCCCTATGCATAGGTTCATGGGCGGAACCCGCAAGTTGGTCACCAAAACATACATCAAGTGGCACGTGATATCCCATTGTCACCATAGATAAACACGGCAAGACATACATCAAGTGTTCTCAAATAAAGACTCAATCCGATAAGGTAACTTCAAGAGGGAAACTCAATTCATCACAAGAGAGTAGAGGGGGAGAAACATCATAAGATCCAACTATAATAACAAAGCTCACGATACATCAAGATCGTGTGAAGTCGAGAACACAAGAGACAGAGATCAAACACATAGCTACTGGTACATACCCTCAGCCCCGAGGGTGAACTACTCGCTCCTCGTCATGGATAGCACCGGGATGATGAAGATGGCCACCGGTGATGGGTCCCCCCTCCGGCAGGGTGCCGGAACAGGCTCCCATAGGTTTTTGGTGGCTACAGAGGCTTGCGGCGGTGGAACTCCTGATCTATCTTGATATTTGATGGTTTTAGGGTACATAGGGTTATATAGGCAAAAGAAGTCGGTCGGGGGGTGCTCGAGGGGTCCACGAGACAGGGGGCCGCGCCCTGTAGGGGGGGGCGCCCCCTATCTCCTGCGCTCCTCGAGGGTCTTCTGACTTGATCTCCAAGCCTCCAGGATGATATTCTTCCAAAAAATCACGATGCCGAAGGTTTCATTCCGTTTGGACTCCGATTGATATTCCTTTTCTTCGAAATACTGAAACAGGCAATAAAACAGCAATATGGGCTGGGCCTCCGGTTAGTAGATTAGTCCCAAAAATGATATAAAAGTGTATAATAAAGACCATAAACATCGAAAAAGGGTAATATAATAGCATGGAACAATCAAAAATTATAGATACGTTGGAGACATATCAAGCATCCCCAAGCTTAATTCCTGCTCGTCCTCGAGTAGGTAAATGATAAAAACAGAATTTTTGATATGGAATGCTACCTAGCATAATTCTCAATGTAATTTTCTTTATTGTGGCATGAATGTTCAGATCCAAATGATTCAAAATAAAAGTTCATATTGATAAAAGGAATAGTAACATTTCAAGCATACTAATCAAAGTAATCATGTCTTCTCAAAATAACATGGCAAAGGAAAGTTCATCCCTACAAAATCATATAGTTAGGCTATGCTTCATTTTCGTCACACAAAGATGTTCCCAACTTCTATACCCCCGATGACAAGCAAAGCAATTGTTTCATACTTAAATAATCTCAAACTTTTTCAACCTTCACGCAATACATGAGCGTGAGCCATGGATATAGCACTATGGGTGGAATAGAATATGATGATGGGGATTGTGTGGAGAAGACAAAAAGGGAGAAAGTCTCACCTTGACGAGGATAATCAACGGGCTATGGAGATGCCCATCAATTGATGTCAACATGAGGAGTAGGGATTTCCATGCAACGGATGCACCAAAGCTATAAATGAATGCTCAACAAAAGAACACTAGTGGGTGTGCATCCAACTTGCTTACTCACGAAGACCTAGGGCATTTGAGGAAGCCCATTGTAGGAATATACAAGCCTAGTTACATAATGAAAAATTCCCACTAGTATGAAAAAAAGACAACTTATGAGACTCACGATATGAAAAACATGGTGTTACTTTGAAGCACAATATATGAGACTCTCTACATGAAGAACAAGGTGCTACTTTGAAGCACAAGTGTGGAAAAAGAGATAGTCATTGCCCCTTTTTTTCTTTTTTTTTCTCTTTTTTTCTTTTTTTCTTTTGGGCCTTTCTTTTTTTCTTTTTGGCCTTTCTTCTTCTTTTCCTTTGGGCAATGTTCTAATAATGATGATCATCACACTTTTATTTATTACAACATATGAATTACAACTCGAAACTAGAACAAGATATGACTCTATATGAATGCCTCCGGCGGTGTACCGGGATGGTGCAATGAATCAAGAGTGACATGTATGAAAAATAATTCATGGTGGCTTTGCCAAAAATACGAGATCGTGCGAAGTCGAGAACACAGGAGAGAGAGATCAAACACATAGCTACTAGTACATACCCTCAGCCCCGAGGGTGAACTACTCTCTCCTCGTCATGGATAGCACCGGGATGATGAAGATGGCCACCGGTGATGGGTGCCCCCTCCGGCAGGGTGCCGGAACGGGCTCCCGAGAGGTTTTTGGTGGCTACAGAGGCTTCCGGCGGCGGAACTCCCGATATATCTTGATATTTTATGGTTTTAGGGTACGTAGGGTTATATAGGCGAAAGAAGTCGGTCAGGGGGTGCTCGAGGGGTCTTCTGATTTGATCTCCAAGCCTCTAGGATGATATTCTTCCAAAAAATCACGATGTCGAAGGTTTCATACAGTTTGGACTCCGTTTGATATTCCTTTTCTTCGAAATACTGAAACAGGCAATAAAACAGCAATATGGGCTGGGCCTCCGGTTAGTAGGTTAGTCCGAAAAATGATATAAAAGTGTATAATAAAGTCCATAAACAACCAAAAAGGGTAATATAATAGCATGGAACAATCAAAAATTATAGATACGTTGGAGACGTATCAAGTGCCATCGCATTTAAATTCCAAAAAAATAAATAAAGATCAGAAACACATGAAACCTTACTTGATGTAATGTCATGCCACAAAGATGATGTGGTAAATTTTTTGGCATGTTTGACAAAAGTTTGGACACACCCCTCACAAACCAGAGAAACTCACTAGAAGGCTCGTGGTTCCGAGAGGAAACAATGCATGTTTGATAACAAACGGGAGATAGCTTCCTCTTACGACCTTCAGTTTTTTCTACATTTAACATGCAGTAATACAACTGTCGTGTGAAAATTGGGAAAATTCTAGGGGTCATTTGACATTTTAAAGACATTTAAGTGTTTTTCTAGCTATTTAATGATCATAATTCAAATTTCAACTACATCTACATGCAACGGCTAACCATAACGGTTTGAAAAATCATATTTTTGTGTACTTGTGTGCGAGTTAATTCCATGTGCAGTAAATTGGAAGTAATTTTCAAACATATTGGTGTCACGGTCTGGACACATGCATGGAGTTCCATGCCATTTAAATTCCAAAAAAATAAAAAATGATCGGAAACACATGAAACCTTGCTTGACGTAATGTCATGCTACCAAGATGAAGTGGTAAAAAATTGGCTTGCTTGACGAAAGTTTGGACACACATACCTCACAAACCGGAGCAACTCACTTGAAGGCTCGTGGTTTTGAGAGGGAACCATGCATGTTTGATGACGAATCGACGATAGCTTCCTCTTATGGGCTTCAAAAAAATTCTACAGTTAACTTGCACTAATACAATTGTCATGTCAAAATTTGGAAAATTTCAAGCTTCATTTGACCTTTTAAAGACATTTAAGTGATTCTTTTAGCTATTTAATGACCGTAATCCAAATTTGAACTACATCTAACTGTAGCGGTGAAACATAACGGTATGAAAAAAATTGTGTATTGTTGTGTGAGTTAATTCCATGTGCAGTACATTGGAACAAATTTTCAAACATATTGGTGTCATGGCTTGGACACATGCATGGAGTGCCAGGGCATTTGAATTTCAAAAAGTTAAAAAATGATCAGACGATCTAAATATCTGGTGTTCAAAAAAGAGAATGTAAAGATCTGGCAAGACAACCAGGCCCCACACGATTGACACTATTTTGCACCCCGAGGTTTGGAAGGTGAGTGGTGTGGGTTATTTAATCAGACGTGGTTCTGTATTGGAAACCGTCAGCTATTAAGTTCACACATGGCTTTTGCTGCGGCAATCGTGTGTAATTCAAACTATAGTACTCGTAAATTTCGGCGACCAGTGTGTGTACTATTCCCGTCAATCTAGATTCCGACCGCCAATAAATACTACCTTGCTCACGTTGTCCCGCCTACATTCTCATCTACATCCTCCCCTCGCTCTCCCTCTCTCTCTCTCTCTCTCTCAAATCTCTGCCATGGCGTTGCCGATCTGCGCATGCGCAGACAAGGGGGCGCCACCCCCGATGATGCTCAGTGGAAGAGCAGCGACGAGGAGGACCCCTACGCGCCATTGGATGAGGTTGCGCTGGACCCCCCAACTTTGGAGTGGATTTGGGGCCAGTACAATCTTTGTCTATGGAAATCGCTGCCAACGACTGAGAAAGGCAGGCAAGTGGCATTCAACAAGGAGATGGCGGAGGAGGAAGCCAGGTACCAGGCGGCTTGTGAAGCCCGTGATGCCGCCTCGAAAAAGGAGGAGGTGGAGCTTTGGGGGCGGGCGCGTCGTCATGCGAAGGAGGTGTATGAAGACGGGTACTTCGTGAGGAAGGTCAAAGGTGCTAAGCACCTCAACACTGCGTGGAGGTGGGCCGATAAGCTCCAGCATGCCACCGACGAGGATCTCCGGTGGGCGCCCAACAAAATGGCAAGATCGTTCGCGCTCGTCCGCCAGCAAGAGGCAGATCGGTACGTCAAGCGCTGCAAGGCGGAGGAGGCGGAGTACTGCCTGCGCGCTGGGAAGACGCCGCCCACTAGGGAGCTACTGGCGAGGGGCTGTCGGAATACTGCCCCTAGGAGGGATTATTACTTTTAGTATTGTTCATTTTCAATTTTATGCATTGTACCTAGTAGTTAAGTATCATCACGTATATGTGATGATATTATATATATTTTGTGATGAACTAATGAACAATTAGTATATATTATGAATTCCATTTTCTATCTATTTTCATATACTAATTTATATCTAGTTGTTATCATCCACATCTACAGAATCGAAAGCATATACACACACATTGGAACAGAACATATAAGAACGGAAAACAAAGTACAAACACTGAAACAGAGCAATAAACAGAGCAATATTATGATTGATGTGAATACATAGCGATCCACATCAAAATGACTCAACTAAATAAAACGCATCCATGAGATCATGATCAGCAGCCCGTGCCTAGAGTAGCTCTTGGCTCTGCCTGAACTCGTGCAGGTGTTCGTCCAAGCGGTCGACATGCTTGTGGTACATCTGGAGCGGGATCTCAAGCTCCAAGTTGGCTATTTCATCAGAGATCACCAGCTCGAGGATGCGACGGCCGACGGCCATGTTCCTCTACTATGCCCAGGTGGACACCTAGGCCAAGGAGGTGGTTGATCCTAGCGACCAGCGCGTTGGCATCAAGCGGGTTGCAGACAAGGCAAACGGCACGGCGGGCATCCAGTGTAAGTACGATGCGACCGGCCTCTGGTGCAAGTACGGAGCAAACGGCCTGTGCCCACTCCCAGTGAGGAATGGGGGTACTGACGGGACGTGTACCCAGCTGTGATGCCCTATCGACAGCAGGCAAGCACCGATGAATCCGATCTTGCTATGCGACACGCCGTGCTGCTACTTCTTGAGCTTGCGTTGGTTTTTCCCTTGAAGAGGAAAGGGTAATGCAGCAAAGGAGATATGTATTTCCCTCACCTAGAGAGCCAAGGTAACAATCCAGTAGGAGACAACGCACAAATCACCTAATACATGCACAAACAATAAATAAACTTGCACCCAATGTGATAAATGGGTTGTCAATAACTTCACAGTTACTTGCAAAAGTGAGATATGATAGAGATAGATAAATGATAAAGTAAATATTTTTGGTATTTTTGGTTCATAGATCGGAAATTAAAAGATTGCAAGAATAGTAGATCGGAAACTTGTATGATGGAAAATAGACCCGGGGGCATAGGTTTCACTAGAGGCTTCTCTCAAGATAGAAAATAATGTGATGGGTGAAAAAATTACCGCCGGGCGGTTCATAGAAAAATGCAAAGTTATGATGATATCTAAGGCAATGATCATGAATATAGGCATCACGTCCGTTGTCAAGTTGACCGAAATGATTCTGCATCTACTACTATTACTCCACACATTGACCGCTATCCAACATGCATCTAGAGTATCAAGTTCATAAACAACGAAGTAACGCATTAAGTAAGACGACATGATGTAGAGGAATTAACTCGAGCAATATGATGAAAACCCCATCTTTTTATCCTCGATGGCAACAATACAATACGTGCCTTGCTGCCTCTACTGTCACTGGGAAAGGCCATCGCAAGATTGAATCCAAAGCTAAGCACTTCTCTCATTGCAAGAAAAACCAATCTAGTTGGCCAAACCAAACCGATAGTTCGAAGAGAATTACAAAGATAGAAAATCATGCATATAAGAATTCAGAGAAGATTCAAATAATATTCTACTGTCACTGGGAAAGGCCATCGCAAGATTGAATCCAAAGCTAAGCACTTCTCTCATTGCAAGAAAAACCAATCTAGTTGGCCAAACCAAACTGATAGTTCGAAGAGAATTACAAAGATAGAAAATCATGCATATAAGATTCAGAGAAGATTCAAATAATATTCATAGATAAGCAGATCATAAATCCATAATTCATCGGATCTCAGCAAACACACTGCAAAAAGATTACATCGAATAGATCTCCAAGAACATCGAGGAGAACATGGTATTGAGAAACAAAGAGAGAGAAGAAGCCATCTAGCTACTAGCTATGGACCCGTAGGTCTGTGGTAAACTACTCACGCTTCATCGGAAGGGCAATGTTGTTGATGTAGAAGCCCTCCATGATCGAATCCCCGTCCGGGAGGACGCCGGAAAAGGTCCCTAGATGGGATCTCATGGGTACAGAAGGTTGCGGCGGTGGAAAAGTATTTTCGTGGATGCTCCTCTTGGTTTGGGGATATATGGGTATATATAGGCGAAATAATTAGGTCAGGACGTGCACGAGGGGCCCACAAGGGTGGGGGCGCGCCCTACCCCCCGGGCGCACCCTCCATCCTTGTGGCTACCTCGTGTCTCCTCTGAATTCATCTCCAAGTCTTCTGGTTGTCTTCTGGTCCAAGAAAAATCATCGTGAAAGTTTTATTCCGTTTGGACTCCGTTTGGTATTCCTTTTCTGCGAAACTCAAAAACAAGGAAAAAACAGGAACTAGCACTGGGCTCTAGGTTAATAGGTTATGTAACATCCCAAAATTCTAAATTTTGGAATGTTATAATAAATAGATAGATTTGATTGATTGTTTGATTGATTGACTGAAAGTGAGTGAAATTCGAAACTTTTTGAAAGTTAAATGAGAGGGAATAAAAGGACTTTCCCAAACTTTCATTTTGCATTTGTGATCTTCATGAATTCAAATTCTTTTCAAACACAAAACCCTGGAGAGAAGATGACATGACTTCTTCCATTTATTTAAATGACAAGGGGTGTTGAAAATATTTGAATTTCATTTGGAAAAATATTTCCAACCCAGGAACTTTATGCAACTCAATGATTTTCACGAGCGAAGATAAAATGACTTCTTCAAAACATATGAAATATGAGTTGGGAGTTTCAAAGAATTAAATTCAAAGTTCTTTTGAATTATTTTTCAATTTGGAGTTATTTGAGTTTTATTCAAATTATTTTTCTCCAAAAAAAATATACAGAAATTAGGGTAACATGATTCCCTACATCAGAAAATTGGAGAGAAATAAATTTGAATTCATTTTGGTATTTTTAAAATGATTTTCTTTGGATTTTATTAGAGCAGCAGCAGTGTTTGATTTATATAAATTTGTGTGGATTTTATTTGACTCAAGAAAAATGTTCAGCTTGTAAGAAATCTTTTTCTGAAAATTTTGATATATTATATTCCAATATATATTCATATTTTATTTTGTTTTAAGTTTGTTTCGAAAGATGTTTTTGTTTAAAAAAATATTTTCTCCCCCGCGGCCGAACTGGGCCGGCCCAACAGGGCACGGCCCAGCCCAACCAGTGCGCCACCGCCTTCCTTCTCGCGTGCCCCAGCAGGACTCGCCGGAGTCCGCCGCCCCCACGACGCCCGCCGCCCCTTCCCCACGCCTTGCGCCTCCCCTCCCCTCCTATAAAGGGCGCCGCCCTGGGCCCTCTCTCTCTGCTCGCACCGCCGCCTCTCCCGCATCTCGCGCCGCCGCCGCAGATCCCCCCGCCGCCGCGCATCACCGCCGCCGCCACCACTGCCGGAAGCTGCAGCCGCCGCTCTTGTTGTCGTCGACCGTCGCCGACGCCGCCACCGCACCTGCCGCCCAGTGCCGCCCCTCCCCACCACTTCGCCGGCCTCGACGGCCGCCAGAGCCGCCGTCCCAACTCGCTGGAGTCCGCCGCCTCGCCAGACCCGCCAGATCCGCCGCCCGTCCCGTCGGTTTTCCCGGTCCGGTAATAAAACCTCCGGTTCACCAGTTTTTCCTTTAGGATTCGTTTTTTGTTTAAAACGCGTTTTTTATACAGTTAGTTAAGTAGCGAACGTTTTCTGTTTAGTTAGTTTCGGCGAACTTTTTTGTTCGTTAGCATTCGGTAACGAATGTTCGTTATTTAGACTTTTTCTTTTTCTGTTAGTTTTACTCAGGGACTTCTTTGTAGATGTTTATTTACAATTTAGCCCCTGGACATCAAACGCTCACAACTTTTTACTCGTTCATCCAAAACCAACGAAACCAACGCCCACTTCTTCGTTATGATCCCCTCTATCCAGTAATCCAACTCAAACATGTTTTTGAAAGTTTCAAATTTGAATTCAAATAGTTTTGTATTTGAACTTCGTTTGATCGCAACTTGAGTTTTATAACTCCGATTTGAGTGATTCTTTTTGCAAATCGGAGCTCTTGACCTAAACTTTCTGATAAGGCCAAATTCACATAATTTTGGTACTGTTAGGAATTGTTTTATGTTGCAAGAGTTATTCACTTGGTTTTGATGTTTTCCGAATCGTATTCTTCGTTCTTCTCGATCCTTTGAGTGATTGCTTATGTGTGGTTACTATTGCTTGCTTACGATAGATTGACCGGAGTGTGACGAGTAGAACTATCAAGAGTTTTGAGTGCGAATCATCTTCATCAACATTGCAGGCAAGTTCACACTTTGATCATACCTTTTCTCATACCCAGTTTTATGCATTAGTTCAATCCTCCAAACAATTGCATGATTAGGATCTGAATTAAATTGTGGGTTTTGGGAAGTAGATTGAGGTAGCACCTATTACCTGTTTTATTTTCAAACCCATGGGAGTTACTTCTACGTTTGCTTATTATGCCATGCTATGCTAGTAGACGTGGATTGGGTGAGTGAATTTCCATGACAGATGTGAGTTGTGAATTAATGGTTTATTTAAGGTGGCAACTTAAACACACATCTGGGTGGATTGAGGCACCTGGTTTCTATCAGGACTTGCCTGTATTTCTTCGGACCGCCACCCAGGCTCAAAGGGATCATAAGATTATTCATGCTAGAAACATCCGTGTGCAGCCACATGCTATTATGGGCTCTAGCATAGTTGACTAAGTCGTGCGAACTCTTACAGGGTAGACTAGCAGATGTAGGGGATGTAGGTTGGTACGGTCTACCCTCTACGTAAGGTGCAAGCGCTTCTGAAAGACTATGTCTCGGTCATTCATTTCTCAAACACCATGTAGTGCAAGAAACCAAACGGAGGAGATCGAGTCATGTGGGGAAAAGTGCGCAAACCTCTGCAGAGTGTATAAACTAATCATGATTAGCCATGTCCCTGGTTATGGACATCTTGAGTATCTAGTACTTGGATTATCAAGTGAATCTCATCATGTTACTTTAATTAATTTTGTTGGGTTTAATGAGTACTTTTAATTGGGATTGAGAATGCTGTCAACCATTCTCAATGTTTAACAACCACCATGATAGCTAAATAAATTTATTTCTTTGCAGTAGGGAAAAATTGGCTTTACGCAAAACTGTAACCATAGAGCTTTTCCACCAGCCAAATATGCATGTAGTGATAGCCTTTTTCATCATTCCTCTATGGTGTGAATTTGCCAGTACATTCAATGTACTCACCCTTTGTGGCTGCAACGTCTCATGTTGCAGGATCTTACGACGAGTAAGAGTGTTACGTTAGGGTTACGATTTCCTATACTCAACATTGCCGTTGGTGTTGATGGGAATCCACAACCTTGTTACTTCTGCTATTTTGGATTGAGGTAATAGTATTTACGTTATTTTATACATGTGATTTACCTCTGTTATAAATCCTCAAGTATTGTGTGTGTCAGCATACCGATCCAGGGATGACACTTAAGCACAGAGACTTGATCCATTCGGGTCGGGTCGCTACAAGATGGTATCAGAGCACATGTTGACTGTAGGACGTGACCCTAGAAACTGGCAAGCCCATTGGAAAGATTTTTCTCTACAACTTTCTTTTCAAAAGAATGTTTTACTTCTCTTCTCTTTTGAGCTTATTCAAATCTTCCCTTTTAGTGAGACCATACCCCTTTCCCCTTTTGACCCCTCGAAGATTCGACTGATGAGACCACTACAAGAAGGACCAAATATCGGACAACTAAGACTACTTTGGAATAAAGAGGATTTTTACCGTGCATTACAATGACGGAAACTACAATGGTGAAGACTCCGAAGACTAGGAGAATTTGAAGTCTTTCAAGAATTTCCAGATTTGTATGACCTAAGAAGGCTACCCTTATGGAACTTGGCAGACTATGGAAGTTGTCAATACCCAAAATCAAGATGTATTGGAAAAAGACAGAAACATGGAGCATTAGAACTCAAAGTTTTGTCAAGAAAACCCTAAGGCAGGAGATATCAACTATGGAATGATAGCTCATGGAAATGACAAGAGCAGAAACATGGACATTCATGATGTTATTGTTCGCCTATGCTATTGTCACCACGTGGAGTTAATCATGCAGATGCATGGAAAGATTGGATGGTAGAAGGCTGATGGAGCATCCGTCAGCAGAAGATGAAGTTTTAACCTTAGCCGGTGTATCACCAGGATCTGGAGTATTACATCAGGAAGTTTAAGATGGACCTTCGGGAAGCTGTATTTGATAAGGAAGCAGTTCGTGAAGCACTCAGGAACCAGAAGATGAAAGTAGCCAAGCCGGAGGAACTAAGACCTCAAGATACCGGAGATTTGTCAGGAACTGAAGGACAGTAGGACCATGGATCATGTCAAGGAAGTTGAAACCCAGAAGTTTGGAATGCAACTCCGGAATATTAAAGGATGTTAGGATAAACTTCGCGTCAACAAAGATGATTTGGCAAAAGAACTTAAGAAGGACAAGCATGATCAGAAGGAGCCATCGGAGACATGACCAAGACTTGAGTGTTTGATGACGTTGAGATCTATAGACCATTAGAAGACCCAACCCCTATTACATACTTACGTTAGATGCGACGATTGTGAGCTGTCATTTGTTTGTTGTTTTTCCGACAGCCACAATAAAATCTGCCTTTTCAAAACCATTGTTTGTACTATATGCATCCCTCTCGATCTCTCTTATCACACCCCAAACCCATGGACCCAATAGAGGATGAATGGAGATGAGCTTATATTTTTCTGGACCGACGAGAAAATTGGAGATGGACCAATGGATTCAGAACATGGAGGATCAAATGAAGAATAACCCTATAGCCAGAAAAGATATGACCCAACATGCTCTTCAGAGTTTTGAAAGAGGTGCAGCTACCTGGTGGAGGATGTACCAAACCATCAATGGATGGCAAGGAGTAACCGTTTGGAAAGAATTTAAGTTGACTCTACTAAAGTCTCGGCTTGTGTCCCAGAAGTTGAAGCCTTATGGAAATGATATGAAGAAACCCTGTGCATACAAGCTTTATGGAGAAATAGGACACAACCATAAAGAAAACAAGGACGAATACCCTCATAAGCGGAGGATTACCAAAGGAGTTAGTCGAGGATTTTCACGGAACTTCGATTGGAGATTGTTCCCAAAGGTTTTGTTGTAGCAATGGAAGTTCAGTCTACATTGTTGGGAAAGATCCGTGAAGCTCAGAAGGATGACGAAGAGATTGCTGAGATAAAAGAGAGGATGAGCAAAGGAAAGGCCAAAACTTTTCGTAAGGATGAGCACGACACCTTATGGTTTGAGGATAGTGTATATGTTCCCAATAATGCAAAGATCAGGAAGTAAATACTTCAGGAGGCTCATGACTCACCATACTCGATTCGCCCTGGAAACACCAAGATGTATTTGGATTTGAAGGAGTGTTTCTGGTGGACTGGTATGAAGAAGGATATTGCGGAGTATGTAGTCGTAGGTGATGTATGCCAAAGAGAGTAAAAGCAGAGCATCAGAGGCCAGCAGGATTAATATAGCCTATGCCGATACCTGAATGGAAGTGGGATAAGCTTGGCATGGATTTCATTACCGGATTTCCCAGAACCCGAACGGGACATGATTCTATCTGGGTAGTAGTTGATTCACTTGACCAAAGTGGCTCACTTTATCCCAGTGAAAACCACCTATACAAGTGCGAAGTTGGCCAAGATAAATTTGACCAGGATCGTATGTCTGCATGGAGTTCCGAGGACCATCTTATCAGATAGAGGAACACAGTTTACCTCAAAGTTTCGGAATCAGCTACACCAGACTTTGGGTACTAGGCTAGAGTTCAGTACAGCCTTTCATCCGCAGATAGATGGATAAATGGAGTCAATCAGATTCTGGAGGACATGTTGAGAGCGTGTGCACTAGATTATGGATCTAGTAGTGATGATAATCTACCTTACTTAGAGTTCTCGTACAACAACAGCTACCAAGTCAATTTGAAGATGGCCCTTTTAAGCTTTGTATGGGAGAAGGAGCCAGACACTGTTGATGTGGGATAAAGTTGGAGACCGTCAGTTGTTTGGAACAAATGTGATCAAGGAGTCAGAAGAGAATGTTAAGTTGCTTCGAGATAGACTGAAGGTAGCTCAGTCCTGGCAGAAGAGTTATGCAGACTCAAAAATGCAAGGAGGAAGTCTATGAATTTGGAGACAGAGCATGTCTTCATGTGTCCCCTCTGCGAGGAGTTAAACGATCTGGAGTTAAGGGAAAGTTAGCCCAGAGATTTGTAGGACCATACCGAGTTTTGGAGCGTATGGGAGAAGTGGCCAACAAGTTGGAGTCACCCGAAGGACTGTCAGGAGTTCATGATGTGTTTCAGGTTTCCCAGTTGAAGAAGTGGCATGCAGAGATGGCCAATAGTACCTTGTGAGGATGCTTGACCCTGGAAAGGATAATGATATTCCACGGAGTGGATTTCGGACTAAGCAAGCATGAGTTTTATCTTGATATGTTGGATACCCCCAAGAGCATGAAGGAAAGAAGTATTACTATTGGATATAAAGGAGGTATGATGTTAGAAATATGGATCAATGGAAATTCCATGATGAGTCTGAGTAATCATGTCCTAGTTTGGTGCCAATAGAAGGAAGGTAGACGGTACAATTGGATGGATTTAAGAATGCTAGGAAGCAGGATGTTGGAATAATGATCAGTTGCCCGCGATAATGAGTTCAAGGTTTACAAGCGATGAGATGGGCCATAACCCACAGGCCCCAGGACCTGCCAAGAAGCAAGCACACTCTTGCTGAAGGAAACCCCTTGGAAGAGGATATGCCTTTACCAACCGACGATTCTATAGGAGTTTACGCAAAACCTGAGAGTTGTGAAGGAATGATAGATGTTTGTTTGGCTTGCAGAATCAATGGATTTATCCGAACTTGGTTCGTCGACAAGAGAAATTCTGCAATGCTTGTGAGGATGACCGAGTGTTAGCATGCGAGATTTGCTAAACCATGTACAAGGTAATGATTTGGGTGCGAGATGGATTGATCACCATACCGACTTACTCTTATTATTCGCCTTGCTATGTGGGATGGTAAATCTGAGTGACTTACCTATAGTAGAGAGACGACGATCAAAACCTTGTTTGAACCTTAGAATGGTATACGTATTTTCCCTTGTACAAGGCAGTTGTTGCCAATCGTAGGATATACGGTGAGGTTCAACCTAGACCCATTTTCTGCAGGAGAACCCATAAATTGTTGACCACCAGGAGATATTGATAGTGGTTTAGTATTGGCGCCAGACCCGTCAGCTAAGAAGACCCAGTCATGGAATAACCTTATCAAGATGAAAGGACGGAGGAAATGAGGAAAAGGTTATGCCACTACCAGAAGAGCCCAGAGAAGGTTTTTTTCCGAGAATCTGAGAAGACCAACACTGTCAAGAATAAGGATGGAGTATATGAGTTTTGATGGAACCATAACCATGCTTCTAAGGGTGGTAGCACCCGAGACCCCGAGACGATCGATGGATTTTTGAGAAGACCCCAAACCCTAACCTATTTCTTGCTAGCCTCTCCGAATCTCGAGGACGAGATTCATTTTAAGGGTGGTAGGTTTGTAACATCCCAAAATTCTAAATTTTGGAATGTTATAATAAATAGATAGATTTGATTGATTGTTTGATTGATTGACTGAAAGTGAGTGAAATTCGAAACTTTTTGAAAGTTAAATGAGAGGGAATAAAAGGACTTTCCCAAACTTTCATTTTTCATTCGTGATCTTCATGAATTCAAATTCTTTTCAAACACAAAACCCTGGAGAGAAGATGACATGACTTCTTCCATTTATTTAAATGACAAGGGGTCTTGAAAATATTTGAATTTCATTTGGAAAATATTTCCAACCCAGGAACTTTATGCAACTCAATGATTTTCACGAGCAAAGATAAAATGACTTCTTCAAAACATATGAAATATGAGTTGGGAGTTTCAAAGAATTAAATTCAAAGTTCTTTTGAATTTATTTTTCAATTTGAAGTTATTTGAGTTTTATTCAAATTATTTTTCTCCAAAAATAAAATATACAGAAATTAGGGTAACATGATTCCCTACATCAGAAAATTGGGGAGAAATAAATTTGAATTCATTTTGGTATTTTTAAAATGATTTTCTTTGGATTTTATTAGAGCAGCAGCAGTGTTTGATTTATATAAATTTGTTTGGATTTTATTTGACTCTAGAAAAATGTTCAACTTGTAAGAAATCTTTTTCTGAAAATTTTGATATATTATATGCCTATATAATATTCATATTTTATTTTGTTTTAAGTTTGTTTCGAAAGATGTTTTTGTTTAAAAAAAACTTTTCTCCCCCACGGCCGAACTGGGCCGGCCTAGCCCAACCAGTG
This sequence comes from Triticum dicoccoides, assembly GCF_002162155.2. Lineage (NCBI taxonomy): Eukaryota > Viridiplantae > Streptophyta > Magnoliopsida > Poales > Poaceae > Triticum > Triticum dicoccoides. The sequence goes on along the minus strand of NC_041381.1, from coordinate 207,874,443 downwards.
CGCCGCCGCCTTCCTTCCCGCGTGCCCCAGTAGGACTCACTGGAGTCCGCCGCCCCCACGGCGCCCGTCGCCCCTTCCCCACGCCTTGCGCGTCCCCTCCCCTCCTATAAAGGGCGCCGCCCTGGGCCCTCTCTCTCTCTGCTCGCGCCGCCGCCTCTCCCGCATCTCGCGCCGCCACCGCAGATCCCGCCGCCGCGCATCAACGCCCCCGCCACCGCTGCCGGAAGCCGCAGCCGCCGCTCTCGTTGCCGTCGACCACCGCCGACGCCGCCACCGCACCCTACGCCAGTGCCGCCCCTCCCCACCACTTCGCCGGCCTCGACGACCGCCGGAGCCGCCGCCCCGACTCGCCGGAGTCCGCCGCCTCGCCGGACCCGCCAGATCCGCCGCCGGTTTTCCCGGTCCGGTAATAAAACCTCCGGTTCACCGGTTTTTCCTTTAGGGTTCGGTTTTTGTTTAAAACGCATTTTTATACAGTTAGTTAAGTAGCGAACGTTTTCTGTTTAGTTAGTTTCGGCGAACGTTTTTGTTCGTTAGCGTTCGGTAACGAATGTTCGTTATTTAGACTTTTTCTTTTTCTGTTAGTTTTACTCAGGGACTTCTTTGTAGATGTTTATTTACAATTTAGCCTCTGGACATCAATCGCTCACAACTTTTTACTCGTTCATCCAAATCCAACGAAACCAACGCCCACTTCTTCGTTATGATCCTCTCTATCCAGTAATCCAACTCAAACATGTTTTTGAAAGTTTCAAATTTGAATTCAAATAGTTTTGTATTTGAACTTCGTTTGATCGCAACTTGAGTTTTATAACTCCGATTTGAGTGATTCATTTTGCAAATCGGAGCTCTTGACCTAAACTTTCTGATAAGGCCAAATTCACATAATTTTGGTACTGTTAGGAATTGTTTTATGTTGCAAGAGTTACTCGCTTGGTTTTGATGTTTTCCGAATCGTATTCTTCGTTCTTCCCGATCCTTGGAGTGACTGCTTATGTGTGGTTACTATTGCTTGCTTACGATAGATTGACCAGAGTGTGACGAGTAGAACTATCAAGAGTTTTGAGTGCGAATCATCTTCATCAACATTGCAGGCAAGTTCACACTTTGATCATACCTTTTCTCATACCCAGTTTTATGCATTAGTTCAATACTCCAAACAATTGCATGATTAGGATCTGAATTAAATTGTGGGTTTTGGGAAGTAGATTGAGGTAGCACCTATTACCTGTTTTATTTTCAAACCCATGGGAGTTACTTCTACGTTTGCTTATTATGCCATGCTATGCTAGTAGACGTGGATTGGGTGAGTGAATTTCCATGACAGATGTGAGTTGTGAATTAATGGTTTATTTAAGGTGGCAACTTAAACACACATCTGGGTGGATTGAGGCACCTGGTTTCTATCAGGACTTGCCTGTATTTCTTCGGACCGCCACCCAGGCTCAAAGGGATCATAAGATTATTCATGCTAGAAACATCCGTGTGCAGCAACATGCTATTATGGGCTCTAGCATAGTTGACTAAGTCGTGCGAACTCTTACAGGGTAGACTAGCAGATGTAGGGGATGTAGGTTGGTACGGTCTACCCTCTATGTAAGGTGCAAGCGCTTCTGAAAGACTATGTCTCGGTCATTCGTTTCTCAAACACCATGTAGTGCGAGAAACCAAACGGAGGAGATCGAGTCATGTGGGGAAAAGTGCGCAAACCTCTGCAGAGTGTATAAACTAATCATGATTAGCCGTGTCCCCGATTATGGACATCTTGAGTATCTAGTACTTGGATTATCAAGTGAATCTCATCATGTTACTTTAATTAATTTTGTTGGGTTTAATGAGTACTTTTAATTGGGATTGAGAATGCTGTCAACCATTCTCAATGTTTAACAACCACCATGATAGCTAAACAAATTTATTTCTTTGCAGTAGGGAAAAATTGGCTTTATGCAAAACTGTAACCATAGAGCTTTTCCACCAGCCAAATATGCATGTAGTGATAGCCTTTTTCATCATTGCTCTATGGTGTGAATTTGCCAGTACATTCAATGTACTCACCCTTTGTGGCTGCAACGTCTCATGTTGCAGGATCTTACGACGAGTAAGAGTGTTACGTTAGGGTTACGATTTCCTATACTCAACTTTGCCGTTGGTGTTGATGGGAATCCACAACCTTGTTACTTCCGCTATTTTGGATTGAGGTAATAGTATTTACGTTATTTTATACATGTGATTTACCTCTATTATAAATCCTCGAGTATTGTGTGTGTCAGCATACCGATCCAGGGATGACACTTAAGCACAGAGACTTGATCCATTCGGGTCGGGTCGCTACAGGTTAGTCCTGAAAATAATATAAAATAGCATATTAATGCATATAAAACATCAAAAACGGATAATATAATAGCATGGAACAATCAAAAATTATACATACGTTGGAGACGTATCAAGCATCCCCAAGCTTAATTCCTGCTCGTCCTCGAGTATGTAAATGATAAAAGCAGAATCTTTGATGTGGAATGCTACCTAACATATTTATCCTTGTAATTTTCTTTATTGTGGCATGAATGTTCAGATCCTTAAGATTCAAAACAAAAGTTTAATATTGACATAAAAACAATAATACTTCAAGCATACTAACAAGGAAATTATGTCTTCTCAAAATAACATGGCCAAAGAAAGCTTATCCCTAGAAAATCATATAGTCTGGCTATGCTCCATCTTCACCACACAAAATATTTAAATCATGCACAACTGCGATGACAAGCCAAGCAATTGTTTCATACTTTTGATGTTCTCAAACTTTTTCAACTTTCACGCAATACATGAGCGTGAGCCATGGATATAGCACTATAGGTGGAATAGAATATGGTGGTTGTGGAGAAGACAAAAGTGGGAGATAGTCTCACATCAACTAGGCATATCAACGGGCTATGGAGATGCCCATGAATAGATATCACTGTGAGTGAGTAGGGATTGCCATGCAACGGATGCACTAGAGCTATAAGTTTATGAAAGCTCAAAAGAAAACTAAGTGGGTGTGCATCCAACTCGCTTGGTCATGAAGACCTAGGGAAATTTGAGGAAGCCCATCATTGGAATATACAAGCCAAGTTCTATAATGAAAAAATCCCACTAGTATATGCATGAAAGTGATATCATAGGAGACTCTCTATCATAAAGATCATGCTGCTACTTTGAAGCACAAGTGTGGAAAAAGGATAGTAACATTGCCCCTTCTCTCTTTTTCTCTCATTGTTTTTTTATTTGGGCCTTTCTCATTTTTTTGGCCTCTTCTTTTTTGTCCGGAGTCTCATCCCGACTTGTGGGGGAATCGTAGTCTCCATCATCCTTTCCTCACTGGTACAATGCTCTAATAATAAAGATCGTCACACTTTTATTTACTTACAACTCAAGTATTACAACTCGATACTTTAATATGACTCTATAGGAATGCCTTCGGTGGTGTACCGGGATGTGCAATGAATCAAGAGTGACATGTATGAAATAATTATGGAAGGTGGCTTTGCCACAAATACGATGTCAACTACATGATCATGCAAAGCAATATGACAATGATGAAGCGAGTCATAATAAACGAAACGGTGGAAAGTTGCATGGCAATATATCTCAGAATGGCTATGGAAGTGCCATAATAGGTAGGTATGGTGGATATTTTGAGGATGGTATATGGTGGGTGTATGATACCGGCGAAAATGGCACGGCACAATAGAGGCTAGCAATGGTGGAAGGGTGAGAGTGTGTATAATCCATGGACTCAACATTAGTCATAAAGAACTCACATACTTATTGCAAAAATCTATTAGTTATCAAAATGAAGTACTACGCACATGCTCCTAGGGGGATAGATTGGTAGGAAAAGACCATCGCTCGTCCCGGACCGCCACTCATAAGGAAGACAATCAAAAAATAAATCATGCTCCGACTTCATCACATAACGGTTCACCATACGTGCATGCTACAGGAATCACAAACCTCAACACAAGTATTTCTCAAATTCACAATTACTCACTAGCATGACTCTAATATCACCATCTTTATATCTCAAAACAATCATAAGGAATCAAACTTCTCATAGTATTCAATGCACTTTATATGAAAGTTTTTATTATATCCCTCTTGGATGCCTATCATATTAGGACTAAATTTATAACCAAAGCAACTTACCATGCTGTTTAGAGACTCTCAAAATAATATAAGTGAAGCATGAGAGTTCATAAATTTCTATAAAATAAAACCACTGTCGTGCTCTAAAAAGATATAAGTGAAGCACTAGAGCAATATTGCCTAGCTCAAAAGATATAAGTGAAGCACATAGAGTATTCTAATAAATCACGATTCATGCATGTCCCTCTCATAAGGTGTTTATAACAAGGATGATTGTGGAAAATTAAAAGCAAAGATTCAATTCATACAAGACGCTGCAAGCAAAACACATATCATGTGGTGAATAAAATACAGCCTCAAGTAAAGTTATCGATAGATGAAGACGAAAGAGGGGATGCCTTCCGGGGCATCCCCAAGCTTAGTCTCTTGGTTGTCCTTGAATATTACCTTGGGGTTCCTTTGGAATCCCCAAGCTTAGGCTCTTACCACTCCTTATTCCTTAGTCCATCAAATCCTTACCCAAAACTTGAAACTTCACAACACAAAACTCAACAGAAAATCTCATAAGCTCCGTTAGTATAAGAAAATAAATCACCACTTTATGGTACTGTTGGAAACTCATTGTTTATTTATATTGGTGTAATATCTACTTTATTCCAACTTTTCCATGGTTCATACCCCCGATACTACCCATAGATTCATCAAAATAAGCAAACAACACATTGAAAACAGAATATGTCAAAAACAGAACAGTCTGTAGCAATCTGTAACTCTCGAATACTTCTGTAACTCCAAAAAATCTGAAAAATTAGGACAACCTCGGAAATTTATGTACAAATCCATAGCAAAAACAATCATATTAAAAGCACATTTCAATAAAATCCAGGAAATTGTTTACTGGGCGCAAAAGTTTCTTTTTTTCAGCAGGATCAAAACAACTATCACCGTAAGCTATCCCAAAGGTCTTAATTGGCACAAACACTAAGTAAAACACAAAACCACATCTAACCAGAGGCTAGATTAATTATTCAAAACAAAACAGGAACAAAAATCAAAAAACAAAAATAAAATTGGGTTTCTTCCCAACAAGCGCTTTTCTTTAAAGCCTTTTTAGCTAGGCATTGAGATTTCAATGATGCTCACATGAAAGACAAGAATTGAAGCACAAAGAGAGCATCATAAAACATGTGACAAACACATCTGAGTCTAATATAATTCCTATGAATAGGCATTCTATAAGCAAATAAATTACCAAGGCAAGCAAAAACTAGCATATGCAAGGAAGAAGAAAGAGACGATAGCAATATCAACATGAAGAGAGGTAATTTAGTAACATGAAAATTTCTACAACCATATTTTCCTCTCTCATAATAATTACATGTAGGATCATAAGAAAATTCAAAAAAATAGCTATCACATAACATATTCTCAACATGATCCACATGCATGTGAAGTTGACACTCTTCCAAAATAGTGGGATTAACATTAACTAAAGTCATGACCTCTCCAAACCCACTTTTATCAAAAATTCCATAAGATCGATTATTCTCCAAATATGTGGGATATAAAGTTGACACTATTCCAAACCCACTTTCAATAATATTGCAGTCACTATTATCAATCTCATATTCATCATGGGGCTTAAATAAATTTTCAAGATCATAAGAAGTATCACCACAATCATGATCATTGCAGCAAGTAGTCATAGCAAAATTAGCATCCCGAAGCTTAGGGTTTTGCATATCATTAACATAATTGACATAAATAGAATTTATAATAACATCATTGCAATCATGCTTTTCATTCAAAGACCTTCGTGAATCACTTCATAAAGCACTTCATCACAATTTTTAGATTCATAGATTTCAAGCAAAACCTCATAAAGATAATTTAGTGCACACAAATCACTAGAAATTGGTTCATCATAATTGAATCTCTTAAAAAATTATCAAGTGGATGAGGATCCTTAAAATTTTAGCAATCAAAGATGCAAGCAAAAATAAGGCACATGGTAACACAAGCGAACAAAAAATCGAACGGAAGAAAGGCGAATAAAAAGGCAAATCTTTTCGATAATCATTTTAGAGGTGGGGGAGAGGAAAACAAGAGGCGAATGGTGAATAATGTAATGCAAGATATGAGAGTTTATGATGGGTACTTGGTATGTCTTGACTTGGTGTAGATCTCCCCGGCAACAGCGCCAGAAATTCTTCCTGCTACTTCTTGAGCTTGCTTTGGCTTTTCCCTTGAAGAGGAAAGGGTGATGCAGCAAAGTAGACATAAGTATTTCCCTCAGTTAGAGAACCAAGGTATCAATCCAGTAGGAGACAATGCACAAATCACCTAATACCTACACAAACAATCAAACAACTTGCACCCAACGCGATAAAGGGGTTGTCAATCCCTTCACGGTTACTTGCAAAAGTGAGATCTGATAGAGATAGATAAATGATAAAGTAAATATTTTTGGTATTTTTGGTTTATAGATTAGAAAGTAAAATATTGCAAGAATAGTAGATCGGAAACTTGTATGATGGAAAACAGACCCGGGGGCCATAGGCTTCACTAGAGGCTTCTCTCAAGATAGAAAATAATGTGGTGGGTGAACAAATACTGCTGAGCAATTGATAGAAAAGCACAAAGTTATGACGATATCTAAGGCAATGATCATGAATATAGGCATCACGTCTGTGTCAAGTAGACCGAAACGATTCTGCATCTACTACTATTACTCCACACATTGACCGCTATCCAGCATGCATCTAGAGTATTAAGTTCATAAAGAACGGAGTAACGCATTGAGTAAGATGACATGATGTAGATGAATTATAACTCAAGAAATATGATGAAAACCCCATCCTTTTATCCTCAATGGAAACAATACAATACGTTCCTTGCTGCCCCTACTGTCACTGGGAAAGCACACCACAAGATTGAACCCAAATCTAAGCACTTCTCCCATTGCAAGAAAAACCAATCTAGTTGGCCAAACCAAACCGATAGTTCGAATAGAATTACAAAGATATCAAATCATGCATATAAGAATTCAGAGAAGATTTAAATAATATTCATAGATAAGCTGATCATAAATCCACAATTCATCGGATCTCGGCAAACACACCGCAAAAAAATTATTACATCGAATAGATCTCCAAGAACATCGAGGAGAACATGGTATTGAGAATCAAAGAGAGAGAAGAAGCGATCTAGCTACTAGCTATGGACCCGTAGGTCTGTGGTAAACTACTCCTGCTTCATCGGAAGGGCAATGGTGTTGATGTAGAAGCCCTCCATGATCGAATCCCCCTCCGGCAGGACGCTAGAAAAGGTCCCTAGATGGGATATCACGGGTACAGAAGGTTGCGGCGGTGGAAAAGTGTTTTCATGGATGCCCCTGTTGGTTTGGGGATATATGGGTATATATAGGCATAAGAGTTAGGCTAGGAGGTGTACGAGGGGCCCATAAGGGTGGGGGCGCGCCCTATGCCCTGGGCCCGCCCTCCGTCCTTGTGGCCGCCTCGTGGCTCCTCTGACTTCATCTCCAAGTCTCGTGGTTGTCTTCTGGTCCAAGAAAAATCATCACGAATGTTTTATTCCATTTGGACTCCGTTTGGTATTCCTTTTTCGCGAAACTCAAAAACAAGGAATAACAAGAACTAGCACTGGGCTCTAGGTTAATACGTTAGTCAATAATGCAAAATAGCATATTAATGCATATAATATATCCAAAATAGATAATATAATAGCATAGAACAATAAAAAATTGTATATACATTGGAGACATATCACGCGCCTCTCGCTCTGCTGCGCTCCAATGGTGATGCTGTGCAGCGAGCCGCAGCCTATCGGCGTGAACGTGCCTAGCTTGTTCTGCGGCGCCCCAACGATCATGTTGTTCAGCGAGCTACAGCCTCTCGGCTCTGACATACCTATATTGATCCGCGGCGCTGAAGCACCATGCGCCAAGGGTCTGCTCAACCCTGGCGATGACATGCATCACGGCATCCTCCATCGCGTTGGCGGGGAGTGCCTCTACCTCGACAGGCCATGGCGCCTTCTCGTTTTCCTCGTCTAGGAGGTTGATGGCAGAGGTGGCGCTTTGGTGGGTTGGCATGCTTGGAAAAGGTGGGTGTGCTACAGGCTATGCTTGTTGCCTCCGTGTGTCACACAGCCTAGGTTTGTGTGCAATATCACTGTGTGGCGGCGAGAAACCGGTGAGGAAATGGCGGGAAACGGTGGCGTGTTCATAAAACGCCATCAATTAATGGAAACTTTAGCATACAAGGAAAATCGAGCTAGCACGACGCGTGTGGGCACATTGCTTGCCCAAGGCTATGATCCATATACCTGTGTGCCCAACAAAGTGTACTATTCATAGTAAAGAATATTGTTCCGTTTATCCTAGTAGAGCAGTGGCGGCAAGCGTCACAAGATGTAGATGATGATCAGATGATCATTTATCCTAGTTAATTATGCATGTAATAGTTTACTTTGGTGTGTGGAAATGTCACGTGTGTACTAGCCACCTATGTAATTGGATGCTTGTCGCGTATCGCTCACATCTTGTTTATGTGAAAGGTTTCTGTTCTGTTGGCTCAACACAAACAGTTTATCAGTGTATGCCCTCCATTGCACACACCTTGATCTGGCTGAACCGTTCGTGTTGCATTGCCTAATCGAAAATAGTTCATTTGAGTGAATCGTATGTCGTATATTGCACACACCTTGATGTGGCTGACCATTCTTTTGCATTGTCTAATCACAAACAGTTCATCCGAGTGAACTATATGTCATATATCACACACACCTTCATATGGCTGCCCATTTTTGTTGTTCCGCCTCATCACAAACAGTTTATCCGAGTGAACTGTATGTCGTATATCGCACATGCCTTCATCTGGCTGCCCGTTTCTGTTGTTCTGACTCATCACAAATAGTTCATTGAATTGAACTGTATGCCCTGCAATGCACATGCAACTAAAATCTGAACCGAGTTTGATGTATCCGCCATCGCAAATGTTTTGCGTCTTTTTTGATGTTTTTTACATCACCGTTCGCGATTAATGCATCACACATAGTTTCGTCGAAGGGTCTCTGATTGTAGTGTCGCTTTAGCAGCATCCTGCAGTAGTGCCCCTGGCTTGTAATATAAATCTTGTATGACTTAAATTTCTGTTTAGAGTTGTGTTGTGATATCTTCTCATGAGTCTCTGATATTGATCGTGCACATTTGCGTGTATGATTAGTGCACGATTGAGTCGGGGGCATCACAAATTGGTATCAGAGCCGACTACCTATTGGATTCCCCCCTCCCAACTCCGTGCCGAAGTTGAGTCTAGTCTTTGGAACTTTTACTAACATTGTTGTGTGGCTTATGGGCCCACATCACAATTGGTTGGTGTTAGGATCTTTTATTCCTCGTCTTTACTCTGGGACTTTGATCACTCTTCTATTCGGGTTAAATGATTTTACTAACTCTAACATTAGGTTCTCGTGATCACATTCACTCGGAGAGCTGGATTATCTGCAACTATTCCTTTGAAAGTATATTGGATGATACACACACTATCATTTGACATCCTTGAACTTCTTTTGTTTCAGATGCGTCCCATAACATAGATTGTCCGCCAGACCATGGTTGTTGATATGATTGGGTTTTCAGCCATTCTGGTCAGCCTCTTGACCCTACTGGGATACCATTGGTACCCCTAGTACACCGTGTACAAGGACTACCGTGAGTTCAACCAGGAGCAGTACCGCGCTATGGTTGTTATCCATGATCAACGAGATATCTCCACCACGAATTTCACACCTTTGAGGATGTTGGAGTGACCGCTGAGATGGCAGTCTAGGATGATGCCTATGTTACAATCACCCACCTCCGTGGAGAGCACCCTCACTTTGTAGAGAATGGGTTGAGATACATCCCTTACATCCCAGCTAGGGACAAGACTGGACACTACACAATTGTATGTATCCCCTACGTGAGTTGTCGTTTATGACAGGTTATGGTTCGGTACATCAAGGCTCTGGAATGCACTGTCTGAGCTCTGGCTGTCGATTTGTACGCCACTAGTGCTCGCCACTATGACACCCTGACAGAGATGCTGCCAGCAGTCAGCGTGACGATTCAACCAGAGTACATCCTTTACCCACACCCGACAGTGCTGCCACCAGGTATTGCGTGGCCTGATGTTGGAGGTGATACCCCTGCTCTTGGACCTCTCATTTCGGTTCGGGACCAGTTCCTCATGGAGCGCAGGATCCTTCTCTCGAGAATGGTCTGGCTTTTCGTCACTGACAGCTGCCTAACTTCGGAGGTTTTCCCCTACGTTGATGTAGCATATCACTATGTCTTGTTGTTGTATACCTCCACTGCGTGCCTGCATGCCGCCTAGTTGGTCTAGACTACCTTTCCCTTTCTGAACTTGTACTTTGGTTTCTAACTAAACTTATGTATGGATCTTATGTCGTGTTTGACTATTATGTTGTATCCATCGTACTTCTTTCATTGTGCATGTTATATCATGAATGATTCCTTGTCTTTGAAATTGCTCAATGCTAAACCACTGGTATGTGTCGGTGCTATACAAATGGTTTTTAACCCCTTTCCACGATGGCGTTCAGAACCGTCGCCAAGTGAGTGACTGCGATAGGGGGAGGGGGGGTCCTTTCCACACGACCCATAAACCATCGGGCATATGCCCTCCCACTACTAGGGAAAACCTTATACACAGAATCTTAGCAGCAGCGCGGTTTAAAAACAAACGCTACTGCTAATTAGCAGTAGCGAGCTTGATTAAAGCTCGCTTCTAATAACGCGGTAGCAGTAGCACTCTAGATGAAACAAGCACTACTAGTATAATTGCCACGGCATTGCCTCCAGGCTACATATAGTAGTAGCGCCCTTCCCTGGACGCGCTACTGCTAAAGTACTTAGTAGCAGCGTTTTTCTTCAAAACTCGCTGCTGCTAAGTATTGCACCTAATTAAGTTTAGAATTGTCAGTAGTGTTTTTACGTAAAACGTACCATTGCTACGTTAGCTATAGCGCGTTTACTACTGCTAGTTCGACTTAACCACCCGCGGGCTCAAAATTTTGCTAAGTTCTCCATTCCTCCCCTGTTCCCCTACTCCTCTCTCGCCGCCGCCCGAGCCTGCCCTCACCGTCACCGCCCAAGGCCGCCCTCAACCTCACCGCCGCCGCCCGCCGCCGCTCTCGACCTCACCGTCGCCGCCCTCGACCTCACCGCCGCCGCCCTCGACCTCACCACCGCCCCCCGAGCCCACCCAGCATCGCCGCCTCCCGATCCCGAGCCCGCCCTCGCCGCCCCTACCTCTCCGTCGCCGAGCACATCCCTGCCACCGTCTCTCCCCTCTTTGTAAGCCCCCCACCCCTACCCCACCCCCTTCTCTCTGCTTATTTAGTACTAGATGTTTTTAGTAGTAGTAGATGTTAATTTAGGGCTCACAGATAATGATTTTTAGTAGTAGTAGATGTTAATTAGTAGTAGTGATGGTACTAGTTAACTAGGGAAGTATGGTTAATAGTAGATGTTTTTTACTATTGTATAATGTAGTTTATTTTACTGTTTTTAGTAAGTGTTCAAAATAATTAGTAAACAAATTAATAAACTAGTTGAATTAGTTTGGTTTTAGTTGAACTAGTTTAGTAAGTAAATTAATAAACTAGTTGAACTAGTTGAATTAATAGAACTAATGTATTTTTAGTAAGATAATTAATATAACTAGTTGAACTACTTTATTTTTAGAAAGAACTGGTTTTTTTCTATTTATAGTAAGTTTATATTTAGTAAGAACTAGTTGAATTAATAGAACTAGTTGAACATGTCATATTTGTTGTTATTTTTTTAGTTTAAGCAATTATTCGGGATGTATTAGTGATAACTTATAGGGTTTTTGCTTTTGTAGAAATCTAGGAGCCCCTCCATCATCCCCAACATTGTCCCCGTCACCGACCCCCTTCGACCTCGAGGTGAGACCAACCAAATCTCCCTGTATATCTTGTGTTGCTCAAATAGGATATGTGGTTGCCCAAGTGGCCGGTCATGTTCAGGTTTCACCTCCGAGTGGCCTATGTTTTGCCGGAGTGTTGATTAATTTCCGTTTCGGCAAATTTTAGGCGCTCGATATGTCCTTTTTTAGCAAAGGTCATGCCGGATATTTCCGTGAATTCTGGCATGACTTGTGCTAGAATATGTAGGAAATATCGAGTGGCCTAGATTTTCTCGAAAAATAATGATCTAATTTAGGTTTTTTAGTACTTATGTTTAATTGTACAAGTTTAATCTTTGAATTATGAACGTAGAAAATGTCGTACTCGGATGACGACAGTCTCCCGGGGGAGTGCAGCTGGTGCCACGACGATTGAGGTCTGTGTGACAGGTTCCTTCAGCTGGACGAAGATCGGCGCTTCAGCATTAAGCTCGAGGAGACCTTCGATGTTGAAACGGTACGCAATGACGACAAGTGTTTTTTTGTAATTAAGCATGACTTCAACTATTTCAACGTCTAATTTTCATCTTTTACAATTCGTCTAGCTTATCCCATGCCATGCAAGACGCTATGTCTTGGAGAGCATGGGTTTTGAAGACCATGAAAATTTTGAAACAAAGAAAATACACCTAAGGATCCATCATGATATGGATTTTGAAGTAAATCTGTACAATTCTCAGAGCCTAACCCATTTTGGTTGCCAAAATTGGGAAGCACTTTGCAAAATGTATGGTTTTTATGAGGGTATGATTGTCACCATGGATCTTGGTGATCCTGACATCGAGCAAGACAATATGGACATTTGGGTCCTTGTTGATACGCTTCCGATTCTACCGCAATGTGAGTTTCTCAAACATAGTTATTAACTAATTTATATTGTTTATGTCAAAATAGTTGACAACTTATTTCCATTGACAGCTTATTTTGATTCTTCAAAGAATGTGCGGAAGATGGTAGACAAAACCCACTACACTGATGGCTCCAAATTAACTTAGAAGGAGAAAAGTCATCTGATCGCATTTTGTACTTATCTTGAGAATTAAAATACCTATTATCAAACTCCTCCAAATTATGGTGAATACGTGCCACTAGTGCACGTGTTGAACCACGGTAACTTCTATGGAGATACCCTGGTAAGATTTTTTACTATTACGACATCCGTGCATCTTTTGCATACTTCTAAAACTAGTACATCATTGCTTACTACGAAGTTATTACTATGTTTTTCAACAGAAAATCCCGATGGATTGTGTGCCTCATCTGATGTATCAGAATGGTCGCCTTGCAGTTCTGAACATACATCCAGGTCAACCTACGGATCTCACCTGTGCATATCGGTTTTCTAAAACCGGTGAACACATGCTAATCAAAGAATGGAAAAAATGTTTGGACATTCGCAAGGAGGTTCTTGGAAGTAACATTAAGTGAAAGGCAAGAATTGGAGACAGGATAATCTCCATTCTCCATAATGGAGAGTCGGGGGCTATCTTGTTTTTTGCTATTTTACCTTAGAGAATGTAGTAGGTCCTAAGAGAATGTAGTAGGTCCTATGAGGTACAATATGTTTATTATGTGGTACAATGTGTTAGAGTTGATGATGAGGAGTACTTGTGATTACAACTAGTGACCAATTTGCTATTTGATGTGTCATTGGTGAAAATGATGATCTTGAGGAGGTGTTATATGACAATGATGTATTACGATGATAAGTTGTTAATGATATGATGATGATGATGATCTTTATTATATCATTGGGTGAAAGAACCGCGGATTAGTTTCAAGTGGATGGACATCCACTTGAAACTAGTCCACGGTTCTTTCACCCTGTGATGTAATAACTCATTATGATGTAAAAGCAATCTCTAAATTCCTGTTGTATGAAAACTTGTGTAAAGGTGTATGAATACAACATGAAATAAAAAAGAAATAATAGTAGTAGCGCGGACAGGGAGAAGCGCTACTACTAATTACCAGCAGCGCTCCTCCGGGAAAGCGCTACTACTAAGTCGATTTAGCAGTAGCGTGGGTTGAGGCACGCTACTGCTAACCTTTAGCTGTAGCGCCGTACCAGTAGCGCTCCACCCCGCGCTACTGATAGGCCTACAACTCGTGCTACTACTAGGCTTTTCCCTAGTAGTGTCCTGGCACAGACGCTCGGCAAAATGAGGTCTTGTGCGACTGGCAAGCGCTCAAATACGGTTATATGTACAATAGTGCTAAAAAATACAATTATACAGGCGAAATCATTTCCGATCGTAAGTACATCCCACACAGTTAGTCCTCGCTAAACGTTTCTATTCGTATGTACATTCCACATAGTCCATCCAAGGAATACATTTCCATTAGTATGTACATCCCACACAGTTAATCCAAGAAGTACCTATCGCACACATTCTTCTATGACCAAATGTTTGCGATGCGCACAACATCACAAACAGTCCATAATTTCGAAGCCTGTGTGATAAGGTGACTATCGCAAACATTTAATAAGAAAGAACTGTGTGCGATGTTGTTGTTAATCGCACACGTTTTTTCTTGGCTGATTGTGTGTGCAGTGGAGATTGATCGCACACGTTTTTTCATGGCTGATCGTGTGTGCAGTGGAGATTGATCGTACATGTAGAGGATCCTAGAAACGTGTATGATGTCCACGTCTGTCGCAGATGTTTCGCTTTCGCCAACCGCGTTCAGTGTAATCCCTAATTTAAAAATCATATGTTTTGAATTTGATAGTAGGCAATCACTTATTTCATATCCAACCATGTTTATTACAAATATAGGTTCCACCACGAGTGCATAATTCGATGCACAAGTACATATACTGAAGAACTATAGAAGCACCAAGTAAAGAATGATAAACTACGGTTGTACTAAAAACTATAAAGAGAGAAGCGAAAGACATTCTGGTTGCTGCAGAAGGTGAAGTGGAATGCCCATATTGTGCCCTCCTCCATGCGTAATGTGCGCACAGCTCTAGGCCAACCCCTCGTGATGTCTGCCCGTCCATCCTTCACTCTCTTCATTACGACTTCTTGATGCTCATTGTAGTCTGGATGAAATAATTTAACCTTCATTATGTGTCCTTCAGACATTGTTGTCTAACAACTCATTATGGGAAGTAAAAAGAGAAGGCTGTAGAGTTTGTAGTTACCATCCTACAACTCACAGTTGTGTTGGATAGAGCATAAACAAATAATTTGCTTACCACCATTCGTATCTTTTTGCTAATAATCCTTATCAGTTTCCTCACTCGATGCTTGTTCATGAATATCTCATTGTCCCATACGCAAAAAGGGTCGATGCATGGATTTTTGCCAAGGGCATATGTACCTACAAGCAACAAGTCAATATTAGAAGCTAACAAGTGTCCAGGCTTGGATCTATATGCACTACGTTATGGAACAATGGGGGGAGTATAAGCCAAGGGATGAAGCTAACCTCGGCGAAAAATGGTGGCCACTCCCGTTGTTGTCCTGCATAAGTAGTGGAAAGGCATGATAACTACAGCAACCTTAACATCAAACAAATATAGCAAAGGTAAGCAACATCATCTCCAAATGATAGCTTGAATGTGTTGGTTTCAGCATGTTGTTAAATCATATATAAAATGGAAAGCAATGTTACCGACAGCAGGCTAAACAGCCATCAAATATTGCAATTCAAACTGGTATTGTTGAAAATGAATAGAACGTAGGTAATGCTTAAGCATCACACTGGATAAATGTGTAAAACTGAAATAAAGGGCATGTATTAAATACACTAGGCATAACTGGAACCAAATATAGCCGTTCAAACTGATATTGATGCAATCGAGCGGCACAGTTCCAACTTGCACATAATGAACAACACATTGTGAATGACTGAAATAAACAAGTCATAAATGATCAGTATAACAACCAAATATAGGCATTGAAAACTGGACAGAGTCTCACTTCAACCAACCTAACAAGCAAATACAGATACACAAGGCATATGCTTGAAAACTGGACAAATGCTCACTACAACCAGCCTAACAAGCAAATACAGATAAACAAGGCATCTGCTTGAAAACTGGACAAATGCTAAAAAATAGCAACCTAACAACCAAATACAGATAGACAAGGCATCTTCTTGATAACTGGACAAATGCTCACTGCAACCAAACTAAGAACCAAATACATATAAACAAGGCATCGGCTCGATAACTGAAAAAATGCTCACTGCAACCAACCAAACAACCAAATACAGATAAACAAGGCATCTACTCACTATAAACAACCAAATATAGCCATCCTTGAAACTGAAGTGGACAATTCATACTTAAACATCATATGGCCCTATTGAACAATACATTTTTTGCATAACTAAAATAATTAAACACGACATAGTTATAGCACCGCACGACAAATGCTACCACAACAAAGGGTACGGGTTGGTAAGCTAGAAAAGGTAAGATTTGTTGATAGGATGTTGCCTCACATTTCATGGATGGGATCTTCCAGTTGGAAGAGCAAAAACCCATGGTGCACTCTCTGATGTCACAGATGGGCTATTTCACCTTGGAAGAACCTTTGTGGGTGCCCTCCTCGTGGTCGTGGTCGTGGTCGATGAGATCTGACTTGGCAATTAAGTGTCCCAAGCCACCGCCGTAGAACATGTCCTTCATAAATGAAAAAAATGGGCTCGATGGTGTATAAGGATCGCAAATCCTTGACCGCTTGGTGGAGAAGATCAGCGGCAGGGCCATCAAAGAGATCGATGGCGATTGAACCAGAGGGGTTGGGGATGGACCACTTAACCTGTGACATGGTCCGCGTGAAGCCATCGTATTCGACGAGCTTGATGTCGTAGCCAGCTTTCCCAAGATATAGTAATATGCAAGCCCGCTGACATGAAGCCTTCGGCATGGCAACGTAGTCAACGTCTTTGCCGGTTTCCGCGGCGACGTGTTGCTTCGCGATCGACAGGTCGGGGCGAACGGCGTCCACCTCGCCAACGTCCGCCAGAGAGGCCAAGATAAACCTCTTCTTGGCCGAACGCTCGTCGGGCTCCTCGGGATACGTGGTCGAGCTTAGACTGTGACATTCTAGAGAAGGGGGTGTCGATCTGGCGGGGAGGGACACCCCAGGCCTCATCAAAAAACTCAAGGGAGTGGGGCGACAGTATGGGAATCACTGGGCAACCTGAACTTTATTATCTATGCTAGGAGGAATGGGTAGACCGGCATGGGGTGGCGGCAGCGCTGGCGGCGGCCGCGAGCTAGGGTTCGAGGGGGGAGGGGGGAGGGTGGGGGACTGTGGAGGGGGTAGGTGGTATTTGAGGATATGCCACGGCTACTAAATTTTTTAGTAATGGTGGGTGGAGATGGTGGTGGACAAGGGAGGGCGACGGTTCAAATTCCTCGGCTACTGCAATTTTACTATAAGGTCGGTGCTGGAGGAGTGTGGGCGACGGTTGAAGTATGACGGCTACTAAAATTTGGGTTAAAAAATCGATGCGGAGCGGGAGTCCCAAGATCGCGCACGGTCCAATAAGAATATGCGTGTATGATAATAAGGAAAAGTGGCAGAACTGCGGATTTTTGTGACGCTCAAGGCGGGTAGTTTGTTTTATATTTCTAGCTAGCTGGTCTATTGCACATGATTTGTCTTAATTTCTAAACAAACTTACCCGCCATTAGCTTGCGCAGTCGTGGTGATTTTACAGCGCACTTGCATCGCAAACGGTTAAGCCAGTATCTCCACCATTTGCTCGCGCTTGCGTTGTCGTGGAGATTTTACAGCAAAAAATAACCTATAAAACATAGTCTACAAATTAGCAAAACAAGGATCCAAAGGTTTATATAATCATCATGATAGGTCACTAGAGAGATATTTATCTCTTTATCTCTATAATGACCGTGTTATGGCGATTAAATGAATCTTGAGATATGCAACTTCCCACCGGGTCACCCATCCTTGGACTACTACAGCCCAAGCATGCTTAACTTCTGCGTTCTATTCAACTAGGCTAGCAGATGGGAAGAGGCACCTTGCTGATAGGAATTTCCTCCTTGCCTTTAAGGCATTTCACGTTGGTCACCGTATGGGACCTACTCCCTCCTATCACTCACATTTGTGCTTCTAGAAACTGTGTGCGATATTTACATGGTTGGTGTGTCGCCGCCTAGCCTTCAATGAGCACTAACACTGGTAGGGGAAACTGATGGGAGAAGAGGCGGGAAACCGATGAGAGGAGTGGCGTGAAACGGTAGCCTGTTTAGAAAACATAGTACAGAAGGAAGCGTGAGCTAGCACAACACATGCGCACAGTGCTTACCCATGTACTGCATGTGTTGTCGAAAGGTCTGAGGGTTGTCGTTCGATCTGGGAGCATCAAATGGTGCAGACGTATGATCTGTGGGGTTTGGGTTCTAGCCAATCAGAACACAAGACTCAGATCACGCGCGCAGCAGGGGGAGGGGGTGGGGCATCGACCACGGTTTGGTTGGCACACGGCTTTCGTGAGTGAACCGTGTGCTATTTGAAAACCTTTTGTGAGAAGAATCTTGGTTTTTAAATCCCAGTATATCCAAAACTCACCCGAAAATCGTGAAACTTGGCATGGTGTCACGACATGGCACATATATGTCAAGGAATTGTTTCGTCCATTTTAGCGCAAGTTTTATTACAAGCCTCTTACAAACCGGAGCTTCTCTCAAAGAAGCCTCGTGGTTCCAAGAGGGAAACGTGTCCCCCTTGTGGGGGAAACGATAATCACTGCCTCTTTTTGCCTTTTATTTTCTTCTACCAGCAACATGGAACGACAGGATATCCGTGCTAAAATTTAAACTTACTCAGGGTTCGTTTGGCCTTTTTATACACTAATTGAGTTTCCTAGGAATTTAATGTCCATAATTCAAATCTGAACCTCAAATACACGCTCTAGTTCACCAAAATGGCTAGAAAAATTATACATGCATGTGTCCTTCGGTGCATGTTTAGGTCCCATGCCAGGAATGAGAACGAATTACAACCGTACTTGCGTCCTTGCTCGTCCTCAACCATTTGGAATCTCGGTTTTTAAATCCCTGTAAATCCTAAACTCACTAGAAAGTCATGAAAGTAGGCATGGTATCACGTCATGTCACATATATGTCGTGGTAAAAACATTGTCCAATTTGGGACAATCTTTATTACAAACCTCCTACAAACTGTAGCTTCTCTCAAAGAAGCCCCATGGTTCCGATAGGGAAACGTGTTCCCCTTGTTGTCGAAACATAATCACTGCCTCTTTTCACCTTGTATTTTCTTCTACGGGCAACATTGAACGACAACATATTCGTGCTAAAATTTAATCTTATTTAGGGTTCGTTTGGCCTTTTTATACACTAATTGAGTTTCTAGGGCATTTAATGTCCATTATTTAAATCTCAACTTCAAATACATGCTCCAGTTCACCAAAATGGCTAGAAAAATTATACATGTGTCCTTGGATGCATGTTTAGGTTCCACGCCAGGAATGGAAACAAATTACAACCGTACCGGCATCCTAGCTCATCCTCAAACATTTAGAATCTCGGTCTTTAAATGCCCGTAAATCCAAAACTCACCAAAAAGTCATGAAAGTTGGCATGGTGTCACGTCATGGCGCATATATGTCGTGGTAAAAACATTGTCCAATTTGGGCCAAGCTTTATTACAATCCTCTTACAAACTGGAGCTTCTCTCAAATAAGCCTCGTGGTTCCAATAGGGAAACATGTTCCCCTTGTGGCGAAACGTAATCACTGCCTCTTTTCGCCTTGTATTTTCTTCTACAGGCAACATGGAACGACAGGATATCCATGCTGAAATTTAAACTTATTCAGGGTTCGTTTGGCCTTTTTATACACTAATTGAGTTTCCTAGGCATTTAATGTCCATAATTCAAATCTGAACTACTAATACATGCTCCGTTTCACTAAAATGGCTAGAAAAATTATACATGTGTCCTTGGGTGCATGTTTAGGTCCCATGCCAGGAATGGAAACAAATTACAAGCGTACCGGTGTCTTGGCTCGTCCTTAAACATTTGGAATCTCGGTTTGTAAATCCCCATAAATCCAAAACTCACCAGAAAGTCATCAAAGGTGGCATGGTGTCACGTCATGACACATATATGTCGTGGTAAAAACAGTGCCAATTTGGGCCAAGCTTTATTACAAACCTCTTACAAACCGGATCTTCTATCAAAGAAGCCTCGTGGTTCAATAGGGTAACGTGTTCCCCTTGTGGTGAAACGTAATCACTGCCTCTTTTCGCCTTGTATTTTCTTCTATGGGCAACTTGGAACGACATGATATGCATGCTGAAATTTAAACTTATTCAGGGCTCGTTTGGCCTTTTATACACTAATTGAGTTTCCTAGGCATTTAATGTCCATAATTCAAATCCGAACTACAAATACATGATCAAGTTCACCAAAATGGCTAGAAAAATTATACATATGTCCCTGGGTGCATGTTTAGGTCCCATGCCAGGAATGGGAATGAATCACAACCGTACCGGCGTCCTGGCTCGTTCTCAAACATTTGGAATCTCGGTTTTTAAATCCCCATAAATCCTAAACTCACCAAAAAGTCATGAAAGGCGGCATGGTGTCACGTCATGGCACTTCGTGGTAAAAACATTACCAATTTGGGCCAAGCTTTGCTCCAAACCTCTTACAAACCGGAGCCTGTCGCAAGAACCCTCGTGGTTTCGATAGGGAAACATGTCCCCTTGTGGGCCAAACGATAATCGCTCCCTCTTCTAGCCTCGTATTTTCTTCTACACGCAACACGGAACAACGGGAGATTTGCGCTGAACTATGAAATTATTCAGGGTTCGTTTGACCCTTTTTATTCATTAATTGAGTTTTCTAGGCATTTAATGTCCATAATTCAAATCCGAACTACAAATACATGCTCCAGTGCACCAAAATGGTTAGAAACAACATACATGTGTCCTTGGGGTGCATGTTTAGGTCCCATGGAACGAATGGGAATGAATTCAACCGTCTCGCCGTCCTGCCTTGGCCACAAACATTGCGAATCGCAGTTTTTAAATCTCTGTAAATCCAAAACTCACCAGGAAATCATGAAACTTGGCAGGGTGTCACTACATGGTACATATAATTGTCCAATTTGGGCAAAGCTATATTACAAGCCCCTTACAAACCGAAGCTTCTCGCAACCCTCGTGGTTTCGGTGGGCGAAACAATAATTGCTGCCTCTTCTCGCCTTGAACTTTGTTTTCTACAGGCAGCATAGAATAACAGGAGTGTCGTGCTGAAATTTGAAACTGTTCAGGGTTTGTTTGGACATTGTATATATTACTAATTATGTTTTCTATGCATTTAATGTAGTCCATAATTCAAATTTGAACTACAAGCACATGCTCCAGTGAAGAAAAATGAGTGGGAAATCGTACATGTGTCATTGGGTGCATGTTTAGGTCTCATTTAAGGAAAGAGAATGAATTACAAAACTTCTCATCGTCCTGAAACATCGAGAATCTCGGTTTTTAAATCCCAGTAAATCAAAACTCACCCAAAAAACATGAAACTTGGCATGGTTTCATGACACGGCACATATATGTCGTGGTAAAAAAATCGTCCAATTTGAGAAGAGGCGCACACATTAGTAGCCAACAGAGTCCTTTTTGAAACAAAAAACAGACACGTTAATATCACAAACGGTTGTATTATATGAACTGTGTCAAAAATTAACCATACTCGGTGGCATGCGTGCAGCTGTTTGATTAGACGGGACG
The DNA here is from genome assembly GCF_002162155.2 of Triticum dicoccoides. Lineage (NCBI taxonomy): Eukaryota > Viridiplantae > Streptophyta > Magnoliopsida > Poales > Poaceae > Triticum > Triticum dicoccoides. The sequence continues at coordinate 207,852,552 of NC_041381.1, read as the reverse complement.
AGCGCGAGAAGTTCGCCGTGCAGGCTCGACGGGACGCGTGCGAGCAGTCCGCCGCGCAGGCTCGACGGGACGCGTGCATCCTGTCCACCTCACAAGCTCGACGGGACACGTGCGAGCAGCAAGGCCGCCCATGCTCACCGGGAAGCAAGCTCTTTGACCTCCATGCACGAGCCGCCGCCCACCTTGCTCACAACTTCTCCATTAATGGGTTAATTAAATCACCTAGATGGAGGGTGTTTGCTTATGTTCCCATGGCAGCATTTGCTTTGTTCGTGTTTCCAACTTGTATTCCGGCCTAATTTAAATTGCCACATAAGGCAATGGATAATACAGGGACAAATAAAATGGCAACGGATAATACGACGACAAATTTAGAATGGCGCAAATAATAATTGTCTTACATATTCCGGATAATTTAAAATGCCGCATATGGCAAAGCCCGGAAGACATGGGGACAAGATAAGAAGGAAATCGTAGACAACGATCTGGGTCGCTACTGTATCTACTCTTCGATGGATCGCCGGGCGATGACATCCTCCAGCTCCTTCTTCAATTCCTCATGACTTTGCTTGAAAGCAGCCATGGATTCCTCCACCTCCTGCTCGCGCTCGATCCAGAGCTTCCACAAGTCACCCATCAGTTCCTCGACGACCGTTGTCAGCGTCATCCCCGAGGCACTGCTCTGCTCATGCAGCATCTTCCAACCGGTGGCCTCCTCCTTCTTCTCGGCTAGCATCTTGAGGAGCTTCGCATTGTCACCCATGAGTTGCTCGACGAGGCCGGTCACCTTGTGAACCGAGGCATCGCTGATCTCGAGCAGCTTCATCAAGCCATCGACCAGCTCCTGCTGCTTAATGAGGCCAGCGAGATTGTCGTCGTCACCGGCCAAGGACTCCAGCAATGCCAACTCGTCACCATTGGCAATGCAGCGAGTGCGCTTGTGACAGCCCTCGTGTTCTCGTGAGAGATCGTTCGAGGGCTCCGCGGCGCACCGGGACATCTCTGCTGCGGTTGCCGCTTCACGACGAGACTTCTCTAGTGCTTCCGCGGCCTTGGTCTTTGCTACCAGGTTATATGTCCACCCGAAACTCCTCCTACCAGTCATGGCGGAACGACTTGACAGGAAAGACCAGTTTTGTGGGTGATGAGGAGAGGAACTGTGAAGTAATTTTCGAGTGGGTAGTTTTTATAGACCGGTGCTATGTAATCTGTAATGTGACGAGAAACATAGTCAAAATTTATTGATGGTTCTAGGCCTACAAATCCCCATTTCTGTTGTTCTGCCTCATCGCAAATAGTTCTTTTGGATTAACCGTATGCCACGCATCGGAACCCCGAAACATGGGCCCTTGTTCTCGGATGTACATGTATGTGTCTGCCCACTATCACACGTGGTCATGATATCACCATCGTGTCCTATGGATGCGCCGTCGCGTCTCCCACGGGGTGCCAGAAGGTTGACCACGTGGTTGCTCGTCGTGGCGTCCCTGCGCGCTTGCTACCTCTTGAGGTTGCATTGGTTTTTCCCTTGAAGAGGAAAGGGTGATGTAGCAAAGTAGAGTAAGTATTTCCCTTGGTTTAAGAACCAAGGTATCAATCCAGTAGGAGACAACGCACAAGTTACAGAATACCTGCACAAACAATCAACAACTTGCACCCAATGTGATAAAGCGGTTGTAATTACCTTCACGGTTACTTGCAAAAGTGAGATCTTATACAGATAGATAAATGGTAAAGTAAATATTTTTGGTTTATAGATCGAAAAGTAAAATATTGCAAAATAGTAGATCGGGAACTAGTATGATGTAAAAGAGAACTTATATGATGGAAAAGATACCCAGGGGACATAGGTTTCACTAGTGGCTTCTCTCAAGATAGCAAATATTACGGTGGGTGAACAAATTACTGCCGAGCAATTGATAGAAGAGCGCAAAGCTATAACAAAATCTAAGGCAATGGTCATGAACATAGGCATCACGTCCATGTCAAGTAGACCGAAACGATTCTGCGTCTACTACTATTACTCCACACATCGACCACTATCCATCATGCATCTAGAGTATTAAGTTCATAAAGAACGGAGTAATGCATTAAGTAAGATGACATGATGTAGAGGAATTAACTAAAGCAATATGATGAAAATCCCATCTTTTTATCCTCAATGGCAAAAATAAAACACGTGCCTTGCTGCCCCTACTATCACTAGGAAAGGACACCACAAGATTGAACCCAAAGCTAAGCACTTCCCCCATTGCAAGAAAAATCAATCTAGTAGGCCAAACTAAACCGATAATTCGAAGAGACTTACATAGATATCAAATCATGCATATAAGAATTCAGAGAAGACTCAAATATTATTCATAGAAAATCTGATCATAAATCCACAATTCATCGGATCGCGACAAACACACCGCAAAAGAGTATTACATCGAATAGATCTCCAAGAACATCAAGGAGAACGTGGTATTGAGAATCAAAGAGAGAGAGAAGAAGCCATCTAGCTACTAGCTATGGACCCGTAGGTCTGTGGTAAACTACTCACACATCATCGGAGAGGCAATGGTGTTGATGTAGAAGCCCTTCATGATTTAACCCCCCTCCGGCAGGACATCAGAAAAGGTCCCTAGATGGGATCTCACAGGTACAGAAGGTTGTGGCGATGGTAAAGTGGTTTTGTGGCTCCCCTGGTTGTTTTCAGGGTATAAGAGTATATATATGTGAAGGAACTAGGTCAGGAGACCCACGAGGGGCCCAGGAGGCAGGGGCGCGCCCTCCACCCTTGTGGCCGCCTCGTTGCGTCTCCGACTTCGTCTCCAAGTCTCCTAGTTTGATTCTGGTCCAAGAAAGATCATCGTGAAAGTTTCATTCTGTTTGGACTCCATTTGTTATTCCTTTTCTACGAAACTCTAAAATAGACAAAAACAGAAACTGGCACTAGGCTCTTGGTTAATTGGTTAGTCCCAAAATAATATAAAATAGCATGTAAATGCTTATTAAACATCCAAAATAGATAATATAATAGCATGGAACAATCAAAATTATAGATATGTTGGAGACGTATCAAGCATCCCCAAGCTTAATTCCTGCTTGTCCTCGAGTAGGTAAATGATAAAAACAGAATTTTTGATGTGGAATGCTACCTAACATATTTATCCATGTAATTTTATTTATTGTGGCATGGATGTTCATATCCGAAAGATTCAAAACAAAATTTTAATATTGACATAAAAACAATAATACTTCAATCATACTAACAAGGCAATTATGTCTCTCAAAATAACATGGCCAAAGAAAGCTTATCCCTACGAAATCATATAGTCTGGCTATGCTCCGTCTTCCTCACACAAAATACTCAAATCATGCACACCCCCGATGACAATCCAAGCAATTGTTTCATACTTTGATGTTGTCAAACCTTTTCAACTTTCACGCAATACATGAGCTTGAGCCATGTACATAGCACTATGGGTGGAATAGAATGGTGGTTGTGGAGAAGACAAAAATAGGGAGATAGTCTCACATCAACTAGGTGTATCAACGGGCTATGGAGATGCCCATCAATAATAACAATGTGAGTGAGTAGGGATTGCCATGCAACAGATGCACTAGAGCTATAAGTGTATGAAAGCTCAAAAGAAACTAAGTGGGTGTGCATCCAACTTGCTTGCTCATGAAGACGTAGGGCATTTGATGAAGCCCATCATTGGAATATACAAGCCAAGTTCTATAATGAAAAATTCCCACTAGTATATGAAAGTGACAAAATAAGAGACTCTCTATCATGAAGATCATGGTGCTACTTTGAAGCACAAGTGTGGAAAAAGGATAGTAACATTGCCCCATCTCTCTTTTTCTCTCATTTTTTATTTGGGCTTCTTTGGCCTCTTTTTTTGGGCTTCTTTGGCCTCTTTATTTTATTTTATTTTTTATTTCCTCACATGGGACAATGCTCTAATAATGATGATCATCACACTTCTATTTACTTATAACTCGAAAAATTACAACTGAATGCTTAGAACAAAATATGACTCTATGTGAATGCCTCCAGCAGTGTACCGGGATGTGCAATGAATCAAGAATGACATGTATGAAAGAATTATGAAAGGTGGCTTTGCCACAAATATGATATCAACTACATGATCATGCAAAGCAATATGACAATGATGAAGCGTGTCATAATAAACAGAATGGTGGAAAGTTGCATGGCAATATATCTCGGAATGGCTACGAAAATGCCATAGTAGGTAGGTATGATGGCTGTTTTGAGGAAGGTATATGGTGGGTGTATGGTACTGGCGAAATTTGCGCGCTACAAGAGAGGCTAGCAATGGTGGAAGGGTGAGATTGCGTATAATCCATGGACTGAATATTAGTCAAAAAGAACTCACATACTTATTATAAAAATCTATTTGTCATTGAACGAAATACTATGCTGATACGTCTCCAACGTATCTACTTTTCCAAACACTTTTGCCCTTGTTTTGGACTCTAACTTGCATGATTTGAATGAAACTAACCCGGACTGATGCTGTTTTCAGCAGAACTGCCATGATGTTGTTTTATGTGTAGAAAAGGAAAGTTCTCGGAATGTCCTGAAAATCCACGGAGGCACCTTTTGGAATTAATAAGAATTATTGGGCGAAAGAAATACACCAGGGGGCCCACACCCTGTCCACGAGACAGGGGGATGCCCCCCCCCCCCGGGGCGTGCCCCCCTATCTCGTGGGCCCCCTGGACCTCCACCGACCTCAACTCCAACTCCATATATTCACGTTCGGGGAGAAAAAAATCAGAGAGAAAGTTTCATCGCGTTTTACAACACGGAGCCGCCGCCAAGCCCTAATCTCTCTCGGGAGGGCTGATCTGGAGTCCGTTCGGGGCTCCGGAGAGGGGGATTCGTCGTCGCCGTCATCATCAACCATCCTCCATCACCAATTTCATGATGCTCACTGCCGTGCATTAGTAATTCCATCGTAGGCTTGCTGGACGGTGATGGGTTGGATGAGATTTACCATGTAATCAAGTTAGTTTTGTTAGGGTTTGATCCCTAGTATCCACTATGTTCTGAGATTGATGTTGCTATGACTTTGCTATGCTTAATGCTTGTCACTAGGGCCCGAGTGCCATGATTTTAGATCTGAACCTATTATGTTTTCATGCATATATGTGTGTTCTTGATCCTATCTTGCAAGTCTATAGTCACCTATTATGTGTTATGATCCGACAACCCCGAAGTGACAATAATCGCGATACTTCTCAGTGATGACCATAGTTTGAGGAGTTCATGTATTCACTATGTGCTAATGCTTTGTTCCGATTCTCTATTAAAAGGAGGCCTTAATATCCCTTAGTTTCCGCTAGGACCCCGCTGCCACGGGAGGGTAGGACAAAAGATGTCATGCAAGTTCTTTTCCATAAGCACGTATGACTATTTGTGGAATACATGCCTACATTACATTGATGAACTGGAACTAGTTTTGTGTCACCCTATGGTATAGCTATTACACGAGGAATCGCATCCGGCATAATTATCCATCACCGATCCACTGCCTACGAGCTTTTCGCATATTGTTCTTCGCTTATTTACTTTTCCATTGCTACTGTTACAACTACTATAAAAACCCCAAAACTATTATCTTTACTTTTGCCACCATTACCTTTATTATCATACCACTTTTGCTACTAAATACTTTGCTGCAGATACTAAGTTATCCAGGTGTGGTTGAATTGACAACTCAACTGCTAATACTCAATAATATTCTTTGGCTCCCCTTGTGTCGAATCAATAAATTTGGGTTGAATCCTTTACCCTCGAAAGCTGTTGCGATCCCCTACACTTGTGGGTTATCATACGCGCATGATCCTAGGGGGATATATTGGTAGGAAAAGACCATCGCTCGTCCCCGACAGCCACTCATAAGGAAGACAATCAATGAATACCTCATGCTCCAAATTTGTTACACAACGGTTCACCATACGTGCATGCTACGGGACACACAAACCTCAACACAAGTATTTATCAAATTCACAATTACTCTACTAGCATGACTATAATATCACCATCTTCATATCTCAAAACAATCATAAAGAATCAAACTTCTCATAGTATTCAATGCACTTTATATGAAAGTTTCTATTATATCCCTCTTGGATGCCCATCATATTAGGACTTATTTTATAACCAAAGCAAATTACCATGCTGTTCTAAAAGACTCTCAAAATAATATAAGTGAAACATGAGAGTTCATTAATTTCTATAAAATAAAGCCACCACCGTGCTCTAAAAATGGTATAAGTGAAGTACTAGAGCAATATTGCCTAGCTCAAAAGATATAAGTGAAGCGCATAGGGTATTCTAATAAATCACGATTCATGTATGTCTCTCCCAAAAGGTGTGTATAGCAAGGATGATTGTGGTAAACTAAAAAGAAAAGACTCAAATCATACAAGACGCTCCAAGCAAACCACATATCATGTGGTGAATAAAAATATAGCCTCAAGTAAAGTTACTGATAGATGAAGACGAAGGAGGGGATGCTGTCGGCATTCTGGGAACGGGGGTCCCCAGACTTGCCTGCCTGCGGCCTGCAGCGTGGCTCGACCAGTGGCCCAGTACGGCCTGTCTTCATCAACAAACACTCAAGACCCTCGAGAGGGGCCAAGCCTCGTGGGGTGGACGACACAAGGCCTCTTCAGGGGCGGCCTCACCAGGCAGGCTCGCGAGGAGGCGGAGAGATCAAGGCGAGGAGTACCTTGCGAGGTGCTCATGACGCAAGCCATGACGATCGAGACCAGGCGGGCGCCAAGCGAGCACCAGCCTGCGCAGTGTCCTCGTTTCCTCTTTGGTGCAAAGGGGGCAAGCGCAGGCGTGGAGTACCAAGGCATCAGGCAAAGGTTTCCTAATCCGTGCAACAAGACCAAGACCAGCAGGACGGCAGGATGGAGGTCACTGTGGAGCCCAAGATGGCGTCATCACCAGTACCTTTGGCAGTCGAAGACCACCTTTAGTCAGGATAGCTTGTACTAGTTGTCCCCTTTCAAATCGGCTGTTGTTGGCTCCCTTCCCGCTCAATATTTGGGAAGAGGACCAGGGCCTCTATAAATAGGGCTAGCCACCATAGTAGAAGACGAACTAACACTAACTAGCTCATCTACACACCACCACAAGAACACCTCTCCTCGCGAGGCTATTCTTCCTCTGTACTGTTCATCATCAGCCCGAGAGGCAATCAACCACACCACACACTGGATTATGGTATTACACCACAACGGTGGCCTGAACCAGTATAAACCTTGTGTCTCTTGTGTTGTTCATCGATCTAGCTTAGAAACCGCGGCGAGGCTGAGGGCGTGTTTCGGTTGGGAGAAGATCTTCGTGCCCACCCCAGAGTTCGAACCTTAAGGGTTTTGCCAGAACTCGATATCCGACATTTGGCGCGCCAGGTATGGATCCGCCGGAGTCTCCCTTCCGCTGATCTGCGTTCCACTGCTTCATCGCGTCCATGTCCGGTGACCCGACGGCCAACACCGACCCTTGGGCGGCATGGCCAGCCCGTGCCACGCCGCCTTCCCAAGGTGACCTCAATCCCGCACCCCAGGCATCCCGCGCATCGCAGAACGCTGCTGGGCGCGGGCGACGCGGTCAAGCACTGCCTGCTCTTACTCCGCGGCAGGTGTGATCAGCCGCAAGGGCCTCAAGACACACCGCGGCCAGGTTGCCTCACACCCGACGGGAACAAGCGAACATGAGGGCCACGCTCACTGTGGCGCGGGAGCTGCTGTGGTGCAGGTTGCAAGAGAGCGGCCGAGACGTGCTACTGGAGCGCATTGTCGAGCTCCTGGATGCCACAGCTTCAGGGGCGCCTCCCTTCTGTGTCCAGCTTCCACCCCAGGCCCCGGTCGAATCACGTGGTGGGCCCATCCACGCCCGTGCGCCCTCAGGCGTGCCCCAAGGCTTCATCGACACCAGCTCAACCATCGGCGCCGGGCGTCAGGCTACACCAGCACCACCCTCGGTGAGCGAGGGCATGTGCATCACCGCCTACGGCCCGGGTGGGCCGCGGCCCTACCATCCCCAAGACAGCATGTTAGGCCAGGCCACATGGAGCGTGGGGCACTACGGCGAAGTTCTCGGGGCGGCGACCTCGGAGACTTACGTGCCCCAGATGGTGGATCGGGAGTACACGCTGGAAGATGACCCTGGCTCATTTCTTGGGTCAGGCTGGGAGGAAGAGACGCCAGAAGCCGAGCCTTTTCAGGAGCCTCAGGGAAGTCTCACCAACCACGCTGGTAGAAGCAGCTATCGGGTACCGCTAATTCCTCAGGAGCAAGCTTATGCTAACCATGGGTCGCAGGAAGTTCAGGTCACTGCAGCGGATGGCTGTCCCAGCTCAGCAGCCTCCCTTCCGCCAGGAGGAGCACATTGGGGGCCGCAGGAGAGGGGCCGAGAGCCAGGCCCCTCCCCACAGCGCCCGGAGCAAGGCATTTCCTGGAGGTAGGCCCTCTGCCGGGGAGGTGCTGCAAAGCCTGCCCCCGGCAGAGGACTCGTGGTCGCCGAGGGAACCGCTGGCGTCCCCTTTGCCCCATTGGCATCGTCCTTGGTCTCCGGCCGCCATCAATGGTGGTCGAGGGTGGCGCAAGGTGGGGCCCTCGTCTGGCGATATGAAGCAAGGCCCGGTGCCTGTGAAGAAGGCCCAGTGCCTCTGAAGCTCGCCGCCCGTGACACTCTCATGTAATAATGAGTTGGGGTTGTACACGCCCCGGAGTCTCCGGAGAGCCGCCCTCAGGCCTCGGGGCTCCCTCCCACGCCCAGTGGCAGCACTTAGCTCAGCGTGGGTGAGAAGACGTCGAAGACTAGACTAGGAGCCAGACGCGGCCTTTTGCTTTTTGCCTCCCTTTCTGTGGTCGAGCTTCCTTGCTTCGGATTTAAGTTGAAATTGAATTTGCATTTGCGTATGGGGGGTGTCTTGTCTCGTTCTTGTGATTTCTCATGTTCTGGTTTTTGCCCGGAATTTGCACTAACTGCCTCCCCCTCGCGAGCCTCTCGCGGGCGGGGCTGGGCCAAGCGCATGCGCGCATGCCGTCCCGCGGCCGACGCTCGCTCTCGCGAGGTCCTCACCACTTGGTCAGCAGGTCCCTCAGAGGACCCTCGGGGGCTCACGGCCTCGCAAGCCTGTTCAGGACTTGTCCGGGCCAAAGGTAAACTACAGCAACTAGCTCGCCGCAGGGCCTATAGAATCACGTAGGCGCATGTTTGGCATCGTTCCTAAAAGCATACGGAGGACAATCTTTTTACATGAGGGGCCTCCCCTCCCAAAATGCTCTTACAACCTTCAGGGCCGCACCCGAGCTTTTGTGTGCAGGATAAACAATAGGGGAACACAAGATCAGTCAGACATATCACTCACTACATCCTCTTGGTTGCCTCCAGAGGCATCACTAGCGCCGCTGTCGTTGTCACTGGCATCACCATCGCCATCATTGGCACAGTCTTCACCACCATTGGCCACATCACCTTCATCCGCTGTAACTACCACCCCGTCGTCGCCGGAAGCGAAGGCCCTAACAAGCGCATCCACATTGTCCTCCACCCACCGCGCCAGGTCACCTCGGATGGCCTCGGGCACCGGGGCGATGATGGCGTCGAAGTCAAAGTGAGGGTCGGTGTTCAGAAGATGGCTGAAGACGCGGGAAAATGCGTGCCCGAGCAGGTTGCGGCTCCTCTCCTCGACAAGCTGGCGAGCTCTCTCAGAGCGGTTCTCCAGGCGCGTCACCACATCAGTGAAAAAGCGGAGATGACTGGCATAGTTGGTCATGTGAGGATGCGGGGCATCCGCATCACAGATATTGCCTAGGGCCGCGTTGGCCCTATTCCCGAGCTCCTGGAGCATGGGGCCGTGCATGTGCTCCAGCGTCCGCCGTTCAAGCACCTCCTCTCTATTCTGTCGCGCAATAGACTCGGCGTAGTTGACCCGCTGTTGAAGAAGAAGCAGCTCGGCACAGGTGGAGGCCAACTCAGTCTGCGCTGAGACCAGGGCGGCTGCGGCGGCCACTGTGCGCTGCTCCGTTTCAGTCAGCTTGGACCTGAGAGCGGCAGTCCTGCCCGCAGCCTCAGCCTCAATCAGCTCCAGCCTCTGGTCATACCTACGTAGGAGGTCTGCATGAACTTCCGCCACGCGGCGGTCGACCTCTTCTTGGACTCGAGCCTCTTGCGCGCCAACATCGTCCTCCGCCTGGGTAACCTGGCGCTCCCTCGTCTCCAACCGCTCATGGTCAAGATTGCGCTTGGCGGCCTCCAGCGTCAGTGCTTCCTCGCGCCTTCGGAGCTCCTCCTCCTCGACAGGCGTCCCCTTCAGCGATGCAAGGGTGGCCTGACGCAACTCCACTTGCTGCTCCAGGGAAGCGCTCCAGGCTTGGAGCTCCCATGCGCGCTTCTCCATGATCTCGCGATGATGATCTACTTCCCGAGCCTCCTCTAGAGCTCGGGAGCAAGCCTTTTGCGAGCCCGTGAGGGATACCTCGGCCTTCGTGTTGTCAAGCTCGCGCTGGTAGCGCGCGAGGCTGACTACCACCTTCAGCTTGTGTTGCTCCTCAATCAGCCGTAGGCCCTCAGCTTCAAGACACGCGTCCACATCCGCAAGCTCTCCACCAAGCTGGCCCATCGCGTCCATCGCCTTCCAGAGGAACTCTCGGTAAATGACGCTTCACTCTCACGCATGCTTGAGCATGCTGTCGATGTCGTCCTCTGCCGCCGGTGCTGACGGCGGGCCCTGAATCGGTTCGCCCCCTCTCGGTTGGGGGCTGGGGGCTGGCGCCCCCATGATCACCGGGTGGGCTCCACAAGAGACCCGGACTGGCGCAAGTCCATCCCCCGAAGAAGAGCCAAGGACCGACGCCAACCACTCGCTGTCCACGATCACAGGAGGAGCCCTGGGCAGGCTGGTCACGCCCCAGGCAAGGTCGCGAAGGAAAGGCGGCTAGGGCACCGTCTCAAGACATCCTGCGGGCAGGCCTGTCTCTCCGGTTGACCCCGTGTCAGGGGCAGCATGCAAGCTTGGGACGCTCAAGGCCAGCGATGAAGACAGACCGGAGAAGGCCGCTTCTCGGGAGACTCCGCAGGCTTGGCGGAAGGGGTCCTGAAGAATCACAGTCAGGAAAGGGAGTAGCGGTCGAAGGATTACAAGAGTGAGGTACTTACTCATCTATGGCGAAGTACTTCCTATGTTTCAGCGGTTGGAAGGGGCGTCCACTGCAACTCAAAGACTCCTTCCTCTTGCGGAGGGCGGCGAAGTCCATGCGGAACCGACCCAGGCGCTCAATGTGAGGACCAGCACATGGCGCGGATAGAGAAGCACCCAGGAGGCCAACCTCAGGGACGCCGAAGGAGCGATCAGGCACCACCTCTTGATGGCCTGCCGAGGCCTCGGGGGCTCCGACCTCGGGAGCCGCGGGTTGCGTCCCCCCATCGACGTCCGCCTCAGGGCGGGCATCATAAGCTCTAGAGGATGACACTTCGGGAACCCCATGCGGCGTCAGCACCACGATACCCGAGCCTCCTGCCTCAACCGGTGCTTGCCTCCTTGCGCCCACTCCTAGGGCAAGATCGATGCTGGCAGCGAGGAAAGGAGGCGCTGCGACAGGATTCTCGCGAGGCCCCGCAAGGCCAGCCGGACGCAACCCCCAATCGTCGAAGAGAGGCATCTGTCCCGCGAACTCATCCCTGTTCGAGCAGAGATACAGGAGACGCCCCCCGTGTCGTATATTGCCCGGTGAGGGGTTGCCAGTCAAGATCTCAAGCACCTTCTTCAGCGTTTCGGGAACCAATTCCGTCTCCTGAAGCCTCACGCGGTCCTGGTCGCCCGCCAGGGCCCACATCATTCGGGAGTGGCGCTGAAGAGAAGCAATGCGACACTAGAGGAACTCCTTCACCACCCGGGGCGCAGTCACGCCGAGCTCTCTCAACCTCCTCAGTTGGTACCAGATGAAAGAGAGCCGAGGGCTCGCGAGTCTCTCATGGCCCCAGCCGAGTTTGGGGACAGCAGGCGACAACGGAGGCGAGAGCTAAGGGCTGAGCACTCCGATATCCACATACAGCCACCGCGTCCGGAACCCACTCGTGGAAGGCGGGAGGTCAAAATCGATCCCTGAAGCGGCTGTCTCTGCCACGGCTTAGAAGCTCACGCACCCCGAGCACTACAAAGGGTTGGGCAGGCGCAACGAGAAGAAGTGGCACAAGAGGGCGACGGAAGGAGCAATGCCCACCATAGCTTTGCAAACAAAGGCGAAGACGGCAAGAAGGGTAACGGATTGAGGATCAAGATGCATCATATGGATCTGATAGTGGGAGAGCACTGCATTGAAGAAGGCAGAGAAAGGGGGAACCAGGCTAGCCCACAGGGTGTCGACAAAGAATCAAACCTCAGTAACTATCCTGTCAATGGAGGCATGGGACGCAGGACAAGCCATCGTCTTTCCGCACTCGTTGAAGCTGGATGCGAGCGCAGGGCAGACCTTGCCCAGGGCCTCCAAGTTGAGCACCAATGACCGCCAACGGCGGGCTCGATTGCCGGGGACGAGATGGATGAGGACAGAGGCTTCTTCCCCTTCTCCTTGCTAGTTGGCGCCATGGCGATGGAGGGGGCAAAGCTCAAGTTAGATTGGAAGCGGAAACAGAGACTCGAGGAAGAAAGGGGAACATGAAGCACGCTGGCAGCAAAGAGGAAATAACTGTGTAAAGATCCGTGGCCTCCTAGCCAGGCAGATATTCGGGGAGCGTGGGGAAGCGGAGATGCCCACGTCCAATCAATCGCCATGCGATGACCAACGACGTAGGCTGTTGGGGCCCGCGGCGTTTCGCACTTGCCCTTTGGCTTCGCCGAGCACGCCTTGGGCCCGGGGGCTACTGTCGGCGTTCTGGGAACAGCGGTCCCCGGACTTGCCTGCCTGCGGCCTGCAGCATGGCTCAACCAATGGCCTAGTACGGCCCGTCTTCATCAACAAACACTCAAGACCCTCGCGAGGGACCAAGCCTCGCGGGGCGTACGACACAAGGCCTTCTCAGGGGCGGCCTCACCAGGCAGGCTCGCGAGGAGGCGGAGGGATCAAGGCGAGGAGTACCTCGCGTGGTTCTCATGATGCAAGCCATGACGATCGAGACCAAGCGGGCACCAGGCGGGCGCCAGCCTGCGCAATGTCCTTGTTTCCTCTTTGGTGCAAAGGGGGCAAGCGCAGGCACGGAGTACCGAGGCATCAGGCAAAGGTTTCCTTATCGGTGCAACAAGACCAAGACTAGTAGGACGGCAGGACGGAGGTCACCGTGGAGCCCAAGACGGCGTCATCACCAGTACCTTTGGCAGTCGAAGACCACCTTTAGTCAGGATAGCTTGTACTAGTTGTCCCCTTTCAAAGCGGTCAATGTTGGCTCCCTTCCCGCTCAATATTTGGGAAGAGGACCAGGGCCTCTATAAATAGGGCTAGCCACCACAGTATAAGACGAACTGACCCGAACCTAGCTCATCTACACACCACCACAAGAACACCTCTCCTCGCGAGGCTGTTCTTCCTCTGTACTGTTCATCATTAGCCCGAGAGGCAATCCACCACACCACGCACTGGATTAGGTTATTACACAACAACGGTGGCCCGAATCAGTATAAACCTTGTGTCTCTTGTGTTGTTCATCGATCTAGCTTAGAAACCGCGGCGAGGTTGAGGGCGTGTTTTGGTAGGGAGAAGATCTTCGTGCGCACCCCTGCTACCTCTTGAGCACTGCGTTGGATTTCCCGGAAGAGGAGAGGATGATGCAGCAAAGTAGCGTAAGTATTTCCCTCGGTTTTTTAGAACCAAGGTATCAATCCAGTAGGAGACCACACACAAGTCCCTCGTACCTACACAAAATGATAGCTCCTCGCAACCAACGCGATTAGGGGTTGTCAATCCCTTCACGGTCACTTACGAGAGTGAGATCTGATAGAGATGATAAATAATATTTTTGGTATTTTTGGTATATAGATGCAAAGTGAAAAGTAGAAGGCAAAGTAAAAACAAAGAAAGTAATAAAGTAATGGAGATTGATATGATGAGAATAGACCCGGGGGCCATAGGTTTCACTAGTGGCTTCTCTCAAGAGCATAGATATTCTAAGGTGGGTGAACAAATTACTGTTGAGCAATTGATAGAATTTAGCATAATTATGAGTATATCTAGGTATGATCATGTATATAGGCATCACGTCCAAGACAAGTAGATTGAAATGATTCTGCATCTACTACTATTACTCCACTCATCGACCGCTATCCAGCATGCATCTAGAGTATTAAGTTAAAAACAGAGTAATGCCTTAAGCAAGATGACATGATGTAGAGGGATAAATTCATGCAATATGATAAAAAACCATCTTGTTATCCTCGGTGGCAACAATACAATACGTGCCTTGCTGCCCCTTCTGTCACTAGGCAAGGACACCGCAAGATTGAACTCAAAGCTAAGCACTTCTCCCATTGCAAGAACTACCAATCTAGTTGGCCAAACCAAAAGGATAATTCGAAGAGACTTGCAAAGATAACTCAATCATACATAAAAGAATTCAGAGAAGATTCAAATATTATTCATAGATAAGCTGGATCATAAACCCACAATTCATCGGTCTCAACAAACACACCGCAAAAAGAAGATTACATCGAATAGATCTCCATGAGAGAGGGGGAGAACATTGTATTGAGATCCAAAAAGAGAGATGAAGCCATCTAGCTACTAGCTATGGACCCGAAGATCTTAAGTAAACTACTCACACTTCATCGGAGGGGCTATGGTGTTGATGTAGAAGCCCTCCGTGATGGATGCCCCCTTCGGTGGAGCTCCGGAACAGGCCCCAAGATGGGATCTCGTGGATACAGAAGGTTGCGGCGGTGGAATTAGGTTTTTGGCTCCTGTTCTGATCGTTTGGGGATACGTAGGTATATATAGGAGGAAGGAGTACGTCGGTGGAGCAACAGGGGGGCCACGAGGCAGGGGGGCGCGCCCCCCACCCTCGTGACCGCCTCTGTTACTTCTTGTAGTAGGGTCCAAGTCTCCTGGATCACGTTCGGTGAGAAAATCACGTTCCCGAAGGTTTCATTCCGTTTGGACTCTGTTTGATATTCTATTTCTTCGAAATGCTGAAATAGGCAAAAAAAACAGCAATTCTGGGCTGGGCCTCCGGTTAATAGGTTAGTCCCAAAAATAATATAAAAGTGGAAAATAAAGCCCAATATAGTCCAAAACAGTAGATAAATTAGCATGGAGCAATCAAAAATTATAGATACGTTGGAGACGTATCAGGCATCCCCAAGCTTAATTCCTGCTCGTCCTCGATTAGGTAAATGATAAAAAGAGAATTTTTGATGCGGAGTGATACTTTGGCATAATTTCAATGTAAATCTTCTTAATTGTGATATGAATATTCAGATCCGAAAGATTCAAGACAAAAGTTCATATTGACATAAGAAATAATAATACTTCAAGCATACTAATCAAAGCAAGCATGTCTTCTCAAAATAGCATGGCAAAAGAAAGTTCATCCCTACAAAATCATATAGTTAGGCTTTGTTTCATTTTCATCACACAAAGATGTTCCCAACTTCTATACCCCTGATGACAAGCCAAGCAATTGTTTCATACTTAAATAATCTCAAACTTTTTCAACCTTCACGCAATACATGAGCATGAGCCATGGATATAGCACTATGGGTGGAATAGAATATGATGATGGGGATTGTGTGGAGAAGACAAAAAGGAGAAAGTATCACATTGACGAGGATAATCAACGGGCTATGGAGATGCCCATTAATTGATGTCAACATGAGCAGTAGGGATTGCCATGCAACGGATGCACTAGAGCTATAAATGCTCAACAAAAGAAAACTAGTGGGTGTGCATCCAACTCGCTTGCTCATGAAGACCTAGGGCATTTGAGGAAGCCCATCGTAGGAATATACAAGCCAAGTTCTATAATGAAAAATTCCCACTAGTATAAAGAGACAACTTATGAGACTCACTACATGAGGAACAAGGTGCTACTTTGAAGCACAATATATGAGACTCACTACATGAAGAACAAGGTGCTACTTTGAAGCACAAGTGTGGAAAAAGAGATAGTAGCATTGCCCTTTTTATTTATTTTCTTTTTTGGGGCCTTTTTTTGCCTTTCTCTTTTTTGGGGGCAATGCTCTAATAATGATGATCATCACACTTCTATTAATTACAACATAAGGATTACAACTCGAAACTTAGAACAAGATATGACTCTATATGAATGCCTCCGGCAGTGTACCGGGATGGTGCAATGAATCAAGAGTGACATGTATGAAAAATAATGCATGGTGACTTTGCCGCAAATACGATGTCAACTACATGCTCATGCAATGGCAATATGACAAAAGTGATGTACGTTATGATGATGATGATGGAAGTTGCATGGCAATATATCTCGGAATGGCTATGGAAATGCCATGATAGGTAGGTATGGTGGCTTTTTTGAGGAAGATATAAGGAGGTTTATGTGTGATAGAGCGTATCGTATCACGGGGTTTGGATGCACCGGCGAAGTTTGCACCAACTCTAAAGGTGAGAAAGGGCAATGCACGGTACCGAAGAGGCTAGCAAAGGCGGAAAGGTGAGAGTGCGTATAATCCATGGACTCAACATTAGTCAAAAGAACTCATATACTTATTGCAAAAATTTAGAAGTCATCAAAAATCAAGTACTACGCGCATGCTCCTAGGGGGATAGATTGGTAGGAAAAGACCATCGCTCGTCCCCGACCGCCACTCATAAGGATGCACAAGTCAGGTACACTTTATGTTTCAAATTTGTTACACAACTTTAACCATACGTGCATGCTACGGGACTTGCAAACTTCAACACAAGCATTCTTTGAATTCATAATCACCCAATTAGCACGACTTTGATATTATCACCTCCATATCTCAAAAAAATTATCAAGCATCAAACTTATCTTAGTATTCAACACACTCAAAAGAAAGTTTCACATATCTTGAATACCAAGTATATTAACATTAAGCAAATTACCATGCTATTAACGACTCTCAAAATAATCTAAGTGAAGCATGAGAGATCAATAGTTTCTTTAAAACAAATCCACCACCGTGCTCTAAAGGATCTAAGTGAAGCACTAGAGCAAAAATTATCATGCTCAAAAGATATAAGTGAAGCACTATGAGCAAAACTATCAAGCTCAAAAGATATAAGTGAAGCACATAGAGTATTCTAGCAAATTCTAATTCATGTATGGCTCTCTCAAAAGGTGTGTACAGCAAGGATGATTGTGGTAAACTAACAAGCAAATACGCAAATGATACAAGACGCTCCAAGCAAAACACATATCATGTGGTGAATGAAAATATAGCTCCAAGTAAATTACCGATGGAAGTGGACGAAATAGGGGATGCCTTCCGGGGCATCCCCAAGCTTTGACTTTTTGGTGTCCTTGGATTATTTTGGGGGTGCAATGGGCATCCCCAAGCTTAGGCTCTTGCCACTCCTTGTTCCATAATCCATCAAAAGAATTCACCCAAAACTTGAAAACTTCACAACACAAAACTTAATAGAAATCTCGTGAGCTCCGTTAGAGAAAGAAAACAAAAGACTACTTCAAGGTACTATAATAAACGCATTCTTTATTTATATTGGTGTTAAACCTAATGTATTCCAACTTCTCTATGGATTATAAACTATTTTACTAGCCATAGATTCATCAAAATAAGCAAACAACACACGCAAAACAGAATCTGTCAAAAACAGAACAGTCTGTAGTAATCTGTAACTAACGCAAACTTCTGGAACTCTAAAAATCCTACCAAAATAGGAAGTCCTGGAAAATTTGCTTATTGAACATCAGCAAAAAGAATCAACGCAAAAGCACGTTCCTGTGATTTAACAAAATTATATTCGTGCGTGCAAAGTTTCTGTTTTTCAGCAGAATCAAATCAACTATCATCGTAGGTTATCCTATAGGTTCTACTTGGCACAAAGACTAATTAAAAGATAAAACCACACCAAAACAGAGGCTAGATGGATTATTTATTCCTAAACAGAAGCAAAAACAAAAAACACAAAATAAAATTGGGTTGCCTCCCAACAAGCGCTATCATTTAACGCCCCTAGCTAGGCATAAAAGCAAGGATAGATCTAGGTATTGCCATCTTTGGTAGGCAATCCAAAAGTGGCTCTCATGATAGATTCATATGGTAATTTTATTTTCTTTATAGGGAAGTGTTCCATGCCCTTCCTTAAGGGAAATTGGAATCTAATGTTCCCTTCCTTCATATCAATAATTGCACCAATCGTTCTAAGGAAAGGTCTACCAAGAATAATAGGACATGAAGGATTGCAATCTATATGAAGAACGATAAAATCTACGGGCACATAATTCCTATTTGAAACAATAAGAACATCATTAATTTTTCCCATAGGCTTTTTAATAGTGGAATCTGCAAGATGCAAGTTTAGAGAGCAATCATCAAAGTCACGGAAATCTAGCAAATCACACAAAGTTTTGGGAATAGTAGAGACACTAGCACCCAAATCACACAAAGCATGAAACTCATAATCCTTAATTTTAATTTTAATAGTAGGTTCCCACTTGTCATAGAGTTTTCTAGGGATAGAAACTTTCAACTCAAGTGTTTCTTCATAAGATTGCATCAAGGCATCAACAATGTGTTCGGTAAAGGCCTTATTTTGACTATAAGCATGAGGAGAATCTAGCACGGATTGCAACAAGAAATACAACCAATTAAAGAGCAATTATCATAATTAAATTCCTTAAGATCCAAGATAGTGGGTTTAGCAACATCTAGGTTTTTATTTCTTTCAATCCCACATTCATCAATTTCATCATCAAGATCTAGAAACTCTGAATTCTTAAAACGCCTTCTAGGTAAAGGAAGATCATCTTCAGTTTCATCAAGATTCATATTGCAAAACAAAGATTTAATGGGGGACACATCAATAACTTTTAGATCTTCATCTTGATTTTCATAGGAATTGGAAGAACACGCTTTAATAAAGGCATCTTTGGAAGCACGCATCCTAGCGGTTCTTTCTTTGCACTCAGCAATGGAATTTCTCATGGCCTTGGGAGACTCATTGATATCATGCTTAGGAGGAATAGATCTAAGCTTTAAAGAATCAATTTCAAGAGAAATTCTATCAACGTTCCTAGCCAAATCATCAACCTTAAGCAATTTCTCTTCAAGCAAAGCATTAAAATTCTTTTGTGAATTCATAAACTCTTTAACACTACTCTCAAATTCAGAGGGAATCTTATTAAAATTTCCATAAGAGTTGTTGTAGGAATTCCCATAATTATTAGAAGGATTACTAGGATAAGGCCTAGGATTAAAATTCCCTCTATACGTGTTGTTTCCAAAACTATTCCTACCAACAAAATTCACATCCATAGATTCATTATTATTCTCAATCAAAGTAGACAAAGGCATATCATTGGGATCAAGAGAAGTATTTTTAGTAGCAAACATCTTCATAAGTTCATCCATCTTTTCACTCAAAACATTGATTTCTTCTATAGCATGCACTTTTTTACTAGAAGACCTTTCGGTGTGCCATTGAGAATAATTAGCCATAATATTATCAAGAAATTTTGTAGCATCTCCTAACATAATTTCCATAAACGTGCCTCCTACGGCCGAATCTAAAAGATTTCTAGAAGCAAAATTCAATCTGGCATAAAAATTTTGTATGATCATCCATAAATTCAAACCATGAGTAGGGCAATTGCGAAGCATCAATTTCATTATTTCCCAAGATTGGGCAACATGCTCATGATCAAGTTGTTTAAAATTCATAATATCGTTTCTAAGAGTGATGATCTTAGAGAGAGGAAAATACTTAGAGATAAAAGCATCTTTGCACTTGTTCCAAGAATCAATACTATTTTTAGGCAAAGACGAAAACCAAACTTTAGCACGATCTCTAAGTGAAAACGGAAATAACTTCAATTTGACAATATTGTTATCCGTATCTTTCTTCTTTTGCATATCACACAAATCAACAAAATTGTTTAGATGAGTAGCGGCATCTTCACTAGGAAGGCCGGCGAATTGATCTTTCATAACAAGATTCAACAAAGCGGTATTGATTTCACAAGACTCATCATTATTAAGAGGAACAATCGGAGTACTAAGGAAATCATTATTATTGGTATTAGAGAAATCACACAATTTGGTATTATCTTGCGCCGTGGCAACAAGTAATCCAACACACAAGCAAACAGAAAGGCAACGGGAAAAGGCAAACGGGAAAAAGAGGAGGAGATTGGGAAAGAGAGGGTGAATAAAACGGCAAGGGTGAAGTGGGGGAGAGGAAAACGAGAGGCAAATGGAAAATAATGTAATGCGAGAGATAGGAATTTGATGGGTACTTGGTATATTTGACTTGAGCGAAGACCTCCCCAGCAACGGCGCCAGAAATTCTTCTTGCTACCTCTTGAGCACTGCGTTGGATTTCCCCAAAGAGGAGAGGATGATGCAGCAAATTAGCATAAGTAGTTCCCTCAGTTTTTGAGAACCAAGGTATCAATCCAGTAGGAGACCACGCACAAGTCCCTCGTACCTACACAAAACGATAGCTCCTCGCAACCAATGCGATTAGGGGTGTCAATCCCTTCACGATCACTTATGAGAGTGAGATCTGATAGAGATGATAAATAATATTTTTGGTATTTTTAGTATATAGATGCAAAGTGAAAAGTAAAAGGCAAAGTAAAAACAAAGCAAGTAATAAAGTAATGGAGATTGATATGATGAGAATAGACCCGGGGGCCATAGGTTTCACTAGTGG
Source organism: Triticum dicoccoides (assembly GCF_002162155.2). NCBI lineage: Eukaryota > Viridiplantae > Streptophyta > Magnoliopsida > Poales > Poaceae > Triticum > Triticum dicoccoides. Next base: position 207,831,693 of record NC_041381.1, on the reverse strand, counting down.
CTTCTCTCAAGAGCATAGATATTCTACGGTGGGTGAACAAATTACTGTTGAGCAATTAATAGAATTGAGCATAATTATGAGTATATCTAGGTATGATCATGTATATAGGCATCACGTCCAAGACAAGTAGATCGAAACGACTCTGCATCTACTACTATTACTCCACTCATCGACCGCTATCCAGCATGCATCTAGAGTATTAAGTTAAAAACAGAGTAACGCCTTAAGCAAGATGACATGATGTAGAGGGATAAATTCATGCAATATGATAAAAAACCCATCTTGATATCCTCGATGGCAACAATACAATACGTGCCTTTCTGCCCTTCTGTCACTGGGAAAGGACACCGCAAGATTGAACCCAAAGCTATGTACTTCTCCCATTGCAAGAACTACCAATCTAGTTGGCCAAACCAAAAGGATAATTCGAAGAGACTTGCAAGATAACTCAATCATACATAAAAGAATTCAGAGAAGATGCAAATATTATTCATAGATAAGCTGGATCATAAACCCACAATTCATCGGTCTCAACAAACACACCGCAAAAAGAAGATTACATCGAATAGATCTCCATGAGAGAGGGGGACAACATTTGTCAGGACCCCGACTCGATGCCACATCGATCTAGCATGTAACACCTCATATCGCTTTGCGGCCTCACGCACGGTATCCCCACGGGTGTCGCCTTACCTTTGCCCGGGACCGTTTGCGCATTTTGGCACACGTATATGATGGTGGCGCTAGCATCCATATGATAAAGAGCCCGGGCTGACATGGCTAGTCGTAAACCCAAAGTGGCACTAACTTACAGGGACAGGCATCCATGACCCAGCATCGAACGTGTCGGTCATCAGCGAGTGAATCCAGGCTGTAGCACTGGGCTAACAGGACTCCGGTGAACCGGGCTGTAGCGGGCTAGCAGGACTCCGGTATTCATCGTGTGACATTTCCCCGAAGGGACAGACACAGGATCGAAGAAGGACACATGCCGGCCTGCCTAAGTGTTCCGGAGCAGTAGCAAGCTACCAGGGCTCAGTGGAAGCACTAGGAGACATTTCCCGGTAAGAGAGGCTACTAAGAATAAACAACTAGATAGTCAGATCCCACACATAGCAATACACATTACACGTACGCATAACATGCAGGTATGTGCTGTACAACATGGCATCACAGCATAACTCAACAACTCATATAGATAAAGGCTCAGAAGAGCCGTCATAGCATATATTGCAAACAGGGGTCACAAGACCCATCATACAGAGCATACAAGCAACAAGCGGAAGCGTTACATGTCTGGGTACAGACATCTACAAAAGAAAAAGGCTGAAGAGCCTGACTATCTACAACATCCGATCAAGATCGTAGCTGAGGTACTAGCTACTAGTCGAAGTCCACGAGAACACTAGTAAGACCGAAGTCTCCGCTGCAAAACATAAATAAAGCAACATGAGTACAAAGGTACTCAGCAAGACTTACATCAGATCCTATCATACATGCACTTGTATCAAGAGGGTAACGTGGGGTTTAGTTGCAACAAGCCAGCTTTGACTCTGTGGCTATCCTGTTCTACGACTACCAGAAACCCTTGAGGTGAAACAACGTACACGAGTCCACTAATCACCACACAATACGCTACTATGGATTCATCCCCGTCTCCCTACGAGAAGGCCATCCATAGCACTCACACTTGTCTTGAGCATTTTATAGTATCCACTTCAAGTTGTCTATGTACCATGTAAGCATCCAAGAAGTCCATAACCGCGGACCCGGCTATTCGAATAGATCATGTTAACCCTGCAGGGGTGTACTTCTTCACACACGCTCTCGCCACTTACCGCCATGTACACGTCATGTATCTCGGCAACCTTCAAGCGGAAGCCTGGCGAGGGTGTCGGCCATGACCTGACTAACCACACAAGACTCTAGTCCAGGTTTATCGCCTATTCGGGTTCCATCCGCAAGGAGATCCGGCCGGGGTGTCGCTTACGGCTCCAAACGATGTGTACAGGGTTCCCGAGCCCACCAACCGGGTGCCACTCGGTACACCGGGCCACGTGTGCCTAGTCTGTCCCAAGCCCACCCTGCCGGGTGCCACTTGGTAGAAAAATAGCACTACCTATAAACACCAGAAACTAGTTGCGACTCCTGGACAGAGATCAAGTTGGTTAATAAGTCGAGAGGGCTTGGAGCGCCCGGAGCCCAATGTGTGGTAGTATCGAGTCATTGGACAACATACACAGAACTCAGGGCTTAAGGACGGTTCCAGTGAGACAACCCACCATGTACTCCTACATGGCCTCTCACCGCTACCTTTACCAAATCGTGTTCACACACTTCACTCTCAGCATCAGAACATATCGTGACACTCCAATTCATTCCCAATGAATCAGACCTGACACACTCTAAGCAATAGCAGGCATAGCATGGTAGGAACACATCAGTGGCTTCAATCAATTCCTACACATGCTAGTGGGTTTCAACTATTTACTGTGGCAATGACAGGTCATGCAGAGGAATGGGTTCAACTACCGCAGCACAAAGTAGCATATGAATCGTTGTTGTCCTAATGCAATAACTGAGAGTAGGAGCGAGAGAGTAGGGTTTTATCGAAATGAACAAGGGGGTTTGCTTGCCTGGTAAATCAACAAGGGAGGCACTGCTTCACAGACAGGTACTCTGGAACGTCTCCGGAGTAGGACCTATCGAGAAGGAACGGTGCCGGCAATCAAAACACAATCATATGCAACAATATGATGCATGAACATGGCATGTAGATGTGATGCTGTTTGAGCTAATGCAACTAGTATTCAATTGAATGAAGTCCATTTGAACAAAAGGTTCAAATGCAACTCCAAAAATAAGTCTCTTAATATGCCATAATGTGTTTTCCCATATTCAGTATGTATAAGTTGGTTTGTCATGCATGAAACTAGTACAGATGGAAAGATTGCATTTTTCTGATAATTTTTCATATATAAATTATTTCAATCTGAGCTACGGTTGAATTTCTATGAATTTTTGAAGTTTAAATCAATTTCTGGATTTTCTGAATTATTTTAATTCCAGAAAATGTATAATTGCGTCAGCATGACGTCATCATTGCATCAGCGGGTCAACACGGCTGTCCAGGTCAAATCTGACGTGTGGGACCCACACGTCAGTGACAGGGGGTTAACCCCGAGTCAAACCTGGGCTGGTCAGCTTTGACTAAGCCCTGGGGCCCACTTGTTAGCGTCAGCGGGTGGGGAATTAGTGGCTAATTAACAAGCCACGTCAGCCCGCCGGGGTTCTGGCCGGCGGCGACCATTAGCGCGGCGGCGACTCGCCGGACTTGCGCTGCAGGCGGCGTTTGGTCGCGCGAAAAGCACCAGGGCGTAGCCCGTCGTCGTCCGCAACCAGGGGAGCTGGTGGGGGGCTGCGGGGGCGCCGGAGCTCGCCGGAGCAAAGCTCAGGGCGGCGGCCGGAGTTCGGCAACTGGTGGCCGCGGCGTTGTGGTGCACGGCAGTGGAGACGGAGGGTTCCTACGGGCTCCTGGCGTCACCAGGAACACGGGGACGCGCGCAGAAGGGACCGGCTTGGGCTCGTGCCACCGTGGCGCCATGGCCGGCGGCGAGGGGCTTCGGCCGTGGTGGGGAGCGGTGCTACGGCGCGGGAACGGAAGGGAGAAGAGAGGGGAACGGTGGAGGAGCTCACCGCGGATCCAGCGAGCGCGAAGGCGAGGTCGGGGATGCCCGGAAGCTCCCGAATTGACGGCGAGTACCCCCGGCGGCCGGAGGCGAGGATGGCGACGGCGACGGCTCCACGGGGCTCTCCGGCCTGCGTGGCTCGGCGAGGAAGTAGAGGGGGTCGCGGCGGAGCTCGGGGGCTCTACGGAGGGGCGAGGGGACGGCGGGGAGCGCGTCGGTGGCGAGCTGCGGCGGCGGCGATGCTTCGGGTGAGAGGGAGAGAGAGCAGGGGAAGAGGAGGAGGGCGAGGGAGAGTGAGAGCGGTGCGGCAGCTGCGTGGCTTCGTCCGGGGCGTTCCAGGCAACGAGGAGGAAGCAGGAGGTGGCCAGCAGGGGGGGAGGTGGCGCGCGCGCGTGCCGGTGAGCGTCGGGCACACGCCCGTCCTCCTGGCAGAGGAGGAAGGCGACAGGGGAGGGGGGGCCAGGCGGGCTGGGCCGCCTCCTGGCTGGGCCGGCCTGCTGCTGCTGGGCTGCGCAGGGGAGGGGAGGCCCAGGTAAGCCCCTCCTTCTTTTAGTTTTGTTTTCTAATTTTTCTGACATTTGTTTTGATTTAATAAATATATTAAATCATTTAATTTTATTATGCCAATTTTTGCAGGAGCTGGATATATTATTCCAGAGCTCTTTTATAAATGGCATAATTTTTGGACCACATTTCATATATATAGAAATATATTTCCAATGCAAATATTTATCGAATTAATCCAAATGGCCAAAATAAATGTCCATGAGCTCCTAAAAATATTGTTTTGATTTTTATCTCTGTCCAATATTTTCAGAGGGCAACATGAGCATTTTCTTGGACCCTTTTGGAGAAATTTTTTTATTTGGGTCATTTTCAAAAATGATTCTGAGGGTTCCACCAATCCTCATTTCAAATTTAAATGAAATTTAAATATGATGCACAAATGGCTAGCTAGCCTAGGTCATACCAGACTAGGGATGTGACAACTCGCCCCCACTTAACAGAATCTCGTCTCGAGATTCAGGGGTCGACGGAAAGAAAGCGGGGTACTCCAGTCGAAGACGATCTTCTCGCTCCCAAGTAGCTTCTCTCTCGGAATGATGAGACCACTGAACTTTGAGAAACTTGATGTTCTGACGTCGGGTGACACGCTCTGCTTGATCAAGAATGCGAACCGGGTACTCTCGGTATGTGAGGTTATCTTGGACATCAAGCGTTTCATGGTCCACTCCACGAATAGGATCCGAGAAGCAACGCCTGAGTTGAGAGACGTGGAAGACATCATGAACTCGAGAAAGATGTGGGGGTAGTTCCAACTGGTAGGCAACCTCTCCTCGTTTAGCGAGAATGCGAAAGGGACCAATGTAACGAGGAGCCAACTTGCCCTTGATACCGAAACGATGGGTACCCTTCAAAGGAGTAACCCGAAGGTAAGCTTGGTCGCCAATTTCATAAGTCATATCCTTATGATGACGATCGTACTGACTTTTCTGACGAGACTGGGCGGTTTTCAAATTCTCACGAATGATGCGAACTTGCTCTTCTGCCTCCTGGATCATATCCGGTCCAAAGAATTGTCTTTCACCGGTTTCTGACCAGTTCAAAGGTGTTCGACATCTTCGTCCATAGAGAACCTCAAAAGGAGCTTGCTTGAGGCTGGATTGGTAGCTATTGTTATAAGCAAACTCGGCGAAAGGAAGACATTTCTCCCAATCCATACCGAATGAGATAACGCAAGCCCTGAGCATGTCTTCAAGAATTTGATTGACCCGTTCCACCTGACCACTCGACTGAGGGTGGAAAGCGGTACTGAAGGAAAGATGGGTTCCCATGGCAGTTTGAAAGCTCTCCCAGAAGTGAGAAGTGAAAAGACTGCCACGGTCTGAATTAATCTCTAGTGGAACACCATGAAGTGATACTATTCGAGAAATGTATAAGTCAGCAAGCTGACTAGCAGTGATATTTTCCCGAACAGGAAGGAAGTGAGCCACTTTGGAGAGACGATCAATGACTACGAAGATAGCGTTATTCCCTCTCTTGGTCCTGGGAAAACCGGTGATGAAGTCCATACTAACTTTATCCCATTTCCATTCAGGAATAGCTAAAGGCTGAAGGGTGCCAGCAGGCCTTTGATGCTCTGCCTTAACGCGACGAGAAATGTCACATTTAGCAATGAACTCAGCGATTTCTCTCTTCATCCTAGTCCACCAGAACCTCTGGCGTAGGTCCTGATACATCTTAGTGCTACCGGGATGAATCGTGAGAGGAGATCCATGCGCCTCCTTAAGGATCAATTGTCGCAGATGTTGATTCTTGGGAACCACCAAGCGATTCTCAAAGAAAACAACACCACGATCATCCATAGAGAAACATCCACCAACTCCCTTCTTAATGTTTCTCTTGATCCGAGAAATTCCTGTGTCTTGCTTTTGAGCAGCGATAATCCGATCTTCAAGATCAGGTTTCGCCACCAGGGTAGAAAGGAATCCGCGAGGAGCTATGTGAAGATTAAGCTTACAGAATTCCTCATGGAGAAGTGGTTGGCCTTGCTGCAACATGAGATTGTTGCAATAGGATTTACGGCTTAGAGCGTCAGCCATGACATTGGCTTTGCCTGGGGTGTAGGTAATCCCTAGATCATAATCTGTGATCAACTCCAACCAACGTCTTTGCCTAAGGTTCAAATCTGGTTGGGTGAAGATATACTTGAGACTCTGGTGATCGGTGTAGATCTCGCAACGTTTACCAAGGAGGTAATGTCGCCAGGTCTTGAGTGCATAGACTACGGCTGCAAGCTCTAGATCATGTGTAGGATAATTCTCCTCATGTGGATGCAACTGTCGAGATGCATAGGCAATCACATGACGATCCTGCATAAGAATGCAACCTAGTCCCTGTCGTGAGGCGTCGCAGTAGATAATAAAGTCTTTAGTGAAATCCGGTGGCACAAGTATGGGAGCAGAAGTCAGGCGTCTTTTCAGTTCCTGAAAACTGTACTCACACTGTGGGGACCACTCGAACTTTTTATCTTTCTTGAGAAGTTCCGTGAGAGGTTTGGCTACTTTGGAGAAGTTTTCAACAAAGCGGCGACAATAGCTGGCTAGGCCAAGGTAGCTTCTAACTTGTTTGACTGTTTCAGGTGGAGTCCAATCGAGAACGGCTTGAACTCTCTCAGGATTGACAGCAATACCCTTACCAGAGATTACGTGGCCTAGGTAGGTCACTTCTGGCAACCAAAATTCACACTTGGAGAACTTGGCATAAAGGCGGTGCTCTCTGAGTTTTTCTAACACAAGTCTAAGATGTTCGGCATGCTCTTCCTTGTTCTTCGAGTAAATAAGAATATCATCGAGGTAAACCACGACGAACTTATCTAAGTACTCCATGAAGATCGAGTTCATCAAGCGGGAGAATGTGGCTGGGGCGTTGGTTAGGCCAAAGGACATGACGGTGTACTCGTACTGGCCATAACGAGTGACAAAAGCTGTCTTGGGAATGTCCCCGTTTCTGATTTTGATTTGGTGGCATCCTAACCTTAAATCCATCTTGGAGAAGACTGAGGATCCAGCGAGCTGATCATACAGGTCGTTGATCCTGGGGAGCGGATACTTGTTCTTTATCGTGACCAAATTAACGGGACGATAATCTACAACCATCCGGTCCGTACCGTCTTTCTTCTTGACGAAGAGGACGGGGCAAGCCCAAGGAGAAGAACTAGGACGGATGAAACCCTTTTGCAAGGACTCATCGAGTTGTTTCTTAAGCTCGGCTAGTTCTAGGGGTGCCATCTTGTAAGGTCTCCGGGAGATTGGAGCTGTTCCTGGGATAAGATCTATGACGAACTCTACATCTCTGTCAGGTGGAACACCTGGCAGTTCCTCTGGAAAGACATCCGGAAAGTCACGGACTACCGGGATATCTTCAAGGTCTGGAAGAGGGCTGGCATTAAGAGAATAGAGTTGACGCTTTGCAACTCTAGTGGAGACGGTGACTAACTTGACAGATGGGTGTGTAAGCTGAACAGATCTTGTGTAACAATCAATCTTGGCATGATGAGCTGTCATCCAGTCCATACCCAAGATGATGTTAATATCTAAAGACTTGAGGGCTACAAGTGATGCAAGGAATACAAGTCTATCAACAAGAATTTCGTTACCATGGCTGATTCTGGTGGTCTGCCATCTAGACCCTGGGGTTTGGATTTCAAGCGGAGTTGGCACATCACAAAATGACATGTCGTGCAAACGAGCATAGCCTTCAGAAATGAAGGAGTGAGATGCTCCAGTATCGAATAGAACTGATGATGGGTGACAATTGACAAGGAGTGTACCAAGAACGACATCTGGATCATCATGAGCGTCTTTAGCTGAGACGTGATGCACACATCCACGTTCAGTGGGGGCTGACTTAACACTGATCATCTTGCGTGATGGCTTAATACAGCCAACAGTCTTCTCAGGCTGGGGTGGAGCATAACTAGTTTGAGAGCAATTACGTGCATAGTGTCCTGGCTTCCCACATGTGAAGCAAGTCCCTGAGGTTGGATGGGGACCCGCACTAACAAGCGGTCTACCAGTAGGCCTGGGTGGAACATACGACTGAGCTGGAGGAGGCACCACATGAGATGACCTCGGTGTATAACCGGAAGGAAGAGCGGAGTTTGGAACCCAAATCCGGCGTTTCTGGGAACTAGAGCCAGAGGGAGATCCCAAATCACGGGTGTGCTTACGAGACTCCTCGTAAGTGAGTTGAGCTGTCTCTGCATTGATGGCCTTGTTCACAAGGGCTTGGAATGTATCACAATGATGCAGGTGAAGATCACGACGCAACTTGGGGTTGAGACCCTTCCGGAACCTAGCCTGCTTCTTAGCATCCGTGGACACTTCTTCTGTGGCATAGCGAGCGAGGTTCACGAACTCTCTGCTATAAGCATCAACAGCCATCTTACTCTGGGTGAAACTGCAGAACTCTTCTCTCTTGCGATCAAGGAGGGCCTGAGGAATGTGATGCTCGCGGAAAGCCTCAGTGAAATCCTTCCAGGTAGGAATCTGGCCGGCTGGAAGCAAAGTCTCATAGTTCTGCCACCAAAGACTAGCAGGACCTTCCAGGTGGTATGTGGCATAAGTGACCTTGTCATCTTCAGCTACGTTCGCGGAACGCAGCTTATGAGTGATGCTACGGAGCCAATCATCTGCATCGAGTGGCTCGATGGAATGATGAAAGGTAGGTGGGTGCAAACGAATGAAGTCATGAATGGTCACAGACTTGTTGGACTGATGTGCGGTGTTCTCCTCGATACGTGCCAACAAGTGGTTGGACTCACGCTTGTTCCTTTCCATCTCTAGCATGAACTCTGTCAACGAAGGCTTGTCAGGAGGATCCTCATCCCTACCATCTCCATGGTTCTGGCTACGAGCGACGGAACTTCGCTTAGCCGATGACATCCTGAGAAACGAACCAAGGACGGAATCAGCATCAACTAAAGACTGTGGAATGTAGGACAAGGAGTTAGTAGCACTCGAACTCCTAGGGCAATTCCGGCAGCATAACGGCAGTAAAATGCTCAGAATGAGACATCATACCAAGAATGGGGTAGTACAACAACTCAACATCACCACTCAAGATTCTGGGATAGTACTAAACAGACTACACCGGAAATACTCACAACTGGGGTATGACTCTGATCAACCAGTCCTATGGGACTACGGAGTAGTAACACGTGATCCTGATAGACGGAAGAGAAGCCTAGTTCCTTAATCCCGTCGGAAAGATAGGATGACTCAGATCATAAGACCATGAGGTAAAGGAGTAAAAGAGCCTTACGTTCCTTCCCACAATCAATTCCCTTACATAACTAAAGATTTTCTAGACTCAACTTCGACCAGTTTGGCTTGGTAATCCTACAGGCAGTCAAGCTCTGATACCAACGCTGTCAGGACCCCGACTCGATGCCACATCGATCTAGCATGTAACACCTCATATCGCTTTGCGGCCTCACGCACGGTATCCCCACGGGTGTCGCCTTACCTTTGCGCGGGACCGTTTGCGCATTTTGGCACACGTATATGATGGTGGCGCTAGCATCCATATGATAAAGAGCCCGGGCTGACATGGCTAGTCGTAAACCCAAAGTGGCACTAACTTACAGGGACAGGCATCCATGACCCAGCATCGAACGTGTCGGTCATCAACGAGTGAATCCAGGTTGTAGCACTGGGCTAACAGGACTCCGGTGAACCGGGCTGTAGCGGGCTAGCAGGACTCCGGTATTCATCGTGTGACATTTCCCCGAAGGGACAGACACAGGATCGAAGAAGGACACATGCCGGCCTGCCTAAGTGTTCCGGAGCAGTAGCAAGCTACCAGGGCTCAGTGGAAGCACTAGGAGACATTTCCCGGTAAGAGAGGCTACTAAGAATAAACAACTAGATAGTCAGATCCCACACATAGCAATACACATTACACGTACGCATAACATGCAGGTATGTGCTGTACAACATGGCATCACAGCATAACTCAACAACTCATATAGATAAAGGCTCAGAAGAGCCGTCATAGCATATATTGCAAACAGGGGTCACAAGACCCATCATACAGAGCATACAAGCAACAAGCGGAAGCGTTACATGTCTGGGTACAGACATCTACAAAAGAAAAAGGCTGAAGAGCCTGACTATCTACAACATCCGATCAAGATCGTAGCTGAGGTACTAGCTACTAGTCGAAGTCCACGAGAACACTAGTAAGACCGAAGTCTCCGCTGCAAAACATAAATAAAGCAACATGAGTACAAAGGTACTCAGCAAGACTTACATCAGATCCTATCATACATGCACTTGTATCAAGAGGGTAACGTGGGGTTTAGTTGCAGCAAGCCAGCTTTGACTCTGTGGCTATCCTGTTCTACGACTACCAGAAACCCTTGAGGTGAAACAACGTACACGAGTCCACTAATCACCACACAATACGCTACTATGGATTCATCCCCGTCTCCCTACGAGAAGGCCATCCATAGCACTCACACTTGTCTTGAGCATTTTATAGTATCCACTTCAAGTTGTCTATGTACCATGTAAGCATCCAAGAAGTCCATAACCGCGGACCCGGCTATTCGAATAGATCATGTTAACCCTGCAGGGGTGTACTTCTTCACACACGCTCTCGCCACTTACCGCCATGTACACGTCATGTATCTCGGCAACCTTCAAGCGGAAGCCTGGCGAGGGTGTCGGCCACGACCGGACTAACCACACAAGACTCTAGTCCAGGTTTATCACCTATTCGGGTTCCATCCGCAAGGAGATCCGGCCGGGGTGTCGCTTACGGCCCCAAACGATGTGTACAGGGTTCCCGAGCCCACCAACCGGGTGCCACTCGGTACACCGGGCCACGTGTGCCTAGTCTGTCCCAAGCCCACCCTGCCGGGTGCCACTTGGTAGAAAAATAGCACTACCTACAAACACCAGAAACTAGTTGCGACTCCTGGACAGAGATCAAGTTGGTTAATAAGTCGAGAGGGCTTGGAGCGCCCGGAGCCCAATGTGTGGTAGTATCGAGTCATTGGACAACATACACAGAACTCAGGGCTTAAGGACGGTTCCAGTGAGACAACCCACCATGTACTCCTACATGGCCTCTCACCGCTACCTTTACCAAATCGTGTTCACACACTTCACTCTCAGCATCAGAACATATCGTGACACTCCAATTCATTCCCAATGAATCAGACCTGACACACTCTAAGCAATAGCAGGCATAGCATGGTAGGAACACATCAGTGGCTTCAATCAATTCCTACACATGCTAGTGGGTTTCAACTATTTACTGTGGCAATGACAGGTCATGCAGAGGAATGGGTTCAACTACCGCAGCACAAAGTAGCATATGAATCGTTGTTGTCCTAATGCAATAACTGAGAGTAGGAGCGAGAGAGTAGGGTTTTATCGAAATGAACAAGGGGGTTTGCTTGCCTGGTAAATCAACAAGGGAGGCACTGCTTCACAGACAGGTACTCTGGAACGTCTCCGGAGTAGGACCTATCGAGAAGGAACGGTGCCGGCAATCAAAACACAATCATATGCAACAATATGATGCATGAACATGGCATGTAGATGTGATGCTGTTTGAGCTAATGCAACTAGTATTCAATTGAATGAAGTCCATTTGAACAAAAGGTTCAAATGCAACTCCAAAAATAAGTCTCTTAATATGCCATAATGTGTTTTCCCATATTCAGTATGTATAAGTTGGTTTGTCATGCATGAAACTAGTACAGATGGAAAGATTGCATTTTTCTGATAATTTTCATATATAAATTATTTCAATCTGAGCTACGGTTGAATTTCTATGAATTTTTGAAGTTTAAATCAATTTCTGGATTTTCTGAATTATTTTAATTCCAGAAAATGTATAATTGCGTCAGCATGACGTCATCATTGCATCAGCGGGTCAATGCGGCTGTCCAGGTCAAATCTGACGTGTGGGACCCACACGTCAGTGACAGGGGGTTAACCCCGAGTCAAACCTGGGCTGGTCAGCTTTGACTAAGCCCTGGGGCCCACTTGTCAGCGTCAGCGGGTGGGGAATTAGTGGCTAATTAACAAGCCACGTCAGCCCGCCGGGGTTCTAGCCGGCGGCGACCATTAGCGCGGCGGCGACTCGCCGGACTTGCGCTGCAGGCGGCGTTTGGTCGCGCGAAAAGCACCAGGGCGTAGCCCGTCGTCGTCCGCAACCAGGGGAGCTGGTGGGGGGCTGCGGGGGCGCCGGAGCTCACCGGAGCAAAGCTCAGGGCGGCGGCCGGAGTTCGGCAACTGGTGGCCGCGGCGTTGTGGTGCACGGCAGTGGAGACGGAGGGTTCCTACGGGCTCCTGGCGTCACCAGGAACACGGGGACGCGCGCGGAAGGGACCGGCTTGGGCTCGTGCCACCGTGGCGCCATGGCCGGCGGCGAGGGGCTTCGGCCGTGGTGGGGAGCGGCGCTACGGCGCGGGAACGGAAGGGAGAAGAGAGGGGAACGGTGGAGGAGCTCACCGCGGATCCAGCGAGCGCGAAGGCGAGGTCGGGGATGCCCGGAAGCTCCCGAATTGACGGCGAGTACCCCCGGCGGCCGGAGGCGAGGATGGCGACGGCGACGGCTCCACGGGGCTCTCCGGCCTGCGTGGCTCGGCGAGGAAGTAGAGGGGGTCGCGGCGGAGCTCGGGGGCTCTACGGAGGGGCGAGGGGACGGCGGGGAGCGCGTCGGTGGCGAGCTGCGGCGGCGGCGATGCTTCGGGTGAGAGGGAGAGAGAGCAGGGGAAGAGGAGGAGGGCGAGGGAGAGTGAGAGCGGTGCGGCAGCTGCGTGGCTTCGTCCGGGGCGTTCCAGGCGACGAGGAGGAAGCAGGAGGTGGCCAGCAGGGGGGGGAGGTGGCGCGCGCGCGCGCCGGCGAGCGTTGGGCACACGCCCGTCCTCCTGGCAGAGGAGGAAGGCGACAGGAGAGGGGGGGCCAGGCGGGCTGGGCCGCCTCCTGGCTGGGCCGGCCTGCTGCTGCTGGGCTGCGCAGGGGAGGGGAGGCCCAGGTAAGCCCCTCCTTCTTTTAGTTTTGTTTTCTAATTTTTCTGACATTTGTTTTGATTTAATAAATATATTAAATCATTTAATTTTATTATGCCAATTTTTGCAGGAGCTGGATATATTATTCCAGAGCTCTTTTATAAATGGCATAATTTTTGGACCACATTTCATATATATAGAAATATATTTCCAATGCAAATATTTATCGGATTAATCCAAATGGCCAAAATAAATGTCCATGAGCTCCTAAAAATATTGTTTTGATTTTTATCTCTGTCCAATATTTTCAGAGGGCAACATGAGCATTTTCTTGCACCCTTTTGGAGAATTTTTTTATTTGGGTCATTTTCAAAAATGATTCTGAGGGTTCCACCAATCCTCATTTCAAATTTAAATGAAATTTAAATATGATGCACAAATGGCTAGCTAGCCTAGGTCATACCAGACTAGGGATGTGACAACATTGTATTGAGATCCAAAAAGAGAGAAGAAGCCATCTAGCTACTAGCTATGGACCCGAAGGTCTGAAGTAAACTACTCACACTTCATCGAAGGGGCTATGGTGTTGATGTAGAAGCCCTCCATGATGGATGCCCCCTCCGGCGGAGCTCCGGAATAGGCCCCAAGATGGGATCTCATGGATACAGAAGGTTGCGATGGTGGAATTAGGTTTTTGGCTCCTGTTCTGATCGTTTGGGGATACGTAGGTATATATAGGAGGAAGGAGTACGTCGGTGGAGCAATAGGGGGGCCGCGAGGCAGGGGGCGTGCCCCCCACCCTCGTGACCGCCTCTGTTACTTCTTGGAGTAGGGTCCAAGTCTCCTAGATCACATTCGGTGAGAAAATCACGTTCCCGAAGGTTTCATTCCGTTTGGACTCTGTTTGATATTCCGTTTCTTCGAAACACTGAAATAGGCAAAAAAACAGCAATTCTGGGCTGGGCCTCCGATTAATAGGTTAGTCCCAAAAATAATATAAAATTGGAAAATAAAGCCCAATATAGTCCAAAACAGTAGATAAAGTAGCATGGAGCAATCAAAAATTATAGATACGTTGGAGACGTATCAACCCCAGAGTTTGAACCTTAAGGGTTTTGCCGGAACCCATTATCCGACCGATGCCTTCCGGGGCATCCGCAAGCTTAGGCTTTTGGTTGACCTTGAATATTACCTTGGGGTGCCTTGGGAATCCCCAAGCTTAGGCTCTTTCCACTCGTTATTCCATAGTTCATCAAATCCTTACCCAAAACTTGAAAACTTCACAACACAAAACTCAATAGAAAATCTCATGAGCTCCGTTAGTATAAGAAAATAAATCATCACTTTAAGATACTGTAGCAAACTCATTCTTTATTTATATTGGTGTAATATCTACTGTATTCCAACTTTTCCATGGTTCATACCCTCCGATATTACCCATAGATTCATCAAAATAAGTAAACAACACGTGAAAAACAGAATCTGTCAAAAACAGAACAGTTTGTAGTAATCTGTAACTCTCGAATACTTCTGTAACACCAAAACTCCTGGCAAATTAGGAAAACCTGAGAAATTTGTGTACCAATCCAGTGAAAAGATAATAAGATCAAAACCACGTTTCTATGAATTACAAAAACTAATTTACTGGGCACAAAAGTTTCTGTTTTTCAGCATGATCAACACAACTATCACCGTAGGCTAACGTAAAGGCTTAACTTGGCACAAACACTAATTAAAACTTAAAACCACATCTAAACACAGACTAGATGAATTATTTATTACTAACAGGAACAAAAAGCAAGGAACAAAAATAAAATTGGGTTGCCTCCCAACAAGCGCTATTGTTTAACGCCCTTAGCAAGGCATAAAAACGCGAATAGATCTAAGTATTTTCATCCTTGGTATGCAATCCATAAGTGGCTCTCATAATAGATTCATATGGAAATTAATTTTCTTCCTAGGAAATTGTTCCATGCCTTTCCTTAACGGAAATTAGAATCTAATGTTTCCTTCTTTCATATCAATAATTGCACGAATCCTTCTAAGGAAATGTCTACCGAGAATAATAGGATATGTAGGATTGCAATCTATATCAAGAACAATGAAATCGACGGGCACATAATTCCTATTTGCAACAATAAGAACATCATTAATCCTACTCATAGGTTTCTTAATAGTGGAATCTGCAAGATGCAAATTTAAAAAACAATCATCAAATTCACAGAAACCTAACACATCACACAAAGTTTTTGGAATCGTGGAAACACGAGCACCCAAATCACACAAAGCATGGCATTCATAATCTTTAATCTTAATCTTAATAGTAGGTTCCCTCTCATCATAAAATTTTCTAGGGATAGAAACTTCTAATTCAAGCTTTCCTTCAAAAGATTCCATCATAGCATCAACGATATGTTTAGTAAAAGCTTTGTTTTGATTATAAGCATGAGGAGAATTTAACACGGATTGCAACAAGGAAATACAATCTATTAAAGAACAATTATCATAACTAAATTCCTTGAAATCCAAAAGAGTGGGTTCGTTGCTACTTAAAGTCTTGACCTCTCCAATCCCACTTTTATCAATTTTTGCATCTAGATCTAAAAACTCGGAATCATTGAGACGCCTTTTAACTAAAGTTGACTCATCTCCAGTCCCATCTTTATCAAGATTAATATTGGATAACAAAGAATCAATAGGAGTTACATCAATAATTTTTGGATCTTCATCATTATTATTTAGAGCCTCAGGTTTAGTGGCCATCTTATTAACTAAGGTGGCTTGTTTATCAGAAATTTGGCCTACTAAATTTTCAAGATGAGCAAACTGAGATTTCAAACCATAAAACTCTTTAGACATATCATCGAACTCTTTATTCATATACTCCATAAAACCTTTTTGTTCTTTAAGCTCGTTTCTAAAGAAATTATTATGCTCAAATTGTAAAGACATAAAGCTTCTAACATTATTTTCAATTTCTTCCAACCTCCTAAGGCGAGGATCAATGCTTTTTGGCTGCGCCATCAAGGAAAACACGCACACCAGCACACAAACACACAAGAAGCAAGCGAAAAACATGAACGGAAGAGGGGCGGAGAAAAGGCAAATCTTTTTGAAAATCATTTTAGAAGTGGGGAGAGGAAAACGAGAGGCGAATGGCGAATAATGTAATGCAAGAGAGAAGAGTTTGTGATGGGTACTTGGTGTAACGCCCCGAGGATCATCTACAGTAATCTCCCCTCTAATCTTGCCAAGTCGTCTTGTTTCTCAAGCTTACGTGCCACTTGCTCAAAGTCAAAACTCAAATTCAAATTTAAATTGAAAGTCAAATTTCTGTTTCCTCAAACTGTCCAACAAAAATGTTCGAGATATTGCAAATATTCTCTAAGAAACTTTTATGGTTAAACCAAAATTATGTGAAATACAAAAATGCCTCTCACCTGTTTAAAACCGTGCCCAAAACAATAAATTAATCCATTTGCATTTATGCAAAATCCAAATGAGTTCAAATGCTACCAAACCTTTTTATGGCAGTACTAAATATTGCAAAGTATTTAATGTTGCTAGTGAGACATTTTACAAGAGTCATTCGGTGCTCCAGTTAAGTGCAAAACAGAGGCAAAAGAAATAAAAATGGAAAAAGAAAACGACTAGCCACTACTGTGCCACTGGACCCATGTGCTACAGTGCACATAGCCCAGCCCACCACCGGCCTTTCCCTCACCTCCCGCTACAGGAGGCAGAGGAGGTGTGCGGCGCACATCCACGACGACCATGGACGTGGATGGCCTCCACGCTCCCCCACGTCCTATAACTATGTCCACAGAAACCCTAGCCCCCAACTTGCTCAGCCCCCCTCTCGATCCCCCTTCGCCCCCTTCCTCCATGGCTTGAAATCGAGCTCGGACCGCCATCGTCGCCGTCGCTCGGGAGCACGACCAGGAGGTCCGCCAAGGTCACCGTCGTCCGTTCCGAGCATCGATTCGAACCGGGGAGCTGCGCAACCATCGTCATCTTCATCTTCTCTGCACGGCCTTCACCAACTCGCCGTCGTTGTCGTCGCTCCCGTCCATCCCGACCCTCCCCGAACACGCCAATGAAATCACCGTGAGCAACTCCATCGATTCCCCCTTTCCCCGTCGAATCCGTCTCTGTAGAACCTGTACATCGCCGTGGCTGAACTCGCCGGAGCTCGCGCTCACCGCGTCCGCGCGCGCCCATAACCGCGCCATTGCGCTCCCCTGCTAGCCAGTCTGCGCCCCGTACGTGCCCAGTTGCTGCCTTGGCCGCTCGTGGCCCCTGCGCTGCGTGCAGCCGCAGCTGTACGCGACCTCGCTCCCCTGCTGCTGCTGGCTGCCCACTCGCCGCTGCTCCCTCTGCTGCACGCCCCTCCGCTCTCCGGGCGCACCCGCTGCGACCCGACCTGCCGCCATTGCCCCAAGCGCGGCCGCCGCGCCTGCCTTGCATCAGCTGCACCTCGCCCGTCCACCCGCTCTGTTCCCGCGCAGTACCCCGCCGCATCCCCTGCTCGCCCGCTGCCGCCCTGCCGCTCCCCGCCGTGCCCGCTCCTACCGCCGCTGACTGCCGGGGGAGCGTCGTGGCCGCCGTCCCTCCTCTACGCGCGTGCGAGGAAACCCCCTGCGTTGACCGAGTGATTTATTAGCCCAAAATTAGTTAGTACACTCGTGCATATTCATGCATATTCGAGAAAAAAAATTTATTAGCCCAAAATTAGTTAGTACTAATCCTCCTGCTAATTAAGCCTTTAATTTAGTTTGCTACATTGACATGTGGACCCACACTTACATGTGGGTCCCAAGTCCAGTTGAACTAGTCAAACTGTTGACTGGGTAGATCCAGTCTATGACATGTGGGCCTGGTTTGACCCTGTTGACGAGTCAATAATTGACTGGTCAACTGCTGACTAGAACCCATGGACACCACCTGTCAGCCTCATGCACACTCTGGCTGGGTACACTTTTGGGTACCCATAGCCATTTTGCTATTTAATTCGATTAATTAATTAAATCTAGGAATTTCATAATATTGTTTTAATCTTCGAAAAATCATAGAAAATAATACGTAACTCAGATGAAAAAGTTTATACATGAAAGTTGCTCAGAACGACGAGACGAATCCGAATATGCCCTCCGTTCGTCTGTCAGACGTCCCTAGCATAGCAAACATGCAATCTTCCCCCTCCGGTTCGTTTGTTCGAAAATGCCAAATACTGGGGAAACTTTCCCGGATGTTATCCCCCTTCACCGGTAACGTGTAGCACTGTGTTAGGTAACCCTTAGCACCGCATATTGCCATGTTATGCTTTGTGATGCTTTGATTTCTCTATTATTTATTGTGTTTCCCCTCAGTTACTTCTTTCCGGTAGCCCCGAGACCGCGGTTGAACCAGTGATCGACTACTTCATCGTTGAAGATCCGTATCTGTCTGCCGAGCTTCCAGGCAAGCAAACCCCCCTTCTTCATTCTGATATCGCCTATTCTCTTCTCTCTTATGCTTGCATTAGAAATTGCTGCTGCTACTGCTTTACCTATTTTGATGCATAGCCTGATCTTGTAACCTGCTATTGTTACCTACCTGTTTATCCTAAACTTCTTAGTATAGTCTGGTTAGAGACCCATTAGAGACCCCATGTTGACACAACTGCCCTGCTGGATTATCAGAACACCCGATCAACGGGATTGAAGACTAGGCCCCGGCACCGCACAACACTCCCCTTAGTTCTACGATATCGCAACGTTACTATCGAGTGCCGAGGGTGATACATCTTTAGCACTTCTATTGCTAACTCTGTGGAGTAGTTACCCGGTCGTGGTCATCGAGGGTGATTCCTCCTTTTCCACTTTCGATAACGATGCTGTCGTGCAACCCCTCAAGTTTGAACCTCGAGGGTGGTTCCTCCTATGTTCACCTTGATGATTACATCGAGTGGAATCCACCTAGGGTGATTCGTCGGGGTTTCTCCCTGGTGTTTGGACACACGGATAATTGGACTTTACAACTGTTACTTGGAAAGGTGGGTCGACCCTGAGGGGTACCCGCCAGTGATGTGGAGACGGGTTGACCTGGAGGGTACCCAAGAGTTGAATACGAGGCGTGACCGGGCATTCTTAGCCCTTGCCGCAAGTCCTCGAGACGGGGCGATGGGGTCACATCTTTCGTGAGGCTCTGCTCCTGACCGCACAACCAACACACTAACGGTTTGGATATTTGATCCGAGGGGCCTCTGGCCTGTAGCACTAACCATCACGTGGCCATAGTATGGGCGTTCTGCGTTGTATGCATTAGTCGAAGCTTAATAGACGTTAGCGACTAAGCGGCGCGCGCTGATACGTCTCCGTCGTATCTACTTTTCCAAACACTTTTGCCCTTGTTTTGGACTCTAACTTGCATGATTTGAATGGAACTAACCCAAACTTACGTTGTTTTCAGCAGAACTGCCATGTTATTTTTGTGCAGAAATAAAAGTTCTCGGAATGGCCTGAAAATTCACGGAGCAACTTTTCAGAATAAATAAAAAATACTGGTGAAAGAATCAGTGTCAGGGGCCCACACCCTGTCCACGAGGGTGGGGGGCACGCCCCCTCCCCTAGGGCGCGCCCCTGCCTCGTGGGCCCCCTGGACGTCCACCGACCTCAACTCCAACTCCATATATTTGCTTTCGCGGAGAAAAAAATCAGAGAGAAAGTTTCATCACGTTTTACGATACAGAGCTGCCTCCAAGCCCTAATCTCTCTCGGGATGGCTGATCTGGAGTCTGTTCGGGGCTCCGGAGAGGGGGATTCGTCGCTGTCGTCATCATCAACCATCCTCCATCACCAATTTCATGATGCTCACCGCCGTGCGTGAGTAATTCCGTCGTAGACTTGCTGGACGGTGATGGGTTGGATAAGATTTACCATGTAATCAAGTTAGTTTTGTTAGGGTTTGATCCCTAGTATCCACTATGTTCTGAGATTGATGTTGCTATGACTTTGCTATGCTTAATGCTTGTCACTAGGGCCCGAGTGCCATGATTTAAGATCTGAACCTATTATGTTTTCATGAATATATGTGAGTTCTTGATCCTATCTTGCAAGTCTATAGTCACCTATTATGTGTTATGATCCGACAATCCCGAAGTGACAATAATCGGGATACTTCTCGGTGATGACCGTAGTTTGAGGAGTTCATGTATTCATTGTGTGTTAATGCTTTGGTCCGATACTCTATTAAAAGGAGGCCTTAATATCCCTTAGTTTCCACTAGGACCCCGCTGCCACGGGAGGGTAGGACAAAAGATGTCATGCAAGTTCTTTTCCATAAGCACGTATGACTATATTTGGAATACATGCCTACATTACATTGATGAACTGGAGCTAGTTCTGTGTCACCCTATGTTATAACTATTACATGAGGAATCACGTCCGACATAATTACCCATCACCGATCCAATGCCTACGAGCTTTTCACACATTGCTCTTTGCTTATTTACTTTACCGTTGCTACTGTTACAATTACTACAAAACTGCTACCGTTACTTTTACCACTGTTACAGTTACTTCCATACTACTTTGCTACTAAATAGTTTGCTGCAGATACTAAGTTATCCAGGTATGGTTGAATTGAAAACTCAACTGCTAATACTTGAGAATATTCTTTGGCTCCCCTTGTGTCGAATCAATAAATTTGGGTTGAATACTCTACCCTCGAAAACTGTTGCGATCCCCTATACTTGTGGGTTACCAAGACTATTTTCTGGCGCCGTTGTCGGGGAGCATAGCTCTATTCTTTGAGTCACTTGGGATTTATATCTGCTGGTCACTATGAGGAACTTGAAAGACGAAAGAACTAAGATTTATCCCTCAACTACGAGGGGAGGTAAGGAACTGCCATCTAGCTCTGCACTAGATTCTACTTCTATTATGAATAAGCTTGCGACACCTAAACCTGCTTCTGCTATTAATTCTGATATGTCGCATGTTATTGATGATGTCACTTCTACTATGCATGATACTTATGAGGAAACTACTTCTGTGCTTGATACTACTGTGCCATTAGGTGAATATCTTGATGAACAACTTTCTAGGTTAGAGAGAATGAAATTATTGAAGATAGTGATGATGAAGGTTCTCCCCCTAAATATGAATAGCCTGTTGTTCCTAAGGGTTATGTTATGGATGAAGAAACTGCTACAGATTTTCTTGCTTGCAATGATAGATCTGATCTTAATAAGTTATTAGCTAAACTGAAATAGAAAACTCTGAATGCTAGAATGAAATATGACCCTACTTTTGTTACTTCACCTATCTTTGTTATGGATAAGGATTATGAATTCTCTGTCGATCCTGAGATAATTACTTTGGTTGAATCTGATCTTTTTTATGGCTATGAATCTGAAACTGCCGTGGCACATCTTACTAAATT
This sequence comes from Triticum dicoccoides, assembly GCF_002162155.2. Taxonomy (NCBI): domain Eukaryota; kingdom Viridiplantae; phylum Streptophyta; class Magnoliopsida; order Poales; family Poaceae; genus Triticum; species Triticum dicoccoides. Next base: position 207,810,048 of record NC_041381.1, on the reverse strand, counting down.
GAATGATATAGCCACCCTGTTCACTAATGATGAGAAATCTCACTACTATTATATCCTTAAGATATTTCCATTCTCATTAAAGGGTGAGGCTAAAACTTGGTTTAATTCGCTTGATCCTGGTTGTGTGCGTAGTCCCCGGGATATAATTTATTACTTCTCTGCTAAATATTTCCTTGCTCATAAGAAACAAGCTGCCTTAAGGGAAATATATAATTTTGTGCAAATTGAAGAAGAGAGTCTCCCACAAGCTTGGCGAGGCTTCTCAGATTACTTAAGTAAAATGAAATACTTGATATCTTTTATAATGGACTAACTGATGCTTCCAAGGACCACTTGGATAGTTGTGCTGGTTGTGTTTTCAGGGAAAGAACAGTCGATCAAGCTAACTTGCTATTGAATAATATGTTGACTAATGAAAATAATTGGACTCTTTCTGAACCAACTCCTGAGCCAACTCCTAAACCAACTCCGAAGAGGAGGGGTGTTCTATTTCTCAGTCCTGAAGATATGCAAGAGGCAAAGAAATCTATGAAAGAAAAAGCTGTCAAAGCTTAAGATGTTAAGAATTTACCTCCTGTTGAAGAAATACATGGTCTTAATATACCATCTATTGAAGAAATACATGATCTTGATAAACCGACACAGGTAGTAAAGGTAAATTCTCTCTATAGATATGATAAAGTTGAAATCCCGTCCACTAAGTTTGCTAGCCAATGCTTGGATGAATTTGATGAATTTATGGCTAGACAAGAAAACTTTAATGCTTATGTTGGTAGAGAATTAAAGAGTAATGCTTACATGATTGGATGCTTGAGTGATTATATGGCTAGAGTTAAAGGTGAACTTAAACTCATTAGTAAATATGCTTCTATGGTTACCACTCAAGCAGAACAAGTACTTAAAGCTGAAAATGATTTGCTCAATGAATTAAATAATAAACATGATTTTGCTCTTAGAGTGGCTACTAGAATGGGTAAAATGACTCAGGAACCTTTGTATCCCGAAGGCCACCCTAAGAGAATTGAGCAAGATTCTCAGAGAAATAATTTAGATGCACCTAGTCCTTCTAAAAGGAAGAAAAAGAAAAATGATAGGACTTTGCATGCTTCTAGTGAAACTGTTGTAGACACACCTAGGAATCCCAATGATATTTCTATTTCTGATGCTGAAACACAATCTAGAGATGAACATGAAACTAGTGACAATGTTAATGATAATGTTCATGTTGATGCTCAACCTGGCAATAATAATGATGTAGAGATTGAACCCACAATCAAAGAATCAATGTTATGATAAGAGAGACTTTGTTGCTAGGAAGCATGGTAAAGAAAGAGGACCATGGGTTTAGAAACCCATGCCCTTTCCTCCTAAGCCATCAAAGAAAAAGGATGATGAGGATTTTGAGCGCTTTGCTGAAATGATTAGACCTATCTTTTTGCGTATGCGTTTGACGGATATGCTTAAAGTGAATCCTTATGCTAAAGGGGCTAAAACGGGACAAAGGACACTAGGGTTTATACTGGTTCGGCCCCTTGCGGTGAAGGTAAAGGCCTAATCCAGTTTGAGGTGGTATTGCTTATGTCTCGATTACCAGGGAGCGAATCCGCTTGACCTAGCTTTCGATTTGTTGTCTCTTCTCCTGAACCGCCATTGGGTCGTCCCTTTATATATACAGGTTGACACCCAGCGGCTCACAGAGTCCTGGCCAGCTCATAAACAGTGTCCGGCTCGATGACTATCTATTCATGCCTTACAATACAAGTCATACATATATGGCGGTTTACCCTCTCGGTCCTTAAGTCGCCTTTGGGCCTTGGGCCCTTAACTAAACCGCCATCTTCAAATATCCTCGTGGGCTTCATATGATGAATCGTCATAGGTATAACCCGGCCCCTCTTGGGCGAGTCATACCTAATAGTTATATCCCCAACATTAGGCCCCAGATTGATTTGAACTGGTTCATGTCAATCTTCAATACTTAGAAAAAATCTTCTCTTCTTCATCTGTGCGAGAATTTATGACCCGCCATGACGTCATCTTCTAGATTTGTGATAACCTGCCATTAATTCCAACATATCTCAATGGATCTTTATCTTAATAGTCATTCCGAAAATGGAGGCGTCTGGGTAGCTGGATAACCATGTTTCGGCCTCCTCGTTTTTTGCACCCACTTATTAGCCTTTCCTTATAAATAGCCACGACTAGTCTTCTTCTCATTCTCCCCCTTTTCCATCATATTCTACCTCTCGGAACCCTCTGCCGATCGAGCTCTGCCGCCGCCGCGAAGCACCTCGTCCTCCTCAACCTTGGCCACTGCATCAACCTGTGTCGGATCAGAGTACACCGGCGCTCCACCGTAGTCGAACCTGCACCTGTAAATGCTTCTCTTCCAGCACGTCAGATCGCATTAGGGTTCCGACTATTCATCGTGTTCTTGGTAGTTTCTTCATAGTTCCTCCACTGTAGCACCTTTTGATCTAGAAACGATATAGAAGTTATGTGGTAGTTGTTTTGCCTTCGCCTTCAATACCAGCGGACTCCCCTTTCCTTGGAAAGAGATCTCATTAGAGCTTATGAACTCCCCTGTACTTGTTTTAGGTCTTGAATTATTTCTTTTTTCTGAACTTCCGCTGATCTGAAATGATACTTGCAATCTGGGAAACCTATTTGTACTGTACTTAGCAAAAAACTGCACCTTGATAGATCCACCTAGCCATGGCGGCTCATATCACCGGCTTTAGTTGCAATGCTCAATAGATAACATCAAAATGCTCATGGCGGCTTAGATGACCTAACATAATTAGTCATATACCATTAGGCCCCTTTGTAAGCCGCCATTCTGAATATGTGTTGTAATACCTTTTTCCTCCGGCTTAAATTTTGAACTGACAAATTTTTTCCTTTCCTTTTAGGATTCCTTCTTCACAATGCCGCCCAAAACAACCACTTCCTATAATTGCGTTTGCTCCATCGTCACGGAGAATACACTTGAAGACTTTGTGAAAACCGGTTATCTGCCAAAAAGGGATGTCATGTCTTACTGCGCCCCTAAACCGACAGAAGAGAAACCTCAGTCCAAAGAAGGGGCAATCATTGTCTTCACTGATCATATGAACCGGGGCTTTTTCCCGCCCGGCTCTAAGTTCTTCGGGGACGTTCTACACTTTTTTGACCTCCATCATCAAGACATGGGACCCAATTCCGTGTCTAACATATGCAACTTTAAAGTGTTCTGTGAGGTGTACCTTGAAGAAGAGCCCAGCTTGGAACTTTCTAGAGAATACTTTTACTTGAACCGCCAGAACGAATACTCCAATGGACCTAGCTTGGAACTTGGCGGGGTCTCAATCTAATGAAGGAGAGACGCCATTTTTCCTTATGTGCAACCGCCGAGTCATCCCAAGGACTGGAACCAGACATAGTTCTACTACCATGATACTTCTCCGGCTGATGAGAACCCTCTGCCCGGCTTTCGCGCCCGGCGTCTCGAATCCAATCATCCACTCCCCGACAAGTTGTCAGTTGGTGAACGCAAGAAGCTCTCCCCTGGCATTGCGAAAGTCAAGGCTCTATTGGGGAACGGCTTAAATGGCATTGGCTTGGTTCGATGCTGGGTGGCATGGCGGATCATCCCCTTGAGCCGGCGCTCCAGTTTAATGTGTACCTACATGGGCGAGAAGAAGGATCCACTGTGCCACAGCTCCGAGGAGTTGACTGATGACCTTATCAATGAGATGACAAAGTCCCTTCTGAATGGGAGCCTAGCTGATTGCAGCAAGGTGGGCCTAAGCCCTTTCTGCGAGTCTAACCAGGCACCAAAAGTAAGCCGCCGAACTGGCTATTTTACCTTCACCCTTAATACTTTGTTTTGAATCTACCTTGATGATTTTCACAGGCTGATGATGACTTTTGGAATAAAGAGTATGATCATGAAGCTGCAAAGAGAGCCAGGAAGGCCAAGAAAGCCGTTAGGAGAGCCACCAAGAAGAGAGGAAAGAAGCCCAACACTTTTGATTTACTTCAACTGGATGACACCTCTGAGTCGGAGGTAGCCCTTGATTCTCTTGGCTTTTTTTCAACCATCTTATTGACACTGACTATCATCAGGATGACACGGGAACGAGTTAGGGAGTGGAAGAAGAGGTAACTATTATTTCCTCCGACTCCGAGCCTTTGCCAAGACAAAAAATCCGAAGAGTAACCCAGAAAGTAAGATTTTCACACCCCTTAGCTCATCTGGATCCTCACTTTATTTTGAAGCAACAACATCACGAGAGCCGGCGACGGACTCGGATGAGCAAGGATGTGGAACTCTCCTCCGGTTTACCGAACACGCCGAGGAAGTATCGAAATGAGGTCACCCCCGACTTGAAATCTTTTTATCCTTTGACAGGTCTTACTCGCCAGCCACTCAATTCTTCCGACTCAAATTATCAGGAAACATCTCACTCCTCTTCCGGTGATTCAATCCAATCCAATATGTCGGCTTTCAAGACTGCTCCCGGGTAATGGCAGATTACTCACCATTTACTCATTACAATCCTTTTATACTTGTACTGACCTTTATGACTCATGCAGTGGAAAAGCAAAGCCCAGCAAGAGGGCAAAGAAGAACAAGCCGGCTGAAGAGCCGAAAGTCCATGAGCCGGAGCTCCAAACCGCAGCTCCTGAGGCCTCTATTCCTGGACTGTCTGGGCCATTTCATGATATGCCAACAATGACTGTTGACCCGCCTGTTGATCAAGCCACCGATGACTCTTTAAATCTTGAAACTTCAAGCCTTGTCAAGACAGCCAATACACAAGATGATGATGTAGAGATCACCAAGACCGACTTTACTGAACCGGGGAGACCTACTAGGCCAAGCATTCTGCCAAGGAAGAACATGTTGAACCACACAAAGTACGATTTGATGTTGCCAACTATGCTCAACTGGGCATTGGTGAACTATACTCTGGCTTTCTCAGCCAAGTACACAACAGCCGTGACCTTGAGATGGACATGGTGAAGCAAATGCACCACAAATTTGAGGTATGATCTATTCCACTCTTAAGTTATGCATATTCTGCCAGCCCCCAAGTTTACTGCTTATGCTGTAGATTTGATCACCATGAACATGAATAATAACCCTTGAAACAATCCTTTCAAAATCTGGCTTAGAGTTGTGTATTTCTCATGAACCGGCTATGGCCGGTTGTAAACAAGAAATATGCATTAGCCCCCAAGTGCCAAGTACTCTTGCTCGCAAAGTTCTTGGGACTTATTCACATAAGCCGCCACCTAAATAGAGCTTTCGATAGATATTAGCCCCCAAATGCCAAGTGTTGTTGCTTGCAAAAGGCTTGGGACTTGATATGTTGAACTAACGTTAAATTGTGACTTTAATCATGTGTTTGTACAGACCACCACTGCTGAACTTCAATCAGAGCTGTCTGACTTGAAGACCCGTCTGGAGCTGCAAGAGGCTGAGACCCAGAAGGCGAACTCAATGTTTGAATCTAGCGTGGGTGAGGCAGAAAAATTGAGAACCGGCTTTGAAGCTGAAAAAAGCGCCTGGGCTGAAGAAAAGATTGCTTTGACCCAACGGGCAGAAAAGGTAGAGGCGGCTCTCGAGGAAGCCACCACAGAACTTACCGGCTTAAAATGCGAGGTGTCTCAGATGGTGTCTGCTATCTTTGGTAAGTCGCCTGATGACTGTCAAATTTTGAATATCCTCCTTGATGATATTATCTGCTTTTAACTCCTCTGTGATTATTATGCAGGCCCTAGGAGCAGCAATCTCAACCAAGACATGCTTGTAAAGCTAAAGGCGATTTACACATTGGTAGAGCAGCTTTACACTGGTGCTCAGCGCGCATTGGCCACAATTGCCGCGTCCAATGAAGCCCCCACACTCTTGGTTGACGTGCTAAGGAAGCTTTCTGTGCTGCCCCAGCGGTTTAATGAAATGAAGCGATCATTTGCGAGAGCTGGAGCCATGACTTCCTTAAGCCGGGCCAAAGCATGGATACCGGAATTAGACCCGGCCGACATCTCTATCGGGTATCCAAGCCTCAAGGAGGACAACACTCCGTTTGAACAGAAAGACTTTGCTGCTTGCGTGAAGGAGATACGGCCTCTGGCCAGCCTGATTGCCAATGAGACAGACCTCACCAAGTATCATCTGGCTTATGACATGGGAAATCAGAAGATGCCAACACCGTCTTATAAAGTGACAGGCCTGACCCCCCCAATCCGTAAGCACACCTTTGCCCCTGAAGTTGACCCGTCCAAGCTAATTGATGATGAAGCTGAGTTTCAAGCATTGAGTGGCATTGACTGGTCGTCATCAACCTTCCAGGATGTAGAACAGGACAAAGAAGCGGAGAGGGTCGATCAGGAAGCATCAGGCCAGCAAGAAGATTGATCCACTGGGCGGTTCATATTTGTGGCCTTCTAAAAACAGTTAATCATTTGGACTCTAGGAGTCATGTAATAGGGTAGCCACAACTTTGCTCTGTCGTGCCATCGTGCATGTTTTGGTGCTCAATACTATTAAGCCGCCACATTATGATCTTCTTTTATGCTTATCATGAGGTTTGACTGGTGCAGATGAAAATTTTGATTTACCCTGCACATAAATAAATCACAAAATCCCTGGGCGGTTTACCGCGGGGCAGGTCATAATACCTTGCATATAACCACCGATTCTTAAACAGCTATAGATAAGGCTGGTTGAAGCAGAGTTTGAATATAACAATGATAATATCATACCCGTGAAATTGTGCTGCCGGTTTACAATACCTGTGCAGTAAGGGTGAATACCCAAAGCTTTAGAAGCCAATATTTCCAAGTGCTGGATATCATCATGTACGGGCGGCTTGTCGCCTCTTATTAAGCCGGGTAATATGAACCACATGCAAGCATCAAATATGAGCTGTAAGACGAAAGGCGATATGGCCAAAACCATTTAACCAAAAATGAGATAGTATCAAGAAGAACCGGATTTGTTTTTCAAAAAATTAGGCTAAATGTCAAAAAGCAAGGCTATGCTTCGAATACGAGCAAGAAGCCGGACCATAAGGGTTAATAGCTATGATTCCAATATGATCAGGAAGCCCCAAAAGGTTTTTGGCATTGCGCCGATCAAAGGGGTACCGACAGCTATGATTCAAATACGATCAGGAAGCCCCCCAGTGACCTTGAAGTGTTGGCGTTGCGCCGATCAAGAGGGTACCGACAGCTATGTTCTCTTTGGTGAATACACCTATGTTTGAACAGGAAGCCCTCAAATGACCTTGAATTGTTGGCATTGCACCGATCAAGAGGGTACCGAAAGCTACGTTCTCTTTGGTGAATACACCTATGTTTGAACAGGAAGCCCTCAAATGACCTTGAATTGTTGGCATTGCGCCGATCAAGAGGGTACCGACAGCTATGTTCTCTTTGGTGAATACACCTATGTTTGAATAGGAAGCCCCCAAATGACCTTGAAGCTTTTAACGAATCTGATTCGAATATGATCAGTAAGCCGGATCAAAAGGGGTTAAGCTACGGTTCGAATATGATCCAGCCCCCAAATGATCTGAGTGTTTACGGCTATGGTTTGAATACAACCAGGAAGCCGGCCAAAAGGGGTTAATAGCATGATTCGAATACGATCCGCCTCCAATTGGTCTTTGAAATTATGATGACGAAGACAAATGATTGTTGAAGATGAAACAACAGAGACCCTGCTTTATTATAATTATCATAAAATATACATCATCAAAAATATGTACATCATAAGAGCCGGTGGCTCAAGTGTAGTAAGGCTGAAGATGAGCAATATTCCATGGTCGGCGGGTCTCCTCCTCCGACTTACGTGAGTCCTTGTGCTCTCGAATATCGATAAGGAAGTATGACCCGTTGTTCAAGTTCTTGCTGACCACAAAGGGCCCTTCCCAAGGTGGGGATAGCTTGTGCATGTAAGTCTGATCCTGGATGAGCCAGAGCACCAAATCACCTTCTTGAAAGGTTCTGGACTTAACCCGGCAGCTGTGGTAACGACGCAGATCTTGTTGGTAAATCGCCATGAGGGCTGCCGCAAGGTCGCGCTTCTCATCCAACAGGTCAAGTGCATCCTGACGTGCTTGTTCATTATCAGCTTCAACATAGGCCGCCACACGGGGCGAGTCAAGACAGATCTCACTAGGAAGAACCGCCTCTACTCCGTAAACCATGAAGAAAGGCGTGTAATCTGTAGACCTGTTGGGAGTAGTATTGATACTCCATATCACAGAAGGTAACTCCTCCACCCAAAAACTTGACGTCCGTTGCAAAGGAACCATAAGTCGGGGTTTGATGCCTCTCAAAATTTCTTGATTGGCTCTTTCAGCTTGACTATTGGATTGGGGGTGAGCTACTGATGACACATCAAGGCGAATATGCTCACATTACAAAACTCTTTCATATCACCTTTGGACAAATTAGTGCCATTATCAGTTATGATACTGTGGGGAAAGCCAAAGCGGAAAATCACCTTTTTAATGAATTGAACCGCCGTGGCCGCGTCACACTTGCTGACCGACTCTGCTTCAACCCACTTTGTAAATTTGTCAACCGCCACCAAGAGGTGGGTCTTTTTATCCTTGGACATTTTAAAAGGCCCAACCATGTCAAGTCCCCAGACTGCAAACGGCCAAGTAATTGGAATCATCCTCAATTCTTGATCCGGCACGTGAGCTCGTCGTGAAATTTTCTGACAACCATCACATTTACTGACCAAATCCTCTGCATCAGTGTGAGCCATCAGCCAATAAAATCCATGACAAAAAGCTTTGGCCACAAGGGACTTTGAACTGGCATGATGACCACAATCTCCTTCATGAATCTCATGAAGAATCTCACAGCCCTCCTCAGAAGAGATGCAACGCTGAAACGCCCTAGCGACACTGCGATGGTGTAACTCGCCATTGGTAATTGTCATTGACTTAGACCGCTGGGTTATCTGCCTGACCAAAGTTTCATCCTCAGGTAACTCGCCCCGGGTCATATAAGCCAAGTATGGTACTGTCCAATCTGGGATAGTGTGAAGAGCCGCCACCAATTGTGCCTCCGGGTCAGGAACAACCAGGTCTTCCTCTGTAGGCAACTTGACAGAAGGGTTATGCAGGATATCCAAGAAAGTGTTAGGAGCACCGGCTTATGCTGAGACCCCAAACGGCTTAAGGCGTCAGCTGCCTCATTTTTCCTGCGACCAATTTGTTCCACCTAATAACCCTTGAAATGTCCAGCAATGGCATCCACCTCGCGGCGATAAGCCGCCATAAGCGGGTCTTTGGAATCCCATTTGCCTGAAACTTGCTGAGCTACCAAGTGCGAGTTGCCGAAACATCTCACCTAGCTTAAGTTCATCTCCTTAGCCATCCGAAGACCATGGAGCAAGGCTTCGTATTGAGCTGGATTGTTAGTACAGGGAAACATCAACCTTAGGACATAACAAAACTTGTCACCTCGAGGGGAAGCCAAGACAACTCCATCCCCCAAGCCTTCCAACTGCCTGGACCCATTAAAGTGAATAGTCCAATATGTGTTATCCAGCTTCTCTTCAGGCATGTGCAGCTCTGTCCAGTCGTTGATGAAATCCACCAGTGCTTGAGACTTGATAGCATTGTGAGGCACATACTTCAAACCATGAGGCCCAAGTTCAATGGCCCACTTGGCGACTCATCGTGTGGCTTCTCTGTTTTGAATAATATCTCCTAACGGAGTTGAACTGACCACAGTGATGGGGTGACCCAGAAAATACTGCGTAAGCTTCCGGCTGGCCATGAACACCCCATAAACGAGCTTCTGCCAATGTGGATATCTCTACTTGGACTCAATAAGCACTTCACTGATGTAGAAAACCGGTCATTAAACCGAATATTCCTTGCCAGCCTCCTTGCGCTCCACCACAATGGCCACACTGACAGCACGAGTGTTAGCAGCCACATATAACAATAATGGCTCCTTATCAATGGGAGCAGCAAGAACTGGCGGCTCAGCTAGCTGCCTATTCAAGTCCTCAAACGCGTCGTTAGAAGCATCACTCCAGATGAAGTTATCCGTTTTCTTCATCAGCTGATACAGTGGTATAGCCTTCTCACCCAGCCGGCTTATGATCCGGCTTAAGGCAGCAACACGACCCGCCAGACACTGAACATCATTGATACACGCCGTCTTAGCCAGGGAGGTGATGGCCTTGATCTTCTCCGGGTTAGCCTCGATGCCCCTGTTAGAAACCAGAAAGCCCAAAAGCTTGCCTGCTGGCACACCAAAAACACACTTGGACGGGTTAAGCATCATCTTGTAGACCCGGAGATTATCAAAGGTTTCCTTCAAATCATATATCAAAGTTTTCTTCTCTCTGAACTTCACCACAATATCGTCCACATAAGCATGAACATTGTGCCTAGTCTGACTGTGAAGACAATTCTGCACACATCGCTGATAAGTTGCCTGGGCACTCTTGAGCCCAAGGGCATGGACACATAGCAGAAGGCTCCAAAGGGAGTAATGAAAGTTGTCTTCTCTTGGTCCTTAACTGCCAGCTTGATCTGACGATAACCAGAATAAGCATCCAAAAAACTCAAACGCTCACAACCCGCCGTAGCATCAATGATTTGATCAATACGAGGGAGAGCAAAAGGATCAGCCGGACAAGCCTTGTTTAAGTCCATGTAATCCAGACACATGCGCCAAGTGCCATTCTTATTAAGCACTAGCACCGGGTTAGCCAACCACTCTGGATGAAAACTTCAACAATAAACCCGATCGCCAAGAGTCGGGCCACTTCTTCACCAATGGCCTTATGCCTCTCCTCGTTGAAACAATGAATGAATTGCTTGACCGGCTTAAATTTCGGATCAATATTGAGAGTGTGCTTAGAAAGTTCCCTCGGTACACCCGGCATGTCAGAAGGCTTCCATGCAAAGATGTCCCGGTTCTCACGGATGAACTCGATGAGCACGCTTTCCAATTTCGGATCCAAATTAGCACTGATACTGAACTGCTTGGATGAGTCGCCAGGAACAAAATCAACCAGCTTAGTGTCATTGGCCGACTTAAACTTTAGCACCCAATCATGCTCTATAGTTGGCTTTTTCAAAGACGTCATATCCGCCGGGTCAAAATTGTCCTTGTAAAACTTCAATTCCTCTATTGCACAAACAGACTCAGCATAAGCAGCATCGCCTTCCTCACATTCCAGGGCTATCTTCCGACTCCCATGTACTATGATGGTTCCTTTATAACCCAGCATCTTGAGCTGTAGATAAACATAACACGGTCGTGCCATGAACTTGGCATAAGCCGGCCGTCCAAACAGAGCGTGGTACGGGCTTCTGATTTTGACTACTTCAATGGTTAACTTCTCCGCCCTGGAATCATGCTCATCCCCAAAGGCCACCTCCAGCTCAATCTTGCCCACCGGGTACGCCGACTTACCAGGCACCACTTGATACGTCTCCAACGTATCTACTTTTCCAAACACTTTTGCCCTTGTTTTGGACTCTAACTTGCATGATTTGAATGAAACTAAACCGGACTGATGCTATTTTCAGCAGAATTGCCATGATGTTGTTTTATGTGTAGAAAAGAAAAGTTCTCGGAATGTCCTGAAAATCCACGGAGGCACTTTTTGGAATCAATAAGAATTACTGGGGCAAAAGAAATACACCAGCGGGCCCACACCCTGTCCACGAGACAGGGGGCGCCCCCCTATAGGGCACGCCCCCTATCTCGTGGGCCCCCTGGACCTCCACTGACCTCAACTCCAACTCCATATATTCACGTTCGGGGAGAAAAAAAATCAGAGAGAAACTTTCATTGCGTTTTACAACACGGAGCCGCCGCCAAGCCCTAATCTCTCTCGGGAGGGCTGATCTGGAGTCCGTTCAGGGCTCCGGAGAGGGGGATTTGTTGCCGTCGTCATCATCAACCATCCTCCATCACCAATTTCATGATGCTCACTGCCGTGCGTGAGTAATTCCATCGTAGGCTTGCTCGACGGTGATGAGTTGGATGAGATTTACCATGTAATCAAGTTAGTTTTGTTAAGGGTTTGATCCCTAGTATCCACTATGTTCTGAGATTGATGTTGCTATGACTTTGCTATGCTTAATGCTTGTCACTAGGGCCCGAGTGCCATGATTTCAGATCTGAACCTATTATGTTTTCATGAATATATGTGTGTTCTTAATCCTATCTTGAAAGTCTATAGTCACCTATTATGTGTTACGATCTGACAACCCCGAAGTGACAATAATCGGGATACTTCTCGGTGATAACTGTAGTTTGAGGAGTTCATGTATTCACTGTGTGCTAATGCTTTGTTCCGGTTCTCTATTAAAAGGAGGCCTTAATATCCCTTACTTTCCGCTAGGACCCCGCTGCCATAGGAGGGTAGGACAAAAGATGCCATGCAAGTTCTTTTCCATAAGCACGTATGACTATTTACAGAATACATGCCTACATTACATTGATGAACTGGAGCTAGTTCTGTGTCACCCTATGTTATAGCTATTACATGAGGAATCGCATCCGGCATAATTATCCATCACTGATCCATTGCCTACGAGCTTTTCACATATTGTTCTTCGCTTATTTACTTTTCCATTGCTACTGTTACAACTACTACAAAAACCCCAAAACTATTATCTTTACTTTTGCCATCGTTACCTTTATTATCATACCACTTTTGCTACTAAATACTTTGCTGCAGATACTAAGTTATCCAGGTGTGGTTGAATTGACAACTCAACTACTAATACTCAAGAATATTCTTTGGCTCCCCTTGTGTCGAATCAATAAATTTGGGTTGAATACTTTACCCTTGAAAGCTGTTGCGATCCTCTACACTTGTGGGTTATCAAGACTAATTTCTGGTGCCGTTGCCGGGGAGCATAGATCTATTCTCTGAGTCACTTGGGATTTATATCTGTTGATCACTATGAAGAACTTGAAAGACGACAGAACTACTATTTTTCCCTCAACTACGAGGGGAGGTAAGGAACTGCCATCTAGCTCTGCACTAGATTCTCCTTCTGTTATTGGTAAGCTTGCGACACCTAATCCTGCTACTACTATGAATTCTGATATGTCGCATGTTATTGATGATGCCAGTTCTGCTATGCATGATGAAACTACTTCCGTACGTTATACTACTTTGCCATTAGGTGAATTTCTTGATGAACAACTTGCTAGAGTTAGGGGGAATGAAATTATTGAAGATGCTATTATTGATGATAGTGATGATGAAGGTTCTCCTAATGATTATGAATTACCTGTTGTTCCTGAGGGTTATGTTATGAATGAAGAAGCTGCTAGAGCTATCTTTGCTTGCAATGATAGATATGATCTTAAGAAATTATTAGCTAAATGGAAGCAGCAGTCTCTTAATGCTAGAATGAAACCTGACCCTGCTTTTGCTACTTCACCTATCTGTGTTACTGATAAGGATTATGATTCTCTATTGATCCTGAAATTATTACTTTAGTAGAATATGATCCTTTTTATGGCCTTGAATCTGAAACTATTATGGCACATCTTAACAAGTTGAATGATATAGCCACCCTGTTCACTAATGATGAGAAGTCTCGCTATGATTATATCCTTAAGATATTTCCGTTCTCATTAAAGGGTGAAGCTAAGACTTGGTATAATTCTCTTGCTCCTGGTTGTGTGCGCAGTCCCCAGGATATGATTTATTACTTCTCTGCTAAATATTTCCCTGCTCATAAGAAACAAGCTGCCTTGTGGGAAATATATAATTTTGTGCAAATCAAAGAAGAGAGTCTCCCACAAGCTTGGGGGAGGCTTCTCCGGTTACTTAATGCTTTGCCTGATCATCCTCTTAAGAAAAATGAAATACTTGATATCTTTTATAATGGACTAACTGATGCTTCCAAGGACTACTTGGATTGTTGTGCTGGTTGTGTTTTCAGGGAAAGAACTGTCGACGAAGCTGAAATATTATTGAATAATATGTTCACTAATGAAAATAATTGGACTCTTCCTAAGCCAATTCCTGAAGCAATTCCTAAATCAATTGAGCCAACTCCTGAGCCTATTCCTAAACCCACTCCGAAGAAGAGAGGTGTTTTATTTCTCAGTCCTGAAGATATGCAAGAGGCAAATAAATCAATGAAAGAAAAAGGTATTAAAGCTGAAGATGTTAAGAATTTACCTCCTATTGAAGAAATACATGGTCTTAATATACCGCCTGTTGACGAACCACATTGTCTTGATAACCCGACACAGGTAGTAAAGGTAAATTCTCTTTATAGATATGATAAAGTTGAAATTCCCTCTACTAAATTTCATAGCCCGTGCTTAGATGAATTTGATGACTTTATGGCTAGGCAAGAAAGTTTTAATGCTTATGTTGGCACAGAGTTAAAGAATAATGCTTTTGAGATAGGACGCGTAAGCGATAATATGGCTAGAGTTAAAGGTGAACTCCAACTCATTAGCAAATATACTTCTATGGTTGCTACTCAAGCTGAGCAAGTACTTAAAGCTCAAAATGATTTGCTTGATGAATTAAATAATAAAAATGACTTTGCTGTTAGAGTGGCTACTAGAACTGGTAGAATGACTCAGGAACCTTTGTATCCTGAAGGCCACCCTAAGAGAATCGAGCAAGATTCTCAGAGAAATAATTTAGAGGCATCTAGTTCTTCTAAAAAGAAGAAAAAGAAAAATGATAGAACTTTGCATGCTTCTAGTGAACCTATTGTAGACACACCTGAGAATCCTAATGATATTTCTATCTCTGATGCTGAAACACAGTCAGGTGATGAACATGAACCTAGTGATAATGTTAATGATGATGTTCATGTCGATGCTCAACCTAGCAAAAACAATGAAGTAGAGATTGAACCTGCTATTGATCTTGATAACCCACAATCAAAGAATCAACGTTATGATAAGAGAGATTTTTTTGCTAGGAAGCACGGTAGAGAAAGAGAACCATGGGTTCAGAAACCCATTCCCTTTCCTCCTAAACCATCCAAGACAAAGGATGATAAGGATTTTGAGCGCTTTGTTGAAATGATTAGACCTGTTTTCTTATGTATGCGCTTAACTGATATGCTCAAAGTAAATCCCTATGCTAAGTATATGAAGGATATCATCACAAACAAAAGAAAGATACCGGAAGCTGAAATTTCCACCATGCTTGCTAATTACATTTTTAAGGGTGGAATACCAAAGAAACTTGGAGATCCGGGTGTACCAACTATACCATGCTCCATTAAAAGAAATTATGTTAGAACTGCTTTATGTGATCTTGGAGCCGGTGTCAGTGTTACGCCTCTCTCTTTATATCGTAGACTTGAATTGAATAAGTTGACACCTACCAAAATGTCTTTGCAAATGGCCGATAAATCAACTGCTATACCTGTCGGTGTTTGTGAGGATGTGCCTGTTGTGGTTGCAAATGTCACTATTTTAACGGACTTTGTTATTCTTGATATTCCCGAGGACGATAGTATGTCGATTATCCTTGGTAGACCTTTTCTTAATACTGCAGGGGCTGTTATTGATCGCAACAAAGGCAATATCACTTTTCATGTTAATGGTAATGAGCATACGGTACACTTTCCGAGGAAACAATCTCAAGTTCATAGCATCAATTATATTGGAAAAGCTCCAACTATCATTTTTGGAGGTTTTGAATTTCCTCTCCCCACTGTCAAGAAAAAGTATGATATTCTTATTGTTGGGGATTTTCATATCCCCGTTGAGGTAACTTAGTGTTATTCGAAATTTCTCCGGTTCCATGTTATTCGGAATGAGTTTGTTAACAAGACTTGATCAACCTTGTTAGTGGATTCATTTTGATGATCACGAGATGGATGAAACCAGAAGGCACAACCTTCTGAACCCTCCTTTTACTATTCTGTTATTTAGAATAAATAAATCAAAAATAGTATTTTTCGTCTGTTTTCTGAATTATCCGTGCATTAAAAAATATCCCGAAAATAAAAGTGTTCCAAATGCCCTGCAAATTTAGTATGATTTTTTATGGAATATTTGAGGATTTTAGGCACTCAAATCACTGCAGGAGGGGCAAGCACCAGGCCACGAGAGTGGAGGGCGCGCCCCCTGTCTCGTGGGCCCCTGGTGGCCCCCTCCACTTATGCCAGCACCCAAACACTTCATCTTCTACTCAAGCACGAGTTCTAGCTCATTTTGCTGCGATTTTCGATCTCCTTGCTCAAAGCTCCATTCACAAAACTGCTTTGGGAGATTGTTGCTTGGTATGTGACTCCTCCATTGGTCCAATTAGTTTTTGTTCTAGTGCTTTATTCATTGCAAATTTTTGCTGCATAGGTGACCATGTTCTTGAGCTTGCATGTTGAATTTATGAGGTCCCAAGCAATTCCAAAGCATGATATAGGCTCTAGGCACTTGTAGGAGTAGTTGCTACCAATCTTGTTTAGTTTTATTCACTTTTATTTTGAAGTTACTAAAATTTTAGAAATTTGCAGAAAATGTTAAGGAAATTTTTGAGGGGCTCTTCTAGCCAAGACTCTCAGGAAAAGCAAGCCAAAGAGAAGGAAAAAGCCAAGTATAATCTTCCTCGCTTAGCGGAAGTGCGGTCGTGTGAATGGCCATGCAATGATTTCTTGAAAGAAGCTGGAATTCATGAAGATTTTTATTCTTTAATCGAGACTGCAGGCCTCACCGGTTTCATCAATGACCGGATCAATCAGTATCTCTTACTCACCAATACTTTCGTGCAAAACTTTTATTATTATCCTAAGAAGTCACCGCCTGCAGTATCATTTCATTTATATGATGAATTCAGAGAAATGTCTTTACGTAATTTTTGCACGGTATGTAGGATACCTTATGAGGGATAATTAGAGGAACCCCATCGTGAAGATGTGGATGGCTTTGTTAATACTATAGCTGTAGAGGAGCCAAAGAAGGGCTCCGAGGCAAAAATCTCTAGCATACATTTTCCTGTTTTACGCTACTTTGCCATATTTGCTAGTAGATGCTTGATTGGTCGTGGAAATAGTGGAAACTTAAGTGTTCCTGATACTATCATTCTTCAACATGCCTTTCTTGGAGACAATACTTTTAGTATGGGTGCCGTCGTTGCTAAACGGCTAGCCCTGAATCATACAAAAGGCCCCATATTTGGAGGTATCTATGTTGCACGTCTTGCTAGACATTTTCAGATACCCATTAGGCACCATGAGAAAGAGGAGACAAAATTGCCTCCTCACATTTTAGATTATAAGAGCATGGTAGCACACAAGTTTATTGCTGACAACGAAGAGAGGATGCTCTTGTATAAACTTAGATTTAATAAGAAACACTTTGAGATTATTATTTTTCCTGCGCCTCTGTTGTTTGATTTGCTTGCAGAAAATTTTCTTGTCACGCCAGAAGCGGTGAACAATCATCGAGCCCAAGCTTTTACTCCAGAACCTGAACCTGAGCCGGAACCTGAACTGGACCCTTATCTTGCATCATCTGTCCAGTGGGATCCGGAGATGACCAGCCAGTGGTATCCTGATTACACCTCCCAGTACACCGGGGAGAGTAGCGGCGGTCCTTGGTACTAGACCAACTTAGGCCAAAAGCCTAAGCTTGGGGGAGTACGTATTTCTCACTGACTTTACATTCATGTTCACACACTAGTCGTCGGTGTTCATACTCTTTCATTGTATTACTCATGCTAGTTTAAATTTCTTTTTCCAGTTTTCTTTTTGTGTGTTTGATAAACCTTAAGAAAAACCAAAAAAATTAGTTAGTTTAATTTCCATTCTTGTAGTAGAATTAAAATGAAAACCCAAAAAGATTTCTTGTTTCTTCTTCTTACTTGTTGGGAGCTTTCTCGTGTAAATAGTTTTCTTTTCTTTTCTTTCCTTTGGGGGTCGAGAAGACCATATTGAAAATGTTTAGTGGCTCTCATATGCATGATTGCTTATTTAACTTAGAGCCCATATTACTTGTCTTCTCTCTTGAGTTGAATGCTTGCATATTCCAGCTTAGTCCAATGCACATGCATTATTATTATTATACACATCATTCGGTTGTGCAAATGAAAGGCAATAATGACGATATATGATGGACTTATTGAGATGAGAAAAGCTGGTATGAACTCGACCTCTCTTGTTTTTGTAAATATGACGAGTTCATCGTTTCTAAGTCAGCTTATTATGAAGTAAACATATTTGCAATGACATTTAGAGATTATAGTTGCTTGTGCCATGCTTGATTAGCTATGAGTTATAATGGTTTACCTTGCGTGCCAACATGCTATTAGAATGATTATGATGTGATATGATGGGATGGTATCCTCCTTTGAATGAATTGAGTGACTCGACTTGGCACATGTTCACGCATGTAGTTGAATCAAATCAGCATAGCCTTCATGATATTTATGTTCATTGTGGATTGTATCCTACTCATGCTTGTATTCGGTGTGAATTAATTCTAATGCATGTTTATGACTGTTGTCGCTCTCTCAGTTGGTCGCTTCCCAGTCTTTTGCTATCCTTCACCTGTACTAAGCGGGAATACCGCTTGTGCATCCAAACTCCTTAAACCCCAAAGTTGTTCCCTATGAGTCCACTATACCTTCCTATATGCGGTATTTACCTACCGTTCCAAGTAAATTTGTATGTGCCAAACTCCAAACCTTCAAATGAAATTCTGTTTTGTATGCTTGAGCAGCTCATGTTACAACTAGGACTGCATATATCTTCCATGCTAGGTGGGTTATTCTCAAGAGGAGTGGACTCCTCTCCTCATTCACGAGAAAGGGCCGGTAACTGGGATGCCCAGTCCCATGATCCAAAAAGATCAAAGAAAATCAAAATAATTATACAAAACTCCCCCAGGGCTATTGTTAGTTGGAGGCACTCGTTGTTTCGAGCAAGCAATGGATTGATGCTTGTTGGTGGTTGGGGGAGTATAAACCTTTACCATTCTGTTTGGGAACTGCCTATAATGCATGCAGTATGGAAGATACAACCATCTCATAGTTGTTGCGTTGACAGCAAAAGTATGCCGCTCAAAATGTTATTCAATCTCTATTTTAAAATCGAGCTCTAGTACCTCTACAAATCCCTGCTTCCCTCTGCGAAGGGCCTATCTATTTACTTTTATGTTGAGTCATCACCCTTCTTATTAAAAGACACCCGCTGGAGAGCACACTGTCATTTTCATTCATTACTATTGGTTTATATTGGGTATGACTTGACTGGATCTCTTTTACCATGAGTTACAATGTTTAGTCAGTCCTTGATCTTTAAAGGTGCTCTGCATTTATGTTTTGCGGTCTCAGAAAGGGCTAGCGAGATACCATTTTGTTGTATCATGTTATGATTGTTTTGAGAAAGTGTTGTCATCCGAGTTTTATTATTATGGCTCGCTAGCTGATTATGCTATCGATATGAGTGATTGTGAGACCTAAGTGTTATTGTGAGTATGGTTAGTTCATAATATTTGCTGAAACTTGAATGCTGGCTTTTCATGTTACAACAACAAGAGCAAACAGAGTTTGTAAAAGGTTTTCTTTATCACTTTTAGTTTATCAACTGAATTGCTTGAGGACAAGAAAAGGTTTAAGCTTGTGGGAGTTGATACGTCTCCAACGTATCTACTTTTCCAAACACTTTTGCCCTTGTTTTGGACTCTAACTTGCATGATTTGAATTAAACTAACCTGGACTGACGTTGTTTTCAGCAGAACTGCCATGATGTTGTTTTATGTGTAGAAAATAAAAGTTCTCGAAATGTCCTGAAAATCCACGGAGGCACTTTTTGGAATTCATAAGAATTATTGGGCGAAAGAAATACACCAAGGGGCCCACACCCTGTCCACGAGACAGGGGGCGCCCCCTCCTATAGGGCGCGCCCCCCTATCTTGTGGGCCCCCTGGACCTCCACCGACCTCAACTCTAACTCCATATATTCACGTTCGGGGAGAAAAAATCAGAGAGAAAGTTTCATCACGTTTTACGACACGGAGCCGCCGCCAAGCCCTAATCTCTCTCGGGAGGGCTGATCTGGAGTCCGTTTGGGGCTCCGGAGAGGGGGATTCGTCGCCGTCGTCATCATCAACCATCCTCCATCGCCAATTTCATGATGCTCACTACTGTGCGTGAGTAATTCCTTCGTAGGCTTGCTGGACGGTGATGGGTTGGATGAGATTTACCATGTAATCAAGTTAGTTTTGTTAAGGGTTTGATCCCTAATATCCACTATGTTCTGAGATTGATGTTGTTATGACTTTGCTATGCTTAATGCTTGTCACTAGGGCCCGAGTGCCATGATTTCAGATCTGAACCTATTATGTTTTCATGAATATATGTGTGTTCTTGATCCTATCTTGCAAGTCTATAGTCACCTATTATGTGTTATGATCCGATAACCCCGAAGTGACAATAATCGGGATACTTCTCGGTGATGACCGTAGTTTGAGGAGTTCATGTATTCACTATGTGCTAATGCTTTGTTCCGGTTCTCTATTAAAAGGAGGCCTTAATATCCCTTAGTTTCCGCTAGGACCCTGCTGCCACAGGAGGGTAGGACAAAAGATGTCATGCAAGTTCTTTTCCATAAGCACGTATGACTATTTACGGAATACATGCCTACATTACATTGATGAACTGGAGCTAGTTCTATGTCACCCTATGTTATAGCTATTACATGAGGAATTGTATCCAGCATAATTATCCATCACTTATCCATTGCCTACGAGCTTTTCACATATTGTTCTTCGCTTATTTACTTTTCCGTTGCTACTGTTACAACTACTACAAAAACCCAAAACTATTATCTTTACTTTTGCCACCGTTACCTTTATTATCATACCAATTTTGCTACTAAATACTTTGTTGCAGATACTAAGTTATCTAGGTGTGGTTGAATTGACAACTCAACTGCTAATACTCAAGAATATTCTTTGGCTCCCCTTGTGTCGAATCAATAAATTTGGGTTGAATACTTTACCATCGAAAGCTGTTGTGATCCCCTACACTTGTGGGTTATCACGACTCCATGGAAAACAGTGTTGGATGTCTTAAGATTTTTATCAATTAACCCCATGTGACAGAAAGTCTCATAATAAAGGATGTAGATGCTACTGCCTCTGTCCATGGGCACCTTAGTGAATTTGTATCCACCAACTTGAAGGCGCTACCACCAAGGCCAAGTGACCCGGATTGTCAACCCGGGGAGGGTGATCCGCTCGGCTCCACATGTTGGGCTGCTCAAACCATCATAAGTAATGAGGAACTACCGGTTCAACAACGTTCATGGCCCGCTTATGGAGCTTCTGGTCCCGCTTGCATAAACTTGTGGTGAAAACATGATACTGCCCACTATTCAACTACTTCGGATTACTCTGATATCCAGATTGCTGCTGCTGCTGACCTCCCTGGCCGGATTACTGATTGTAACCACCCTGATTACCTTGATTAAGCCGCCCTGATTACCTTGGGGGCCCTAGAAGTTGGAATTAGAACCGCCACCACCATAACCCGGGCCATGGAAACCGCCACCGCCCGAGCCGCCGCCCGGCCCATGATTGCCATCAAATGAGTTAGAATTTTTAAAAGCCCTCATAATTGTACAATCTTTCCAAAGGTGAGTAGCTGGCTTCTCCCGTGAGCCATGCTTTGGACAGGGCTCATTTAGCAACTGTTCAAGAGTAGGACCTGATCCGCCGGCCCGAGGAGGCGGCCTCCCCTTACGACGTTGACTATTGCCCTGTACACTGGTGTTAGCCACAAACTCCGAGCTACCATCCGCCTTGCGTTTACCGTTCCCCCCTGATTCATCGGGTTAGACTGCTAACCCTTGGTGTTGTCGTTCTTTTTTCCCTTCCATGTCTTCTCATCGTTAGACTCGGGGCCCTTGGTACTATCAGAGTCGGCATATTTAATTAGAGCCGCCATCAGCTGGCCCATATCATTACAATCGCGCTTGAGCTGCCCCAACTTCTGTTTTAGAGGCAAAAAACGGCAATTTTTCTCCAACATTAAGACCGCAGAGATGGCATTCATGTTATCAGATGAATGTATGATAGCTTTGACACGGCGCACCCAATGGGTCATTGATTCACCCTCCTCTTATTTGCATGTAGCCAAGTACACAATCAACTTGGGCTGCTTGTATGTGTCCTTAAAGTTCTGAATGAACCGAGCTTTTAACTCAGCCCATGACCCGATGGAGTTAGCCGGCAACCCTTTTTAACCAAGTACGAGCCGTTCCATCCAGCATCATGGTGAAGTACTTGGCACACGCAGCGTCATTGACCTCCAGTAGCTCCATGGCCATCTCATAACTATCAATCCACGCCTCAGGGGGTAAATCGGATGTGTAATTAGGCACCTTTCGAGGTCCCTTGAAATCCTTGGGCAAACACTCATTACGCAGAGCCGACACCAAACAGGGTACACCTGTAGACCTAGAGGTCACGCCTGCCTCAATCGAAGTCGTTGGATAAACCGGAAGGGGCTGGTGAGCCGCCTGCTGAGCCGCCCACTCAGCTTCTTGACGCACTCTATCCAGATCAACCAAGTTAAGAGCTCCATCACGCGCCGGGTCATGCCTGCGCGGCTGGTCGCAGCGCTGGGCGTTGCTTGAAACGGTTGGTGAGTCCATGTGCCTGCTACAACTCCGGCTTCGGCTTGGGCGAGGGGTCGAGTGAATCCTATCTCGACTGTAAGAATATGCCTCCTGTTGTGCCAACGCTGTCTGAAGAAGTTCCCTGACCCTTCGTATTTCAACCGCCGTTGGAGAGTCCCCATCCACTGGGAGAGCCACCAATCGTGCCACCACAACAATCATCTTCTCCAATGGATTAGAATAATGATCTGGTGGCGTCGGCACATGCTGAGGCGGAGCAGTATTCAGACGAGGGGGTTCCGTCATGCGTGGTTGAACCGGCATCCCAACCCCGGGCGCCGCAGCCCGGTTTACCTCTGGCGGGTTACCGGGCCCTGCACCAGGCGTGCGAAAAAGGTTTCTAGCCTCGTAAACCGGAGGTAGACGGGATTGGTGTCTCTTCCTCATGATCTCGTTTGAAGCTTTTTGATCCATCGTAAGCTGGAAAGCCTTCGATTGAATCTGTTGGGCCTGAGCGTCCAAAGCAGCCCATTATGCGGCCATCTTGACGTCCTCTGCCGCCAGGCCTTCCTTGGCTAGTGCTACATCATCACATAACTGTGCTACTTCCGCATCATGCTGAGCTTGATTCGCTGGGTTGACCACGGTCGTTAACAGAGCCGTCAACTTATCCATTAAAGCCATCAGGACCTGAGCCGGCGGGCGCGCAGGGCCTGCTGCCCCGGCTGCCGTCACCGCTGCTGACCCGGAAGTCATCGCCACCGCAGTTGAAGAACTTTGCCCAGGATGGGTACTAGCCATGAAGATCCCGACTCTATTCGGCGGCTCATAGGGGTCTGGAATACTGTCGCCATCGGAATAGCCCCTGAGTCCACCATCTTGCAGTTGATACAACTAAGTAGTCTCGCCCGTGGACGACTCACCATCAGAGTAGATGGTCGTCTCACCGCCTGACATAGATCCTTCAGAAAATTCTGCCCCATGGATGCACCCCACGAAGGCACGCTTCACGGAGGGCTGAACTCGGGCGGGTCTCGCACGCTGAGCCGTCTCAATGATGTCGGTGCAGATGTCTGTCTCAGGGCCCGACTCGCCGATCTTTCCGATGAAAACGTGGATTCCGCCAAAGGGGACCCGACACCCATACTCAATTGATCTGGCTTCGGGCGCCCAGCCTGCATCGTCGATGTAGAGTTTGCCACGATGACTTTTGGTCATCCGGCCCACAATGTATCCCTTGAGCCCTTCGAAGTTGCCCTTTAAGAACTCAAATCCACCGTGCGCTGGCCCCATGGTGGGTGCCAACTGTCGTGGAAAGGTCACGACAGATGTCCTAGCAAAAGGACTTAGTCGTGGAGCCATCACAACTAGGAAGCTTAAAGGGGTTAAGCCGGGACAAAGGACACGAGGGTTTATACTGTTCCGGCCCCTTGCGGTGAAGGTAAAGGCCTAATCCAGTTTGAGGTGGTATTCCTTATGTCTCGATTACCAGGGAGCGAATCCGCTTGACCTAGCTTTCGATTTGTTGTCTCTTCTCCTAAATCACCGTCGGGTCGTCCCTTTATATACAAAGATTGACTCCCAGTGGCTAATGGAGTCCTGGCCGGCTCATAAACAGTGTCCGCCTCGGTGACTATCTATTCATGCCTTACAATACAAGTCATACATATATGGCGGTTTACCCTCTCGGGCCTTAAGTCGCCTTTGGGCCTTGGGCCCTTAACTAAACCGCCATATTCAAATATCCTCATGGGCTTCATATGATGGATCGTCATAGGTATAATCCGGCCCCTCCTGGGCGGGTCATACCTAATAGTTATATCCCCAACATAGCCCCTTTCTAACTCCTTGGCCGAAGTCGAGTCTAGTCACTACAAAATTTTCACTAACATGGCTGTGTGTCCTACGGGCCAACGTTGCCATTGGCTGGTGTTAGGATATTTTACTCCTAATCTATACTCTGGGATTCTGATCTCTCTTCTATTCGGGTTAATGGTTTTGCTAACTATAACTCTAGGTTCTCGTAAATACTTTCTCCCGGAGAGCCCCTTCATTCCAGATGATGGCCTGCTTCACCAGAAGATTCCAAAGATACCCTTCAATATTTCCCAAGACTTTTGTGCTAGTTGCTTTTGCAGTTCCCTACCTCCGATATTTCCTTACGGATAACTTCATACACTTGTCATTCATACAATCATTCCCAGTTGCTCTTGTTATTACAAGATACATCAAATTATTCTCCGACTGTTAAGAATCCCCTATGTCACTGCCTTGCAATTCTTTGCCACATGAATACCCCTACGGATAATTACTCGCACTTGCCGAGTATCCGTTCATCCCAAGTTGTTCATGTGTTTCACAAAAGTCTTTGAAATACCATTCGATCTTCAAAAATCCCCCAGCAGCCTATTGCTCCTGAAATTCTTGCTTCCTTGCATTATGGTTAATCCCATAAGTCTAGTAATCTTATTGGCATCCTTTATCACTATCATTTTGAGTCTGTTGATTCAATATGTTCTGGATGCTCGCAATCCTCAGTCAAATCCTAGAATTAGTCCTTTTGGCTCACATGTCACTCCGGACATGAGCTGGTTCCTGGGAAATCAAACCTTGATTGATTGTTGATCTATGTCTATTCAACTTAATTATTATTTTTTAGAGCATCTGCTTCTGATCCCCTAAATTGGAAATCATAATTCCTTTGCATTTAAGCTTTGAAATTATCAGATATTTGTAAAATCTGATGCCTCTGCATTATTTCTTCTTCTGGTTCAATATCGATAATCACATCAGCTTCGTTGTGAATCGCCAGATTCATTATTGGATTATCATCCGACAGTGTCCTTTGTATTCAAATAACATCATGGAAGTTCTTCCCCTGATACATAATGCCTTTGGTAAATTTGTATCCTCCGCTTTTGTCAACCATACTATACCTTCGAACTTGCGTCATTCATTCTTGAAATTCGTGGTAAATGTTTCTAAGATGCCCTGATGGGTTGAACCTATGCCTTCCCTACTCCATGTAAACCTGAGAGTTTTCACGAGTAATGCTCTTCTGGTAATTTGCCACATAAAATTTCAACACTACAATGTCATCGAACGTGAGGAGTGAATGAAAGGTTATGCATTGGAGAAGTGGGAGTTGACCTTGGACTTTGTGTTCATGCCCATGGGAACGATGTAGATCCTATCATGAAAGCTCCTTGTAATAATAGTTACACCCTTGATATAATATCATCTCGTTTTTGTGAATTGATCCCTTCGCAATCATGGTTCCGGCCATATTTTCTCCTTGATTTCATTTCCCAGACAAGTTATATCACTTGTCTTCTATAGATCAATACATCTCTGCAACCTCTATTTTGATCTTCCTTCGAGTATTACCCTCCGGTATCTCGAGAATATCAAAGGACCGTGTTGCTTCCTATGAGTCTTCATCTCGTATTGCTTGTAACCGATTTCAGATTCCCCCAGGTTCTGAGTTATTAGTTACTCAAGAACACCGATAAGTGAATCGATCCTGCAGTCCGAATCAATAACTCTAAGAAATTTTCGTTGCTTACGAGTTAAATAATACTTCAAGTCATTCCTAGCTTGATCGGCTATATCATTATCTTGCTAAAATTATAACTGAGCTACTTGCACTACAAAAAAATACACTTCCGTGATGATACGTGTTTGTCACAGTAGGTCACGTTTTCTGTCATGCATGTACATCCATGATGATTTTATGACAGAATCAAGGAAGTCATACCTCTGATGTCTTAGAAGTGTTCCATGACATTACCAAAATTATCATCACGGAAGTGTCCACTTCCATGACGATAAATCACGCGTCATAGAAGTGCTTTCCTCAAGGGTGACCGACACGTGGCATCCATCATAACGGAATGTTGTTAAGCTATTGGGTACGGTTTTGGATCCGATAACCCGTTAATAGTCCCGACAATGGGGATTTTCCACTTGTAAAATCATCATTAGCTGGAGGAAACACATGTCGGCTCACCGTTGGGACATATGTCACCCACTCATTGGACCGAAGGCGCCTATGATACATCGACACGTTGCACGGCCCAATAGCGGCCCATTCCTGTGAAAATGCCGGCCTGTTTGACTTGGTCAAAAGGTGGCGGTCCAGCCCACGGAAAGTGTGTTAACGACCTATTCGCATATAGCCCATTTACAGCCCGCTAACCCAGGGCCCATTACGACCTATTCGAATTAGGCCCAGTAGTGTCATATGGGCCGGCCAATATGATTCCATCCCGTTTTAACTTCCGGCCCATATGAGGCCCTTTTAACTCTTGGCCCATTAACGGCCCATGGTGAAACTGGCCAATAATGAATAGTGTATCACTTTATACCCATTAACGGCCCATTATTCCATTGGGCCGTTTCAAGCCCACGTTATCTTTCGGCCTTCTCAGGGCCCATTTATTCTTGGGCTCATTTCCAGCATTCAGTTACTTATGGCCCGTTACTGTAATTTTCTGCTTGTAGGCCAAATTCAGCCCGTGGATACAGTCGGCCCATTTGTGGCCCGTTATTACGTTGGGCCCTTTTCATAGCGTCATCAAATATGGCCGATTAATGACGGCCCGTTATGGTCGGCCCATGAACGAACGATTCCAACTCTAGCCCGTTACTACCATTATGCGATCTGTTATTGGCTAATGTTTGGACAATCGATCATACGGCCTGTAGAAGGCACATTGTGTCTACGGCCTGAAGAAGGCCCATTGTGTCTACGACCTGTAGAAGGCCCATTGTTTCTACGCCCCATAGGAGGCCCATTGTTTCTATGGCCCGTAGAAGGCCCATTGTTTCTACGGCCCGTAGGAGGCCTAGTGTCACTACAGTAAATATGTAGCCCATGGTTATTGTGGCCTAGTTTAAAAAAATAGGTTATTGCGGCCACTAGCAAACCGCGGAAAAAGAACTGCACTCACTACAAGCAAAAAAATAAACAAGACAACAAGGAAATAAATAAGCAAGCAACTTACGCTTGGCTATCACGGCTATTACACATATTACATCCACTGGGCATCAAAGTTCGCCACCAGTGCAAATATAGGGAACAAAGCAGCATATCATATACACTGGTTGTCAAAGTTGGCAACCAGCGCAAATAAACGCCGCAGCAAAACAGTCCAGAACTGAAACCACTTCAGAAGATCTCAAGAAACAATATCCTAGGTACCCATAATGCTGGCAAGATTCTTAGCAAGCTTATTAACTTTCTCTTGTTTGGCGCTTAAATCCTCCAGCGCTTGCTATTGCACCAGAAAGTATGCATTTGAATTCTGCAGGGACTTGCTTAGTCCTTCAGCTTCTTGTCGCAGCACATCTAATCGATGTCTTTCAACTTGAAGTTGAGACTCAAGAAGACGAACTGATTCAGGCAGCGAGTTCGAAGAGCTTGTGCCAGCAGTAGTAGCCAGTAACTCGAACACTACATCAAGACATGACTTTTGGGTTCTCTCACTGTCGTCAAGATAGTTTTTATCAGCTTTCTTATAGACCAACAGGGATGTCTCACTATCTTGAACCTTATCTGCATTACTTCCTTTACCATTGCATAATGGGGTACTGTTCTCCAATATTTTGTCCGCATTCTAAAAGAGAAACAAGCAGACACATCACAGGTTTACCATGTTGTATATGAAACTCATTTTGGTAAATGAGTTCAGTAGTAAAGTGGACAGGATAACAACATGAAACAAACATATATCTATGTACCATGGTCACTTTATGGTCTATATCATTCTAGTTTTTGTTGCCAAATCAAGATAGAGACACAGTTCAAATAATATTTGTTCAAGACAAAGCAGAACAGACAGAATATAAGTGTGGGAAACTATAGAGCAATAACAACACTTGTAATGTGCATGACATGAGAACATAACTATTTATTCAATTGAAACTGAAATCAACATAGAGTAAGTTACAACAACAAACTAGTTAAAGAAACAGGTTTAAAACATACCTGTTGCGCCATTGGAGTTTCAATTCCATCCTTCAAATTTGAAAATAGTTGGTATGAGTAAATACAGTGATGCAAGAGCAAAGGAGTATGAACCATAGCTACAGAACCTGACCTGAGAACAAATCTTCTTCTCCTTTAAGCGTTGAGTTGGGATTCAGAGTGGTGGTCCTCATGCTTTGGGCACTGCAGTTCCCTTACTAACTGCTCGTGTTTGGGTGCTCTGTGGTGGAGATGGTGTTGTGTCAACTGGAACTGGGTTACTATCTGCCGGGGTTCGGGTTAGAAGGGTGTAGCTGGTTCTCTGTCCAACTGGGTAGGGGTACAATCTACGAGAGTCTGGGTTATGTGTGGTGGGGCTGGTTCTTGGGCAAGTACAACCGTGGTTCTATCTGCATCAACTGGTAGCACTATCTTTTCTGAAGACTGTGTTGTTACTCCCTTAGATACTGCCATCACCCTCTCCAATTCAAATAGATGATAAAAAAGAAAAGTAATTGAAAGTATAGCCATTGTATAGACAGGTGCAATGGATAGTGGGGAATAAAAGAGGGCATGAAATAATTCACCTTTATGTTGTCTAACCAAACAGGATAGCATGACACTATTTCACATATATGATGGCTAACTAAACAGGATAGCATGACACAATTTCACATTATGATGGCTAACTAAAAAATATGATGATTGACATGCCATAATTCACATACATTCACAGATAGAATGACACAATTCAAAATATGATGATTGTAAACACTAAACATGATGAGATGATATAACTATATGATGTCTTTATTAAATGGGTTGCCATGCCATAATTCAGATAGATGTCGTGGATGTACTATGTAAACATGATGGCATGATATAATTCAAATATATGATTTATATAGTAAGCAAGTAAGCTGATGGCAATCCATATGTGATGTAAAAACTAAGCAATGCAAGACAACATGCATGACATGGGTAATATAACCCTTCCAAGTTTGAGCATAGACCTCGGGGGGGAAATATGACTGGTCATCCATCTCTGAATCCTCCTCTAAGGAGCTCTCGGTAACCAGCAAGATGTCTGCTTCAGCAGGTAGCATTGTCTGCTCTGAATACCTTGTTTTCGCTCCAGATACTTCCATCACCGCTTCAAATGGCTGATGCACAGGAAGAGTAGTTGAATGTACAAACATTGTCGACAAATGGAACACGTAATAC
The DNA here is from genome assembly GCF_002162155.2 of Triticum dicoccoides. Classification (NCBI taxonomy): domain Eukaryota; kingdom Viridiplantae; phylum Streptophyta; class Magnoliopsida; order Poales; family Poaceae; genus Triticum; species Triticum dicoccoides. Next base: position 207,780,255 of record NC_041381.1, on the reverse strand, counting down.
AAAAAAAATGATAGCATGATATAATTCACATACATGATGATTGGCTAAACAGCATGGCATTGCATAATTCACATATATAATGCCTTTGCAACAAGATAGCTGTCGGTGTCAAAACCGGCGGATCTCGGGTAGGGGGTCTCGAACTGTGCGTCTAGGCGGATGGTAACAGGAGACGAGGGACACAATGTTTTACCCAGGTTCGGGCCCTCTTGATGGAGGTAAAACCCTACGTCCTGCTTGATTAATATTGATGATGTGTGTTACAAGAGTGGATCTACCACAAGATCAAGGAGGCTAAACCCTAGAAGCTAGCCTATGGTATGATTGTTGTTCGTCCTATGGACTACAGCCATCCGGTTTATATAGACACCGGAGAGGGCTAGGGTTACACAAAGTCGATTACAAAGGTAGGAGATCTACATATCCGTATCGCCAACCTTGCCTTCCACGCCAAGGAAAGTCCCATCCGGACACGGGACGAAGTCTTCAATCTTGTATCTTCATAGTCTTGGTGTCCGGCCGATGATAATAGTTCGGCTATCCGGACACCCCCTAGTCCGGAACTCCCTCAGTAGCCCCCTAACCGGGCTTCAGCGACGATGAGTCCGACGCGTATATTGTCTTCGGCGTTGTAAGGCGGGTTCTCCCTCAAACTTCATGTTCCCGTCGAATAGTGTCCGGCTTCCTTATAAATGTTGCGCTCCTTGGCTTCTACGCCCAATAATGGCCTTCTTCCACGTGTCGTACGAATGCGAAAGGCTGGGGTATTTTTACATTTTACCCCCTAGCCGTGCGAACGAGCCGCCTATAAGAGAGGCGAGGATCTAGATCCAGCTCACACCATCCTCCATCCGCAAGTTCTCATCGAAGCGCCTCTGACAAAAATCCATTCCATCATGGATAGTGGACGCGGCTCCTCCTCTCGCGCTCCCAGCCCTAAGCCAGGAGATTGGGGGAGATGCTCAGTTCCACACAGCGAGCTAGTGGCGCTCCAAACCGAGGGATATCTTCCCCCAGCTTTCATGGTTCCGGTTCGAGCCGGACTAGCCACCTACAAGGGTGGAAAGCAGGCGGAGAGCGTCCCCAACCCTTCCAAAGGGGAGCGGATATGCTTTGTCCCCTATATAATAAGGGGACTCGGATTTCCCATACATCCGTTTCTCCGGGGGCTCCTAGAGTTCTACGGACTCCAGCTTCACCACCTCACGCCCGCCTCCATTTTGCACATCACGGGCTTCGTAGCTCTTTGCGAGCTGTTCTTGGGCATCGAGCCCCATTTTGCATTGTGGAGGAGATTGTTTTGCCTCGTACCCCATTCTCATGAGGGGTCGATATATCAAGTGGGCGGAGCCGAAATATGGCGCATCGCCGGGACCGGATATCTATCCGGCACCCCGAAGAAGGCGTCCGAAGATTGGCCTTCGGAATGGTTCTACATGGAGGACGCCCCTCTGCCGGATCCAGTTCGGATCGGCCTCCCGGAGTTCAGCAATGCTCCCTTGAAGAAACGCCTGAGTTGGCGCCCGCGGAGCCCTCAACGGGAAGATGATAGGAGCGTCCATTATCTGATGGGCCGGATTAGGTTACTGGCCCACCCCGGATTAACCATGATTGGAGTCATGGCCACGTGTATTATGCGAGGGGTGCAGCCACTCCAATATAGGGGCCACCCTATGTGGGATTTCAACGGGGAAGATGACACCACCCGTCATGGGCGCAAAGGGCCAGGCTCGGCAACCGATCTGGCAAAGATCATGTCTGGCTTGTACAAGGGAGAGGAGGAGGACTTCCTCCACACCAATCCGTTGAATGGATTCTCTATGAATAACCCTCGGAGCTGGGTAAGCGGATGTTCATCTACCCGATCCATACTTTCAAAGTTAAGTATCTTACTCTGTGATTTCGACGCAGGAGCTGCGCCGGGACATGGAGGGCATACGAAGCCTAACTCCACAGCCCGAGGATCCGGAACGATCCCTTGATCCGACCTCCGAAAAGGATCCGGACATAAAGGTGGAGCTGATTGACGGGGTGTTCCACCAACTTAGCATGGACAATGCCCTAGTCGCCATTACGGCTGACTACCCCGGTTTGTTTCCGGCCTCCCAGGTGACTACGACCGAGGTCTTGACACCATCATTTGATCCATCCTCAATTCTGACCATCCCATACTGATGGTGCATCGCAGGAGGTGCCTTTAAGGCGGGAAGCCGAACCCGCGGCGGCCGACCAACAAGGGTCAGTCCGGCCTAGCAAGCGAAAGAGGAGTGCGACGCGAACCGAAACGTCGCCGCAACGGTACAGAGCACTGCTATTTTTAAGGGAAGGATCCCCAAGAGGTATATTAATGCTCATAACTTTTCCAGAAAGAGCGCTCGCCGGACAGTGTCCGGAGAGGTTGCCAATCAAGCCTCCGCCAGCCATGCTCCAACGCATGGTCCGGGAGGGGAGGCAAATACAAGGCATGAGCTGGACGCTCCTCCGACGGAGGATGCCGACAGGCTGTCCGCCACCCGGTCTGAGGTGGAGAGCGCCATGAATCACAGGCGTCGCCGGACAGTTCTTCGTGACGCGTGTTTCTCCCCGGAGGCGTTAAATGCCTTTGATGCGGGAAACGCGCACCTCCGTGCCGCTCAAGATGGGTTAACCAGAGCCACGGAGCAGTATGTGAAAGACATACTGGTAAGTAATTTTAATAGTTATATATGCCAGTAGCCCCCGAGATTTAAAATAGTTAAAATAGCTGATTTAAGGATCAATTTTTATGCAGGATCTTATGGAGAAGAATACCCATCTGTCCCAGGAGCTCCAAGAGTGCAAGGCCCAACTTGAGGCCGCACTGGCCGCCATAGGGGGAGCCACAGAGACCCCCCGCTGGTAAGACGTACTTTGAAAAGATAATTAATTAACAAAGTGCAGCGTGAATCTGACAATAATATTGCAGAGGGCGCCAGACTAGATCCGGACAAGCAACAGCTACTGCGTCAGCTAAAGGCCGGCGAGAGGGTGCTTATGAAGGTGCGGCAGGAGCGAAACAAGCTCCAAGATGCCCACACCCAGCTAGGAGAAGAGCTGAAAGGTGTTTGGGCCCAGCTGTCTGGCTCCGTGAAGGAGAATCAGTGGCTTCGTCGTGGCATTTATAGTAAGTGCTTGAGCAAATCCCTTTGAAAAGAAGAATTCGGCAAGGAAGTCGATTGACAGAAATATGTCTTTAGGTGTGCTCACAGGTCGCCCTGCGGAGGAAATGCCTGGGTCAACGGGTGACCAACTTCCCGAGCTGGTGCAATTGCTCGAACGTGTTCGGCAGGCGATGAGTGGCGTCGTTCAGGCTTTATGGCCATCCGTCTCCCTACCCGAGGACCTTGGTGAGCTTGCTGAGAAGCTTCAGGGAGCACGGCGACGCCTCCATTTGTGGAAGATATCGGCCTGCCGTTAGGGCGCCAGGGAGGCCTGGGCCATGGTGAAGACGCGTTACCCGAAGGCTGACCCAAACCACATGGCCGAGGTCGGACCTGCGGGGCCTGATGGGAAGGAGATCCCTGTGAGCTTGATGTACGGCCAAGTAGAACTGGCCGCAAAATATTCCCAACAGGACTGTAAATTAGACAGCCTGTTAGATGGGATTGAGGAGGAGTACAATCAGTCGGTTTGACGATGTAATTTGAAATGACATGTAAAATGCCTTCTAGCCGGATTGTAGATCGTTTGTCTTTGCGGACCGTTTCACTTCAACCTCGGGACCCAACAGTCCGGAGTGTGTCCGAATACTCTTATGGTTATAAAAGAACCGGGGCATGCATGGAGACAAGGCGTCGGGGTCATAATTGCTTTATCAGACAAGTGCCCAACTAGCTATGTTATATTACATGGTTAGTAAGAAACATCTTCCAGGGAGAATAGTTCCGTGAAGGGTTCCTTTCCCTGGGAGGCATGCCCTAAAGTGCAATGCCGGACTGCGAAAATAGCAGAAAAAGCATCTGGGGGCAGATAAATAAGTAAGTAATAAATCATCTTTCAAGTCACCGACCGAATATTCTCTTAAGAATGCTAGCTTTCGGCTTCACCCAGTCTGAGGTACACATCCGGCTGACCCGGCAGTAGCAATCGCAGAGGTGCTCCCTTTACCTCCTAGCCAAAAAATCGGGAACGTAGGGGTAAGCACAGGAGCCAGGCAACCCAGCTTGGCCAAAACTTAAGTCATATCGATGCATACAATGGTGAATAAAAGGTACATGCAGAAGTATGACACATGTATGGGGCATGAAGCCCGTATGAATAAGCTTCTGTTAAAGAAGCCCCCGGGTATAATGAGTGCTAGGAGCACATCAAGTGTGTGCGAACAAAGTGCAAATCAGCCTATAAAAGGTATTGAAAAAAAGTGGGAAGAAGGAGGGGGAGAAGAGACAGTAAAAAATATAAAAAGGTGGACGGGGGAGTGAGACGAACTCTGAATCCGGCATTTAGGCATAGAATCTTCGGAGACGGGCTGCGTTCCATGGGTTCGGCTCGAGTCGGTTGTCAGATCCTTTACATAGACGGTATGCTCCGCCGGTCAGGACTTGGTCGATGATGAAGGGACCTTCCCACTTGGGCTTAAGTTTGTCCTTTTTCTTGTCCGGCAGGCGTAGAACGAGTTCGCCAACATTGTATGTTTTGACCCGTACTTCTCTGCTTTGATATCTTCGAGCCTGCTACTGATAAAATGCGGAACGAGCCTTTGCCACGTCCCGCTCCTCCTCTAAGGCATCCAAACTGTCCTGCCAATCCAACTCGGCTTCTCTTTCTTCGTACATGCGCACACGAGGTGAGTCATGAATTATATCGCAGGGCAGAACTGCCTCTGCACTGTATACCATGAAAAATGGTGTGAATCCAGTAGTTCGGTTTGGCGTGGTCCACAGCCCCCAGAGTACAGAGTCGAGCTCCTCTACCCAGTGCATGTTAGATTCCTTGAGGGACCGCACTAGTCTGGGTTTGATGCCGCTCATGATTAGACCATTTGCTCGCTCGACTTGACCGTTAGTTTGGGGGTGATAGACTTAAGCGTAATCGAGCTTGATGCCCATGTTTTTGCACCAGAGTTTAACCTCGTCGGCCGTGAAGTTCGTGCCGTTATCAGTGATGATGCTGTGGGGGACGCCAAAACGGTGTAGTACCCCGGATATGAAGTCTATCACCGGTCCGGATTCTGCCGTTTTAACCAGCTTGGCCTCAATCCATTTGGTGAATTTGTCCACCATGACCCATAAGTATTTGTTCTTGTGGGTTCCCCCTTTAAGGGGTCCAACCATGTCAAGCCCACAGACCGCGAACGACCAGGTAATGGGTATAGTTTTGAGGGCGGTGGGTGGCATGTGGCTTTGATTAGCAAAGAGCTGGCAACCGACGCATCGTTGGACTAAGTCCTGAGCATCTGCCCGGGCTGTTGGCCAATAAAATCCTGTACGGAAGGCCTTGCCTACAAGGGCTCAGGCCGCAGCGTGGTGCCCGCCAAGTCCGCCGTGAATTTCAGCCAGGAGATTTCGCCCTTCCTCTTTGGAGATACACCTTTGAAGGACTCCGTTTGTGCTTTTCTTATAAAATTCTCCCTCATGGACCTTGTAGGCTTTAGATCGCTGAACTATGCAGCGGGCCTCATTTTGGTCTTCGGGAAGTTCCTGTCGAATTAAGTAGGCTAGGAATGGTTCTGTCCACGGGGCAATTACTGCCATTATTTCGTGAGCTGAAGGTGTTATTTCATTGGCTGAGCCGCCGATTGTGTTAGAATGGTCTGAGTTAGGTGATGCAGCTGGCTCCGGATCGTTATTTTCGGACTCCTCTTCCCATAACACGGATGGCTTAAAGAGCCGTTCCAGGAAGATGTTTGGAGGAACGGCGTCTCGTTTCGCACCGATGCGTGCTAACACTTCTGCTACCTGGTTATTATCCTGGGCTACATGGTGGAATTTGAGTCCTTCGAACCGAGCTGACATTTTTAGGACGGCGTTGCGGTAAGCTGCCATTTTTGGATCTTTGGCGTCAAAGTCTCCATTTACTTGGGATATTGCGAGGTTTGAATCCCCGCGCACCTCTAGGCGTTGAATGCCCATGGAGATTGCCATCCGGAGGCCATGTAGAAGGGCCTCGTATTCGGCTGCGTTGTTGGAGTCCATGTACATTATTTGAAGTACGTATTGGATTGTGTCTCCAGTTGGGGACGTCAGGACGACGCCAGCCCCCAAGCCAGCCAACATTTTGGATCCGTCGAAATGCATGATCCAGTTGGAGTACGCGTCGTACTCTTTAGGGAGTTCGGCTTCGGTCCATTCGGCGATGAAGTCAGCCAGAACCTGCGATTTTATAGCTCGCCGTGGTTTGTAGGTTATGTCAAATGGTAAGAGCTCGATAGCCCATTTTGCAATCCTGCCCGTTGCGTCGCGATTGTTTATAATATCGTTGAGAGGTACTTCGGAGGCCACCGTTATAGAACACTCTTGAAAGTAGTGTCGCAGCTTCCGGGATGCCATGAACACCGCATACGCTATCTTTTGATAATGTGGGTACCGGGATTTGCATGGAATTAGAAGAGTGGATACGTAGTACACTGGTTTTTGAAGAGGGAATCTGTGCCCTTTTGTTTCTTGTTCAACGACGAGTACCGCGCTGACAACTTGATGTGTTGCTGCAATATATAATAACATAGGTTCGCCCAGGTTGGGCGCGGCCAGGACCGGATTTGTTGCCAGTATGGCCTTTATTTCTTCGAGTCCGGCTGTGGCAGCATCCGTCCATTTGAAATTTTCGGTGCGCCGGAGGAGGCGGTAGAGGGGCAGAGCCTTTTCTCCCAAACGGGAGATGAAGCGACTTAAGGCCGCTACGCATCCAGTTAGTTTTTGTATCTACTTGAGGTCTTTTGGAATATCCAATTGTGACAGAGCTTGGATTTTGGCCGGGTTTGCTTCAATTCCTCTACCGGATACGATGAAGCCCAAGAGCTTTCCGGCTGGTATGCCGAAGACGCATTTTTCCGGATTGAGCTTAATGTCATATGCTCGGAGGTTGTCGAATGTCACCCTCAAGTCTTCTATTAGAGTTTCGACGTGTTTGGTCTTGACGACCACATCGTCTACGTATGCCTCTACTGTTTTGCCTATCTGGGTAGCCAGACATGTTTGAATCATGCGCTGATATGTTGCGCCGGCGTTTTTGAGTCCGAAGGGCATTGTGTTGAAGCAGAATGGCCCATATGGAGTAATGAATGCCGTTGCGGCCTGGTCTTTCTCCGCCATCTTGATTTGATGGTATCCGGAGTATGCGTCAAGGAAGCACAACGAATCGGGCCCTGTGGTAGCATCGATGATTTGGTCGATGCGAGGGAGGGGGAAAGGGTCCTTTGGACAGGCCTTGTTGACGTCTTTAAAATCGACGCAGAGGCGCCAGGATTTGTCCTTTTTTGGTACCATTACTAGATTGGCTAGCCAGTCCGGATGTTTTATATCTCTGATGAATCCGGCTTCTAAGAGTTTGGCTAGCTCCTCTCCCATTGCCTGTCTTTTGGGTTCGGAAGATCACCGACGAGCTTGTTTGACTGGCTTGAATCCTTTTAGGATATTTAGGCTGTGCTCTGCCAGCCCGCGTGGGATTCCTGGCATGTCCGAAGGGTGCCAGGCAAAAATGTCCCAATTTTCCCGAAGGAATTCTCGTAGTGCGGCTTCGACATCAGGACTTAATTGTGCCCCAATGGAGGCCGTCTTTGTGGGGTCCGTTGGATGGACCTGAAATTTGACTACTTCGTCTGCTGGTTTAAAAGAGGTGGACTTGGACCTCTTATCGAGTATCACATCGTCCCTATCCATCGTGGAGTGCAGCGTAGTTAGTTCCTCTGCCGCTAGGGCTTCGGACAATGCCTCTAGGGCCAGTGCAGCTGTCTTATTTTCAGCGCGGAGTTCTGTATCTGGATCACTGGTGAGAGTGATTATCCCAATGGGTCCGAGCATTTTGAGCTTCATGTACCCATAGTGGGGTATAGCTTGGAAGATTGTGAATGCCTCTCGCCCTAACAAAGCGTGATATCCGCTGCCGAATGGGGCCACTTGGAACGTGACCTCCTTGGACCTGTAATTGTCCGGTGAGCCGAACACTACATCTAGTGTGATTTTTCCTGTGCAGTGTACTTCTTGACTAGGGATTATCCCGCTGAAGGTTGTGCTGCTTCGCTCAATGCGGCTCCAGTCAATTTCCATTTTTCGAAGGGTTTCCTCATAGATGAGGTTTAGTCCGCTGCCGCCAGCCATGAGTACCTTAGTAAGACGGAAACCGTCCACTATCGGACTGAGGACCAATGCGGCTGGTGCTCTAGCTGTTCGGAATTTAGGTTCGTCGCTGGCGTTGAAGGTGATAGCCGTGTCGCTCCATGGATTTGTTGTTGCTACTTGGTAGACTTCGGTGAGGCTGCGGATTGTTCGTTTCTGCATGGTATTTGATGCGAAAGTCTCGAACACTGTTAATACCGTACTGGTACTGCTGGGTTGGTTGCCCGGGGCTAAAAAGCCTACGCCACTTTTGGCCACCTGCCGTAGTATCCAACATGCTCGAAGGCTATGTGTTGGAGTGGCGCCCTCTGTACTGTGGATTTTGCAGGTTCCATTGAGCCATCCCTCTAGTACGGTTCCGTACCCCTTAGGGGGTTTTTGCTTTTTGGTTTTTAACCCAGGTGCTTGAGTATGAAGCACCCTTTTATTTCGGACTGGATTTGTATTCAGGGCCGGATTGTCCCAAAACCTAGTTTCGGTTTTCTAGGCACTCTCCATCGTGCAGTATTTTTGTACAATGGTCGCTAGGTCGGCGAAGCATAAAACTTCGTGACGACTGATGGCGTTTATGATTCCCTTGTTCGTGCAATTTTTGCAGAAGATTGAGATCGTGCTTTCTTCACGGCAGTCCTTTATACTGTTCATAACCAGGAGGAATCTGGCCCAGTAATGATGTACTGTTTCATCGAGCTCTTGCCGTATTTGAGATAGATCGCTTATGTTTGGGTGGGCGGGTGGAATTAAGTTCGGAACCCCGCCCGATCTGAGGCTCAAAGGCCAAGAAGCTTCCGGATTCGGAAGCTTGGTTTGCTGAGCGCTTTCCAACAAATCTGGTCCGATGCCTGACTTTAGGTTCAGTATTTGATTAGCGTTCGTCCCTCCGTGGGAATCCGGCATGGAGGGATCCGGAATCCAGACATAGTTGGATTTTAACATAGAAGAAGAGTCACCGCATTGTTCCTCTACCACGACAACGTGGTGGGTAACCTGGGGAGAGTTAATTTCTCTCAGATCGGTTTTAAGCCCAATCTGATCGTAGTCAGTAGCGACTCCCAGGGCGGCGATGCGATCCAAGAGCTCGTTTACGGAGGAGATCTCAATCGGATCTAGCTGCTCGGCGAATTCCGAGCTGACGTGAAGATCGCTTTTAATGACTTGAGAGGTCATTGTCGGGGCGGTGACCGAACAGGCGGTCATGAGGAAACCACCTAGCTGGATAGTCTGGCCGGCGGCCAAAGCTCCCTTGGTGACGGCGCCGTCTTTAAAGACGGGAAAAGGCATCCGTCCTGACGGTGAGGGCACAGAGGAACTCTCAATGAAAGCACCAATGTCGGTGTCAAAACCGGCGGATCTCGGGTAGGGGGTCCCGAACTGTTCGTCTAGGCGGATGGTAACAGGAGACGAGGGACACAATGTTTTACCTAGGTTCGGGCTCTCTTGATGGAGGTAAAACCCTACGTCCTGCTTGATTAATATTGATGATGTGTGTTACAAGAGTGGATCTACCACGAGATCAAGGAGGCTAAACCCTAGAAGCTAGCCTATGGTATGATTGTTGTTCGTCCTATGGACTACAACCATCCGGTTTATATAGACACCGGAGAGGGCTAGGGTTACACAAAGTCGGTTACAAAGGTAGGAGATCTACATATCCGTATCCCCAACCTTGCCTTCCACGCCAAGGAAAGTCCCATCCGGACACGGGACGAAGTCTTCAATCTTGTATCTTCATAGTCTTGGAGTCCGGCCGATGATGATAGTTCGGCTATCCGGACACCCCCTAGTCTGGAACTCCCTCAATAGCATTGCATAATTCACATATATAATGTCTTGCAACAAGATGGCAATACATAATTCACATATATGGTAATTAGACACTAAACAGGTGGCATTCACACAAAGCATGTCTAAACTAATCAAATGACATAGCAATGCAAGACACCATACGCACAATATGAGCAACATAACCCTGCCAAGTTAGATCATACACCTCGGGGAGGGGGTGGGTATGACTGGTCATCTGTCTCTGAATCCTCCTCTGAGGAGCTATCCTTAACCAGCGAGATATGCGCTTCATCAGATAGCATAGTCTGCTCTGAAGACCTTGTTTTCACTACAGAATTTTCCATCACCGTGTCAAATGGCTTATGCACACGAAGAGTAGTTGAATGTACTAACATTGTTGACAAATGTAATACATAACAGAAAAAAAGGATGGCCTGATATAATTTACATATAAGATGACTGGCTAAGCAGGATGGCATTGCAAAATTCACATATATGATGCTTGGATAAACAAGATGGCGTTGCATAATTCACATAAACGATGAATAAATTAAATAGATGGCATTCACACAAAGGATGTCTAAAGTAAGCAGATGACATATTTGATGTATAAAGTAAGCAATGCAAGGCACCATGTGCATGATATAACCAACATCAGCATGCCAAGTTAGATCGAAGACCTCAGGGGGTAAATAGGAGTGGTCTTCTCCTTCTGAATCCCCCTCAGAAAAAATGTCTTCCTCTCGATTACAATCTAAAATGGGTGGAGGGGGCTGCCTTTGCGCCTACCATGGAGCGACATCTGCATGAAATTATATTGCCATGCAAGGCTCGTCTCTTTTGCTCTACTTGTTCAGATCCATTGTTTACAATAACTGTCATGCATAGGAATAAAACATAGTGAGATTATGTAAGGAGTGCATGCAGAAATCCAGAGTAATGGTAGCAACCTGTTTGTTTCCCACCCAACATGAAACTCATAGTAGACACCAGAGATTAACCAGATAGTAGATAGATACTATTGATTGTGGTCCCGATATGTACCCCACAACCATTTAAAAAGTCAAGTTTGACCATTAGTTTGGAGCTGACTCAGAGTCTAATTGGTGAACAGGATCATAAAGTAGCATGTAATATTAAGTGATGCATAACGTAAGCAGACACGAAAGAGTGCGACCTCTCTTGCGGACCCATGTAGTCCTCGAGATCATCTGCTCGGTTGATGATGGTAATGCAGTTTTCATGGCTACCAACGGCGTGGAAGAGGATTCAAGGCGGCGAAAGACAGTCTGGAGGCCGGCTCCCTGCTGTGCTGGACCCTTCTGTCGTTGGAGCAGCTAAGCTGGGGTGGACGACAGCGTAGCAGGAGCGGGACAAACCACGCAAGGTTTTCTTTGACAACTATCTGTAAGAGAAGTAATTCTATAAGGGCTCGTTTGAATTGGAGGATTCCAACAATGCAGGGATAGGAAATAGAAAGGAATAGGATAGGAATGCACATACAAAATAGATAATTTAAAAACACAAGATTTCTGCCAATTTGGGTGTTTGATTCACAAGAATTGGAAGATCACAGGATGCAAAGAAGCATGGTGAGATTAAGTCAAACCACAAGAAAATGTACGGTTATAATGCTATTAATTTCTACGGTTTTTCTTTCAAGGAGACACTAAAGGAACACATCCTACAGTTTTCCTTTGCTCCATTCCTTTGAACCAAATTCATGAATAGTAGTACCATAGGAAACTTTCCAATTACTATGTTTTTCATTCACTTTTCCTTTCAAGCACTGGCGATTCTAGTAGGCAGGCTTGAGCAAGGAAAAGCCTACATTAAAAAAATGTTTTTGTGCTACTTCTATTACTTTGGACCCAAGCCACTGCCCTACTAGCTCAAACACGCAGAGATAAATAATGATGGCATTCAAGAGAGTCCATCGCGGATAGCTAAGTTACCTGGTACCTCACTGCTTGTCATATAGTAGGATAAAATAATCATATTTGATGTTACTACGTGTGCTCAGTGGACAAAATATATAACATGTAGAGTAAAAAAGAGATGCAACAAGTGTACAACCTCTTTGGCGAAGCCATGTCGATCTCAGCGTGATTGGGTTGGCTGGTGAGGATGCTCCAGCTAACTTGACTGTCAGAGGAGGGGAAGAAGATCTTAGGCGTATGGAGATGGAGCCCAAGGTACTGCTCCGCTGTGATGGAGGGTTTCATCGTTGAAGCAGCTCCGGTGAGTTGTACGACGCCGAGGCTGAAGCAGGACAAGAGAGTCAATGTTAACCTGAGTGGAGTTCTAATAGCATCTCGAATAGATGACGTAAAATACATAACCACAAAGTGCTAGATGTAAAATACATCAGGCGCTCATCTCTGAACTTAACTGTTGAAACTGAATTTAACTGTCGAAACTGAACTTAACTGTCAAACTGAATTTTGCTGTCGAAACTGAATTTTACCGTTGAAACTGAACGCACTAGAGGTGAGGCTACACGTCAGTCGACTGACTTTTTCATCTCTGGTCAGTCGATTTTGCAGCCATTGGATACGAAATCAAGGATCTGCAGTTCATCTTCAACCTCCACCCCCCTGAGCCGCCAGCCACCACCGGCCAAATAGCCACCCCCCGCCGCCTGTGGCCGGCGGTGCGCCACCCCGCCTGCCCCGAAAACACTTCCCGCCGGTCCGCCCCTGCCCCGGCCATCCCTCTAGGTCCCCCCGTGCCGAGCTTTTTCTCCGGCGATCCCCACGCCACCGCCCCACCAATGCCGGCGACCACCACCCCCACCCTGACCCCTAAGATAGATAGTGGGGTACCTCTCCAGCAAGCCCCCCTCCCTGCTGCAGCTGGTTCTTCCTTAACTCCGGTGATCCCCCCACCCCCTGAAAATCGACTGACCCAAAAGTGAATTTAGTCGACTGAAGTGTACCTAAATCGGAGCAGCATCGCAAGCAAGAGCAAGAGCGAGAGTAGCAGAGCGAGCAAGAGCAATAGCAAGAGCAGACCAGGCAGGGGACCGAGAGCAAGAGCAGAGCAGCAGCGCGAGCGAGAGCTAAAGCAGCAGCAACTCCTACTGATGTGGACGTCGCCGCCGAGGGAGCGACACCATGGAGGAAGTGGCCGGCGACACTGCTGTTGATGGAGCCGCGCCGTGTCGGCTCGGGACCGAGCGCCGGCAGCACCGTGAGATCGAATCAAGAAGAAAATGCGGCGATTAGTGTACAACCTCTTTGGTGGCGCTGATTAGGACGCAGCTTCATCCGAGGAAACGGTGATGATGATGCTCTTCCGGTGGTGTAGGTGAAGACGGCGGTGTGGGAATGGTGGTGGCGCGAAAGACGAGGGGAATGTCGGGGCAGCTCCTTGGAGGTGGAGGACGGGGTGGCTGAACCAGTGGGACGACCAGATCGATGATGGATCCTCATCCGGTACGGTGGATGAGGGATGTCGAGGTGTTGCTGTGGACGACGTCGTCGGGGAAGAGGTTCCGGCTGGGTGGCGGATGGAGGAGGGTGTGGGGCTTCGCGGGTTTTCACGACCTTGGTGTACGAACGGGTGGGCGGATGGGATGGGAGTGGGGAACCATGGCTTAGGGATGCGCTTGTCCGAAATGTGGGGTAAGTTACAAAAGTACCCCCACCGATTTGAGGCGGTTCTTTCAGTTCAGGGGTATCACAGGCATTTCGTGTGTCGGGATTTCACAGGAGGTGGGAGCTTTCGCACACGTTGTAATTTTGGAATAGCAAGGCACGAGTTGAGATGGAGGGAGTTGTCGGAGCACAACGAGACAAAGATATATCTTAAATATTTCGGCTAACAAGGCGCGGGTCGAAATTTCCGGACAAGCCTAACATGTACTGTACCAAATCAATTCGCACTACAAATGTCATTCAAAACTTTGAATTCATGTTATGTTCAATTAAAATATTTCGCTACGTGTATAATGCATGCAACCTACTACAAAAATGAACGTTTTAGTGCATTCCAAACGTATATACTACCGCTTCAATATGAACTAAATTTGAATTCATTTCTCTATTTGAATAAGATCTACAATAATGATTGTTGTGAAGTCAAACCATTTAAATTTGTTTCTCTATTTTAATAAGATCTCTACAATCATCATTATTGTCAAGTTAAACCATCGTTTGTGTATTATCTTGACAGCACACCACATGATTAGTCTTGAGTTACATATGAACTATGTGTACTATATGAACTTGAACTCAATTTTTTGAATCCACTTTATGTTGATTTCAAATCACAGTACATTTCAAGCTCTAGCTAGATCTTCATAATCTAAACCATATCTCATATGTATAATGTGTTTATCACATAATGTATGGTGCCCCGCCCCCTACGCCTACAAGTATTTAGATGTGAGTTGAAAACACCACACATTACCACAAATTCAAATAAAATGTGAGAATGTTCGATATATAGTATTGTTTAGATTGTTCGATATTTGGTTGTAAGCTGCAAACGCCACACATTATCACAAATTAAAATAAAATCTGAGATTGTTCGATGTATAGTATGGTTTAGATTGTTCGACATTTAGATGTGAGTTGCAAATGCCATGCATTATCACATTATGGTATAACATGTGCAAAACCACAACACACGTATCACCGCTATATTCATGCATTCATATGTTTATAACACTGATATCTTATTCAAATATATGAATCCACTTTCATATCAAATTATGATCTTTGTTAGTCTCTTACACCCACACAATCCTCTAACCTTTGTAGCTACCACTAACTTTCTCTCGTGCATGCACATGCCCTCCTCGCCCTCCCCCTCCCTCGGCATTCTATCCATCGTGCACATTCATTTTTTTCTTTAGGTCGTTCTCCCACAGTCTCCACAACTCCTTTCCGACACACACCGATCGATGAACCTCTCCAGTGATGTCTGCCTACAACATACACACACACCTTCAATCTCCTCCTGTATGTGTCCTTGCCTCGTGTCTCTCATACGGTCCCACACACGTGTAAACTCTCGCCCCTCTTTTCATCGATCTCACAACCGCACACTCCTCCCCCTATCTGGCTAGTAGCTGGGCCTCTTGCACCACTTCCTAGCTCCATTCTCTCAGTCTATCCATCTCGCTGGGCCTTATTTGCCTCTAACAAATGGACGTACACCAACCGATCTCCCGCTATACATATAGCTAGCTAGGTCCTTATAACTCGTTTTTTCCCACGCGTCGATCGATCTACCTCATTAGTTATGTCTCTCCCTTCCTCCGACAAACAACAATTGATCTAGCGATCTAGTTAGGTTTTCTTACCAAACACATGGTTCTCCTTCATCATCCATGGATTCATCCCGACAGATCTATCACGCATAGGCACACACAGAAACACATCCCCACTCTTATTGATAATATTGCAGTTCCACCCTCAGTTTGTCTAGTAGGCCTCTCCCACCATCTTCGAGAAGCAACTCCATCACCCATCCAGCACTCTACCCCTCTCCCTCCCTCCCTTCCTCTCTCTCTCTCTCTCCCATCCTATTTTCTGTCCTTCAGTTATGTATGGATGTCGACCGATCTCCCTCAAGACATAGCTGGGTCTCTCCTTCTCAACACATATACGAGTCGTTCTACCTCTATAGTTAGGCCTCTGCCTCCCCCTCCCCCACACACACACCGATACATCAAGCGCTCTAGTCATGTCTCCCTGCCACACACAACCTTGACCTGTGCCCTCTGACGTTCCGGTAGGTCAGTCGCCCTATATCTTTGACTTGCACACACACACAATTTTGATCGCTCTCTTCATCGATCTCGCACCCACCCACTTGATCCTCTCTTCGACTCTATCGATATCTATGACCCCTCCCTCTCTTCTCATGGATCAACCCGCCCTCTATATATCATATGGATAGGCCTCCATTTCACACACATTGCATGCAAAATTTTGTTTGAGATGTCATCGACACATATTCCCACAAATACATTCACGAAATCAACCCCCCCCAAAACAAAAAACACTCACGAACACACACGCCATCTGTCTAGGTTTTATCTCGCTCTCTCACACATACACACGTAGGTGGGGGCATGCACGACGAGAAGAGGTGCACGCACGACGCACGTACTCCTGTCTCTTTCCCAACCACACCCGCGCGAGTACACGGTGGAGCTCATTTCTATACGAAAAGGCAGCTCACGTGGTAATTTGACACGTGTACTGGTTGTCCACTTGATGGAGGGAGGATCGTCTACCACGGGTGAACAAACAAATTGTGACATGACGCGTTATGTTAAAAAAGAGGCAAACCATGTGGGGCCTACCTTAGAGGCAAGACTCTATACAATGGAGTACTATTGACGTGTCACGTCAACTCGCAGAATGAGGAGAAGCTTGCTTAGTATGCCGTATCCCCTGCCCACGGGTGCGGTGGCTCGCAGGATGAGGTGAAGCTTGCTTACTAGTAGTAATGTACGCCTTATGCCCGAACCCTCGCCCACATGCGCGGTGGCTCGCATGGGCGAGGAGAAATTTTTACTACTCCCTATGTTTGCTCCTTGTCCCTACCTTTGTTAGAAAGATTATCATATTTTTTGGAATATATATGTCCTTTAGTAGATTTCAATATGAACTACTAGTACATACTCCAAACACTGATGTATATAGACGTATTTTAGAGTGTAGATTCACTCATTTTGCTTCATATGTAGTCCATATTGAAACGGACGTAATAGTATGCACTCTCCCTCGCCCCTCAACCCTCGCCCACGTGGTGGATGTGCAGCAATTCATTCGGTCTCATATAGCCAGAATGATATATATATAGCAGTTCCATTATTGCTCGACTTCCCGAAGAGGCAAAGAGCCAATCGCAAGGTTAATATTTTGGAGATGCCAAGCGCAAGGTTTATAGGAGAACGAGTAGTAGGTGCCTCCTCGTTTATAAATAAAGTTTTTTTTCTTTAGTGGCACGTACGCAGTATAATAGGTTCATATGGAGAGAAAAGGAAACCACTCCACTATATACATAGTCAGGACGGGCCAGCCTACACGGTTGCTTGCTGGGGCTGCTCTCTTCACACACTCTCGCACAAAACGACTATGGCCACATCTCTAACATCCTGGCGGATCACGTCCGCCGGGGGAAGGGGTGGATGCTTAGTGTAGATGCGGTCGCCGTCGCCGACGGTGAAAACCCATTGTTGGCACGTCCCGATCAGGGGTCCCCGCCGTTCTCTCTCACAAAGCCGGTGAGGTTGCCTTCGTCCCTTGCTCACTGCCGCGACCTGGGCAGTTGCCTCCTCCCGCCGCCCTCCTCAAGGTTGAGCTACGTCCCGACATCCCACAGGTACAACTCCCTTTACAACCGGCTAGCACCATTGCTCCAGCTGCCCACATCACTCCATGTGGATATTTCTCTACTTCTTTGCCCCGCATATACCTCTACTGGCTTGTATGTACTGTATTTGTGATGAGTTTATGTCTCATCAACTAGTCCCAGTAATCTTATTCTAATCACGCTTCTTCAATTTCTTTGCCACATGGATGCTCATCTCGGTTTTGGTGAAACTGCACAAAATGATCCAATGGTCAAAGGGTTGCAAACTTCATTTTTTGGGAAGCTCCAACGTGACCAGCAAATTAAAGCCTGGTTAGGGTTTACGGTTCAAGGGCTAGGGACTGCATGGATCGTTTTTTCTTTAGCTGTCTCTGTTCTAAAATAAGTGTCAACTTTAGTAGTTGTACAACTTTGTACTAAAGTTTGCATAAAGTTGAGACACTTATTTTGGAACAGAGGGAGTACATATTGGTTGTGATATATCAATCATTGAAATGCAATAGCATGCATGTTAGTCTCCTTTCTATTTGATGAAATGTTGCAACGGGCAACCTTGGACGCAAGATACATGTAACAAAAGCTGGAAGCTTCATAGCATTGTACAAATGTATCTCGCTGGTAAATTACAGTACATACTATACTGGTACTATGTAAAGAGTTAGGTGTTGCACGGTGTCCAGAAAATATGGTGATAGTGTGAGATGGGTCATGTAATCACCGAGCCTATGTGTTTTCACTACTCTTACACTCCTCCGCTGTAAGAATGGAGAAAATTGTAATCTAGTAGTACCTCCTTTCGCCGAAAGTGTGGGACATCCAGCAGTCCTACCACCTCAGTAATATTGACCAATGAGCCGTCAAATCACATAGACCCAGCAGTAAGTTGGACGGACGAAGCAACCATCACTCTTGAATCCACTTATCCCTTTAACGCAGACGCTAGTGAGAGGTTGAGTTCGCTCTGCCCGGGCATGAATGCGGCACCGATTCTTTGGAGCGGTGCTGACCGTTTCGGGTGGGAAGCGCGCTGGCGATGGAGGGGCTTTGGGTGGGCCAGGCTGGTCAGGAGCGGGCGTGGCAGCTGTCCGCATGTCCCTATCAGACGCCCAGAAACGAGAGGATGCACCGACTCTCGCGGCTAAAATCGTACACTACACACCATCTCTCTGTAGGAGTAGGTCGATCTGTCGCTCTCTCTAACACACACATGCTATTAAACACACACACACACACACACACACAGGTTCATAGAATAGGAAAATCGTGCGAGTGCAAAGCCACAGGAAGTGAGATAGAAATGGAGTACGTACAAGAAGAGAAGAGGTGACGAATATTCCATCAAACCTGGACTGAGGAGTAGTACTCTCTCCGTCTAGGTGTTAAGTCATCTTACAGAAATCAGATATTCCCAAAATGTTTAGGCGTCGTCCATTAACTTTGCATCTCAATCCCCTCCTGGCCTTGTTGCTAGTGAGCGTTTGGATCCTTAGCAAGAACAGCCTATAGCCTAGCCGGGCAAGGTTAGGCGTTTGGAACCGTTAAAATATGTTATTTTTTGTGGGCCAGCTAGCTTGGGTGGGCTAGAAAAACCTTGCAAGCTCAGGAGAGCCAGATCGGCTCGCTTCCGACGGCAAACTTCGCGTAGTAGTAATATAGACTAGTAACATATGCATGTTACTAGTCCAAGTTAGTCACCACTATGACCACCCTAAGCAATTTAACCAAACGCTCCTTACTCTGCCTTGTTATCTTCCTTGGAAACCCAATGCATGGAGCGCAACTACGCGTTGATCAGTCAAGAAATCAAAGTCGGCTTGCATGCGAGTTAATACATGGCCCTGCATGGTAGCTAAAACGACATCTCATAGTTGTTTGGATTAATTGTTGCGTTTAGAGACAGAAATCAGGGCTTTGATTGGAGGAATGACCGGTCAACTTTCTCCTTCTCCTCCAATCTGCTTGCACCTTGGTCCCGCTGCACCTTCTAACTGACTTATTACACCTAGACGGAGGGAGTAGTACGAGATATGGTGGCACACTGACTTAGGTCGAATACAAGTGCCCAAAATTGTGTGCATGTTATAATAAGGATTCACTTAAAATAGTACGTGAGCGAACAGAGAGATCAATTGAATAGTGTTCACGAGCAGTAGCGAGATGTGTGAGGTAAGATACACCGCTGGTGCTTTTAATTTTTCTTATTAATTTGTTTGTTTCACCCTCTGACTAGTGGGACCCAACGTACTATGTGGAGAGAGGTAAGGTGACTAAGGCTGCATTATTTCTGCACCACTGTGGATAGTCTTACCACCAAAGCCACATGACACGATTATGATTTAAATCCCAATGACTCCCACACAAAAAAACAAAAAACACGGCATGCTTGTCACACGAATGCAGGAATGTATAAAAGGTTATTTTCCTCTTGTTGAACATAACGGGAGGGTTGTGTAGCTGGTTAGCCTGTTCGCTCATCAAACTTGAGGTCTCGGGTTCGATAACTACACTTGAGCATAATTCGTGCCAGGAGGATTCTTTGACTGGTCAAAATGGATGTATATGGAGCTATACGATCTCGTAGTGACCATATAATCACCTCATCACGTATAAGCTGCAGCCTCGGTGCTTGTTTTCTAGGGTTTGCACTCTTCAGACTCTCTCTCCAGTATATATATATACACGTTGGAGCCTCAACGCTTGTAGTTGCTCTCTTCACACTCTCTCACCCTCTCCAGATCTAAACAAGACTTTGTTGGCCTCTCTCTCTCACCTCACTGCTGGTCAAAGAGCCGGCAGGATCCGTCCGCCGGGAAGGGAAGGAGGCTTAACGCTGTCGCCGTCGGCGAGGGAGGGAATCCACTACCGGCGCAGCTATTCACTTTCACCTAGCGGCGACGCGGGAGGGCCTCCGGCCCCTTCTTCTTCGTCGCCGTACATACTGTGGGACGAATGGCCTCCGGTGGCCCACCGAACCACACCCCAAGAACCTTAAGGTATAATTTACTTATTCCACATGCATTGCTCTAGCTGCATGTGGGCTTTTTCTGCTTCTGCACTCGAATCTAGGTGTTGGATCAAACAGGAAAGTAGTGGGGAAAGTTGTATAGCATGAATCTAGGACGTGGTTCAAAGAGGAAAGGAATGGGGGAAAGTAGTGGGGAAAGTTGTATAGCAAGAATCTAGGACGTGGTTCAAAAAGGAAAGGAAGGGGGGAAAGTAGTGGGGAAAGTTGTACCGCATGAATCTATGACGTGGTTCAAACAGGAAAGGAATGGGGGAAAGTAGTGGGGAAAGTTGTATAGCATAAATCTAGGACGTGGTTCAAAGAGGAAAGGAAGGGGGGAAAGTACTAGTACAGACTGGCTATCCAGCACCTACGTTGGTCAAAAAGGGAAAACAATGACAAACACAGTACGCACATCTGTAACGAACTGATCTTTTGTTTTTGGGGGACAAGGCTGTAGAGTTTGAGCAGGACTAGATTTGCTGCCCTCACATAGGGAAATGTGTCTAAAGATAACAAAACAGGGACCAACACAAATATGCTCCTTGGTTGTTTGTTCTTTGTTGCAACAGACTGTGCATCATGCCAGTACATCAGTAGATGCACATGTGCTGGTGCGTCCACTGTCACGTGCAACTCTTTAGCTGTTGTTAATCTAAGGCCCTGTTTGGTTAAAAACTCCTTAGTCCCTACCTGCTTGGTTCCAGGGACTAAACATGGACTAGAGGTTATTAAATGACATGCTAAAAGACCATGTTACCCCTAGTAATGAACTAATAGAGACAAGGTGCGATGCGGGGTAGGGGCAACTGTTGGAAAAAGTCCCAAAAAGACTCTCCCTCGGGGTCTTCTTTCTTTAGTCCCAAATGCCCACTTTTAGTCCATAAAAGTCCCTCCTGTTTGGTTTAGATGGGACTGACACGGAGTTTTTTTAGTCCCTACACCAAAATGTCCCTGTAAACAAACACCCTCTAATAATGCCGCTGGAAAATTGATGCAATGCCATAGTTAAAAGCAAATTACATGTTTAACGAATTTTATTATTAATATAATCTCTCTGTTAATATTAATCAATGCCACCGTTTGAGAAATGCTACTGTCTTGCTTTCTTTCCCATTTAGATAAGTTAGTTGCTTCTTTTTGTTGGCTTCTGTGTCATCCACCATTATTGACCACTAGTTGTTTCCTTTGCACCTCTGTGTAAACAGGGTTATCTACTTCACCTTGTTGCCATTGTGACCTTTTGTTGCACTACACAAAACACTTTTGTTTTAAGAGTGTTTTGTGCAGTTCAACCAAAATGTCACACCGACAACGTTGCTTGATTGGTTGATCTTAGTGGAACTGCACAAGGGGAGTTCTTACTTCCTATCCGTGTTGGTAAATTTGGTTCAGATCTTCTTCTTGTGAGTTGTTCAAATTCCGCGTCATGAGAGATCAGTACTAGCCTTCTTTCACATGATTCTGCAGTGTGCTTTCATATGTTGTGCTACTTGTACGGTAATGTTGCTTGATTTTAGTGAACTGCATGAATGGAGACAAGACATCCAATCTGTATGTGCACCGTAATATCCCACTGAGGTAAGATCAGGGATATTTCACAACTGTTGGCCTGTATTTTGCCACTTCCATCAAAAAATTAATGTCATTGTTTAGTGCTATACTTGTGATCCCTAATTGACATGCCAAATATTACGTTGAAGGCGAAGCTTGTCTGTTATTGAACCAAGTGATGAAGGGGAAGAACAAGTGGAATAAAAACAAAAATCAACTCCCGGTGCTGTAATGAAGCACTGGAAGTGTAATGACACATGTAATGATATAGTTTTGCATTTTAATTTATTGCTATGGCTGGAACGAGCAATTGTTTTGCCACCGATTTGAAGCCACTCTTAATGTAATACGTAATTATCTCTACTTGTGCAAATAGGGATCTTCTTTGAAGATACCATATATTTTAGTGGAACTACACAAGAAGATGTTGGAAACATTAAACTAATCGAGGAGTATATAGTAAGCATGGCCACCACAGTAGATAGCAACAGATGGTTCCGGAGAAGTGCTTCATCTGTATGCTCTACACAATAAGCCTCCTGACAAAGGTTGGTACTCGCCCACGGATTTCATCCATATGATTGAGCTTTGTCATCTCTATTGGTGTTGTGCTACTGTTTAGATACTGTCATGAAAAAGTGTTATTGTCCTTAAGAAGTGCTTCATCTGTGCTGTTTTAAATATTTCCTTTCCTTTTTTTCGAGCAAACAGGGATGCTAGCATTTACTTATCCTCTTGTCTTTGCACAACAGGATCCTACTCTAAAGAATAAGAATATGGAATACGTGAAGTGACTAGTTCCGATTATGCCAGGATGAAGAAGCCATGTCTATCTTCTCATCAGAAGGAGCAGTTGAAGGATGGTTACATTACTCCCCACAAGACTAAACTAACTTCAGCTCAGAAGGACTGACAAATCTCCATTTTCTTGCTGTGATGCACAAGTACAATGTTGTTTTAGGATTCTTTCCGGTGAGTTCCATTTTTCTAAAAGTGTGCTCTAATGGACCATGTAGGTGCCTGTTTAAACTGTCAATTCATAGTATAGTTTGCTTTATACTAAACACTTTTTTTGTATTTGTGCAAACAGGGGTGCTCAGCTTGATTTCAATGGGAAGTACACAAAATGTTCATGAATACATCGAATCATTCGTTTCCACCACAAGAAAGGAGGTGCCGATAAGTTCAAGGCGTTCCAACATATAAGGGCGAATTATACAAGCTACGCGTGAATTTGGTTGATTTTGGTGGAACTGCACAAAAAGAATAGCTGGTTTATTTAGCACGAGGTGCCATGTCAATGTCCGAACTGATGGCAAACCCTGCCCATTCCACAATCGTAGGCATTTGATATTTCGGAATGGGACAACCTTGTCAAATTTTTCTCATTGATGTTAGCAAGAAGACATGCCTTTGATATTTTCGAATGGGAGGCCCTTTGCTGTCAGCGGCGTCGATCATTTTTTCTTTATTCTTTAGTTGTGAAGTAAATACTGGCTCTGACATGTGAATCCCTGAGATGCATAATCATCGATTGTTTTGAATGTTCTCTATGAATTGCCAGGCCTGTGTGTTTGATTACAATGTACAGGAACGCTAAAAAGCTGCTCAAACTCTTTATACTCCTTCTGTTCCTTTTTACTTCGCACATTGTGAAAGTGCATACGTTTTTCTAGAAGATTGGTCAAAGTAGATATACTTTGACTGCAGACAAAACTTGAATGCAGGCTAGAAAGGACCGGAGGGAGTACATGTGAAACTGCTGCAAACGAGGTGATCACCCTGGGAATAATGCTAGTATGTATTGTTTTGCATGTTCATCCAATGCCAGTGATACAAGAATTCGAACAAATCGAAATAAATTCATTCATACACAGTCGGATTTCATATAAACATGCCAGATTTCATTACATTTCATACATTCTTCAACTAAAAAGGGTGCGCTGGAGCTATAATTAATTAACTGAAGCTACCCACCTGTGTCCGGCTGAGCCGAACAGAAGCTTCAGTGACTTAACTGCAGGTGTAGTTGCATAACTGACATGTGGCCTAGATGCCTATTGGGCCCACATGTGAGTCAGCCAACTGCACTAGCAGTTAAGTAGAAGCAGCGTCCTTCTCAAACATAGCTCTCCAACTCCATGTTGCAGCCAAGAAGCTAATCAGTCGTCAATGGTCAACCCGCCTAGCTTGGCTTCAATCGGAGGGTAGCAGCGGTGGCCTTACTTGGACCTGAGCAGCGGCGACCTACCATGTTCTACTCTTCCTCGTTTTCTGTGTGGCTCGGCCTCGTTGGCAGCGGGGCGGGGCCTCGACGGAGCCGGCGATGTCCTCTATCTCATTGCCGGCGGGGCGGCACCTCGGTGGAGCGGGGGAAATCCTCCCCCTCATTGCCGGCAGGGTGGGGCGTCGGCTGAGCCGATGATGCCCTCTGCCTCGTTGTTGGCGGGGCGGGGCCTCGGTGGAGCCGGCGATGTCCTCTATCTCGTTGCCAGCGAGGTGGCGCCTCGGCGGAGCAGAGGAAATCCTCCCCCTTGTTGCCGGCAGGGTGAGGCCTCGGCTGAGCTGGCGATGTCCTCTGCCTCGTTGTTGGCGGGGCGGGGCCTTGGTGAAACCGACAGCGTCCTCTGCCTCATTGTTGGCGTAACGGGGCCTCGGCGGAGCAGGGCCTCGTCAGCGCCAGCGGAGCAGGGACTCGTTGGAGCCGGAATTGTCCTCTGCCTTGTCCTCGGTCTCGCCAAACAGCGCCTCGCCCGCTTCATCACCGTCCTTGTAGGCAGCTGCAGCCTTCACCACCCGCATGCGGTACTGCTAGTGCTTGAGGCAGCCCTCGCAGGCGGAGCGGTACGAGTCGAGCAGCGCCTCCTGCTCCACCCGCTCCGCGGTGATCTGCTCCTCCGCCTGCAGGTGCTCCTGGAGGAGATGGTTGTTGTAGCCGGCGTCGGCCTGCGCCTCCCAAAACTGCTCCTCATGCTTCTGCCACACCGTTTCCATGTATTGGGCACGGGCCTCGCCGATGGTCATGATGCAATGCACTAGCGACGATGGCGCGGAGGAGGGGGTTGGCGCCGGATCATCGACTACCATGTTCTCCATTGGGACGTCATCGTCCTCCGGTTGCCTGCCGGCCAGCCAGTTGGCAGCAATGGCTGCCATCTCCTTGTGGTCCGTCGTCTGCTCATCCCGAAAGCGCTGGAGCGCGAGGAAGCCATGATGGGCAGTAGTGGTGTGGATAGGAGAAAGGGAACATATGCGGATGACTGCGGCTATGGCCGGCGCAACAGTTTATATAGCAATGGTGGGCGGCGGAGGGACGGATGTGTGGCGCTGGAGTAGCCGCCTCGGCAACCGTGTATCATTAATGTGGGCGGCAGACGGACGGACAGACGACACTTGTGTCATTTGATGGCAGAGCAATCGCCTGCACCGGGAAGCGGGGCAGGCGGCGCTGACCTTTTCGGGCGGAAAGTGCGCACGAGTGAGGGAGGCGGTTTGGGTGGGCCAGGGCAGTCAGACTCGTGCTTGGCAGCGGGTCTGTCCAGCAGCCGGACATGCTGGCTCGCCAGCGAGCTCGCCGATCTGAGCGACGACAATCAGACGATGGACGTAGCTTCCGACCAGGAGCTGCCTCTACTGTCCAAGCTGGTTCATGCCGTGTTCATCATAGAGCAGGTGCGGCCGCACTTCGACGCCCTAATGGCGAAAGAGCTACCAGCGCAGGAGGACCTGTGCTGCAACCTCCACCTCCTCAACGAGCACCGGTGAACAAGCAAACGACAATGCTGTCGCGGACATGTGGCCCTATGATCTAGGCTTCCCGAGCAGCGGGCGTTGTATCAGACCATCCATAGGGCCCGCGAGGCCCTCTCCGCCGTCCTTCGAGTTGTTGCGCTCGCCATGGTGCCGCCGTCTCGCGTTGTCAACATGGTCAACGGACATAAGGAATGAGGAGATGACTTTACTTGGAGAGGACGACTGTGGGGATCCACCAGGGCCATAGCCGCATTTACGCAAGTGCCTCCTTATTATATAAAACTATAATTTTTTTGCTTCCTCCTGGTTTCCTGACATCACGGTCCCACACCATTGTCAACCTATGTAGTCAATAAACGAGAGCATTGCACAAGGAGCGGCCGACAGCTGGGACCAAGAAGCTCGAGCAGTATTTGTGTTCTTGAGGTGTGAGCACTGCGGAGTTTTTCTTGAGCGATGTTTTCGTTGTTCTTTAGAGGAGAGAGCGGGGTATTAACTAGGCGCGCTGTGGCCCGTCTAGCCCAGGCCAGATATCCAGCCCAGATATTAATTTTTTCAAGCTGAAAATGGCTAGCCCATCTATACTTTCTTTTAGGAATACCCAGGCAAGGTCAAGTTGTTATTCTCCGCCCCGCTGGGCTGCAAATCTTTCCTAGGAGGGATGCATTAAGCTTATCAAGAAAATGGGCTTTAAGAAATAATAAATGGGATGCAATTATAAAAACTGGGAATAACTATAAAAAATGCACCAAACATGTAATTACTTAATAAAATACTCTTTGGATATTGAAAATTTTAATTTCATTAATTGTTGCGCGTGCAATGTTTCGTTGGATTTTTACGTAATATAAATTTATATTGAAATTGTATTTAATCTGACTAGAAGTTTCAGGATAAAAATATTTCGGATCCCATCAAAATGTGGGAAATTTTATTGAATTCTGTTTTTAACGGTTGGTTGGAATTATTAATTGTTGTCCTAGCTAGAAAATGGGTTGTACTTTTAACAAACTGTAAATGGGTTGTAGTAAATTCCATTAGAATTCAAAAATTGGCTGCACATTCTTACAAATCTCAAATGGGCTATAAGTTCTCTGCCACACACTTGTGGCCTAACTAAGTTGACGCGTCCAATCAAAAAAAATTGACGCGTATGCAAGGCTTTGTCAACTTATAGTCAACACACGGTTCTAGCTGTAGTGGCCGTTGGATGTCCATCCAAGGGATGCCGTGCTTCTTCTTCAATCTCAGATATTCTAGCTTCACCCGCCCAAAAAATGATTCCTCCCCCTGACATCTGGGGTGCACCGTTTTCGAAGCTGACCTGTGGGCCTACTAAGTTGACGCGTACCAAGGGCTTTGACCGTATGATGTCCATCCAACGGTCATCGTGCTTCTTCAACCTCTGGTCTTTTTGCTCCAGCCGCCCAAAGCAGCGCCGGTCGTGCCGCCTGCTCCTTCCTATCATGGCCGGCTGTGCTGCCATAGAGGCCTCTCCGACCCCTACTACTCCCACCGCTGGCCAGGCCATCCCTCCACTCACCCACACCCCCTGTTATTCTACAGCGACGGCAGCCACACACCGCATCCAAACGAGTGAACCCTCATACTCCTCTCCGCGTGGGCATCCACTGCCGCGTCTTCTCCGGCTCCGCGTCGTCCCCTTCCTAGGCCTCACCGTCATCCACCGCCTTGGTGCTCTCGGCGCGGTGTGGTCAATGTGGTCAACGACCGACTTCCATCAGAAGAGTACTCTACGTGGAGAGGCTGACAGCTCGGTCCATGGCTGCAGCAAGGAAGTGCCTCCATATTACGCGAAAAATAATGATTCCTCCACCTGACAGCAGGGACCCACCGGACGGGCCACTGTATTTTGCAAAAAAAGGGTTTCCCCTGACTGTTGGGACCTACCAGCTACATCTTCGCATGCAAGGAAGTGCGTCCATATTACGGGCAAAAAAAATGATTCGCCCCCTCACTGCTGGGACCCACCAGCTACATCTTCACACGAAGGAAGTGCCTGACAATCGGGACCCACTTGGTCGAAGTGTACGTAGCGTTGTCATTCTGGTCACGAACGTGTACGTACATACGGTCGGTCTGTCTGCAGGCTGCAGCGATGAACCGTGGCCGTGTAAGGAAGGGCACATGTAGTAGTAGAGGCGCGCACGTAGCATGTACATGTACGTACAACGGCCAGGGTGCAAGAAAGAAAATATGGCCACGTACGTACATACGGGCGGGGTCTTGCGTGCATACTCATGTATATATATATGGACGGCCAGGGCATGTGTACATGGAGAGGCAACGGATGGCAGCAACAGTGTCCTATTCATCAGGCAGCGAACCGCCTGGGTCAGAACGAAGAAACATTGCCTGCTCATCAGGAGGCAACCGACTGGGTCGGAATACATCGTGTTCATCGGGAGGGCTTGGACGGAACGACCGATGGAAACGAGGCCTGGCGTACCGCAAAACGGAGGAAACGGACTTCTGTTGGACCTCCTATGGTCGAAATGGGATCCTGTTGATCGGGAGGGGTGTGGCATACCGCAAAACAGAGGAAACGGACTTGTGTTTGAGCGCTACGATCGAAACGGGGGTCCTGTTCATCGGGAGGGGTGTGGCGTACCGCAAAACAGGACTCCACGGGATACTGCTCATCTCCACCGTCGACCTCCTCTAGTCTCCATGGGCTACTGTTCATCCACCGTCGACCTCCTCCAGCCTCCACCTGCGATTGTTCATCCACGGGCTCCTGTTCATCCAGCCTCCACTGCGTGCTGCTCCACCAGCTACTGTTCAACCAGCCCTCTCCACGGGGTCCTGTTCAACCACCCCTCCATGGGCTGCTGTTCATCCAGCCCTCCACCGGCTACTATTAAACCAGCCCTCCACGGGGGCGTCCTGTTCATCCAGCCCTCCACGGGGTCCCGTTCATCCAGCCCCAACCGGCTCGATCGATCGGGGTCCTGTTCATCCAGCGGCAATGACTTCCACTACCACGGGGCCCTGTTCATCCAACCCCCCACTGAGAACTGTTCATCCACCCCCAACAACGCTCACTATTCATCCTGAGGCAGCATCGATCGGCTTCAGTTAGCAGTAGTAGCGAACGAATCGCTCGATCGGGTTTAGTTAACAGCCATCGATCGATCGCTCGGGTTCAGTAACACCTAGCCTGCAGTGCAATCGCTCGGGTTCAGTAGGCGAATGCCTCGGTCAGGTTCAGTTAGAGCCCAATGCCTCGCACCCACACGCATGCGTGTACGAGAGAAATGCGCAAACCTCCATGCATCGCTCGGCCCCGACCACCCACCGTAACAGGGAACACCCCGATATTTTCCTCGCCCTCGCTTCTACCACGGTTTTTTTCGTCATGGACGACCCAAAGAATGTCATGCAGCTGCGTCTCCATCCCGCCCAGGACGAAAAGCCCATTTTCTGTCATGATTTTTTGTCATAGAAGTAGGAGCCCACCACATCTATGATGATACCGGGTTTTGTCACAATTATCGTCATAGAAGTGTCATAAGTATGAAAGAAAAAAATTTCGTTCGACCCAAAATGTCATGGATGTGTCTTTTTTTGTAGTGTTGGTCCTTCCTGGAGCACAATTTTTGACGATGAGCTAATCTTACGTCGATCTTCCTCGTCATATCGTTTCGCCTTGAATAGCAAACTTGATTTCGAGTTTGTGTCATATTCGTGGTTCCGATAACCTTCCGCTTCAAAATTCATTTGACTTGATGTCATCACCGATCAATTACATCTTCATGAAACCTCTTGACAAATTTGTCATGATCATCATCAACATTCTGAGTTCTTCCATAATATTAGTCGAATTCATGGTGAGAAATACAATCCTTGCCCCCTGATGATTTGTGATATCATCGACAACATTCTTGTCTCCCACCAACACAGAATTGTTCATATAAATTTTGGAAATACATCCTTTGTGACATGTCGATGGATTGCAGTTGAACCCATCGGCCACATCCTCATCTTTTCCTTGATTTTTTTTGCATGAGATGTTCTAGAAATTCCCAATGGATCCTTTGTGTTCCCAAGGTCTGACCTTTACCTGATGACTGTGTTGATGCTATCCCGGAGCATGACTGTGGTACTCAAATATCAACAAGTGCATTGGAAGCGCAATCCTAAATGTTTCTTGATCAGTTATCCAAACATCATGGTATGGGTACATATCATGATCCATCTTACCCTTTTATCTAAATGGTCATGTCCTTGATCTCCTGGCACGTATATCATTCCCTGCTTATCCTTGGGAAGGATATACTACTATTACTTGTGTTTAAACAAATTTCCTTTCCATTGGTTTGTTTAAATTGATAATTACATTTTTCTTTCCACTGGTTTGTTTACCCTTTCTCGTGATCTACATATGATCTAAGCAGTAATAATTCTCTGCTTATGTAACACCTCAGCGTACACTTTATCATTACGACCCTATTATTATTGTTGATGACATTCCAGTAACCACCCATGGACGAAACTTTACCTATTGGTCCGCCTCGTTCAACGAGTAGGAAATTGGTTCTCTTCGTCCCTCGCCCTTGGTACCGACGTTGTTGCCGACATAACTTATAGGCTATCCTCTAACATGCCATGCTATCATAACCGTGCAAGATGTTAGTGCCCTTCCTACTTTTAACCCACATGGTGGTCCCATAACCCACAGTTCCACAGGATCGAAACCTGACTCTCCTGTACACCCCTGTTTCCAAAGTTATTCCTCATGCCCGGCTTCGTATGTAAATCATGAGTCACTGTCCTGGAGATGATCTATTCTAGTATCAAATGCAATATTTATTTCTTTGCTCTAACCCTCTTTACACCTTCTGATTAGGCATCGAATGATTGCCTATCCGTTTGAATTTGTGCTATTGCATATTGCTCTTGACGAATTCCCTAAATTACAACTCGAGAATAATTTATGTCTTCTTCCCTGAGTTCACCATCGGATGCCCAACCTTGTGGAGATGCGTTCTTCTAGAGTTTCCCCTCTTATCGCATTCATAGGATGATGAAGACCCCGAAGAAAGGATGACGACTTCAACAGGATGACCTGAGTCAGAGAAATGAAGGCATCGACGAAAGGGATCAACTTCTTCGAGAAGAGCAACCAAGACCGAGAAGATCCGTTAGAATTTCGTAACCAGAACTTCCCCCTTACTACACTGCTTAAATCTCGGGACGAGATTTCTTGTAGTGGAGGAGATTTGTAATGCCCCGAGAATCATGCTACGGTAATCTCCCCCCTAATCTTGCCAAGTCATCTTGTTTCTCAAGCTTAAGTGCCACTTGCTCAAAGTCAAAACTCAAATTCAAATTTAAATTGAAAGTCAAATTTATATTTCTTCAAACTGTCCAACAAAAATGTTCGAGATGTTGCAAATATTCTCTAAGAAATTTTCATGGTTAAACCAACATTATTTGAAATATTAAACTGCCCCTAACCTATTTAAAATAGTGCCCAAAACAACAAATTAATCCATTTGCATTTATGCAAAATCCAAATGAGTTCAAATGCTCACCAAAACTTTTTGTGGCAGTACTGAATATTGCAAAGTATTTAACGTTGCTAGTGGGACATTTTACAAAAGTCATTCGGTGCTCCAGTTAAGTGCAAAACAGAGGCAAAATAAATAAAAAAAGGAAAAAGAAAAAGAATAGCCGCTACTGTGCCACTGGACCAAAGTGCTACAGTGCACGTAGCCCAGCCCACCACCGGCCTTTCCCTCACCTCCCGCTACAGGTGGCAGAGGAGGTGTGTGGCGCACATCCACGACGACCATGGACGTGGATGGCCTCCACGCCCCCCACGTCCTATAACTATGTCCACAGAAACCCTAGCCCCCATCTTGCTCAGCCCCCCTCTCGATCCCCCTTCGCCCCCTTCCTCCATGGCTCGAAGTCGAGCTCGGAGAACTCAAGGTCACCGCTTCCTCGCCATCGTTCACGCGGCCACCGTCGTCGCGGTTGCTCGGGAGCACGTCCAGGAGGTCCGCCAAGTTCACCGTCGTCCGTACCGAGCATCGATTCAAACCAGGGAGCTGCGCAACCGTCATCATCTTCATCTTCTCTGCACGGCCTTCACCAACTCGCCGTCATTGTCTTCGCTCTGGTCCACCCTGACCCTCCCCAAGCACGCCAATGAAATCACCGTGAGCACCTCCACCAATTCCCCCTTTCCCCGTCGAATCCGTCTCGGTAGAACCTGTACATCGTCGTGGCCGAACTCACCGGAGCTCGCGCTCACCGCGTCTGCGCGCGCCTGTAACCGCGCCATCGCGCTACCCTGCTAGCTAGTCCGCACCATTGCTCCCCTGCTGCTGCTGGCTGCCCGCTCGCCGCTGCTCCCTCTGCTGCACGCCCCTCCGCTTGCCGGCCGCACCCGCCGTGACCCGACCTGCCGCCATTGCCCCAAGTGCGGCCGCCGCGCCTGCCCTGCATCCGCTGCACCTCGCCCGTCCGCCCGCTCTGTCCTCGCGCGGTACCCCGCCGCATCCCCTGCTCGCCCGCTGTTGCCTTGTCGCTCCCTGGTGTGCCTGCTCCTGTCGCCGCTGACTGCCGGCAGAGCGCCATGGCTGCCGTCCCGCCTCTACGCGCGTGCGAGGAAACCCCCTGTGTTGACCGAGTGATTTATTAGCCCAAAATTAGTTAGTACTAATCCTCTTGCTAATTAAGCCTTTAATTTACTAGTTTGCTACATTGACATGTGGACCCACTCGTTTAAATTTGTTTAGACAAGTGTTTTACCCCCTCTGACACTTACATGTGGGTCCCCTGTCTAGTTTGACTAGTCAAACTATTGACTAGGTTAACCCAGTCTATGACATGTGGGCCCTGTTTGACCCAGTTGACCAGTCAACAATTGACTGGGCAACTGCTGACTAGAACCCATGGACCCCACCTGTTAGCCTCATGCACACTCTGGCTGGGTACACTTTTGGGTACCCATAGCCATTTTTCTATTTAATTTGATTTATTAATTAAATCTAGGAATTTCAAAATATTGTTTTAATCTTTGAAAAATCATATAAAATAATTCGTAACTCGGATGAAAAGGTTTTATACATGAAAGTTGCTCAGAACGACGAGAAGAATCTGAATATGCCCTCCGTTCGTCTGTCAGACGTCCATAGAATAGCAACCATGCAACCTTCCCTCTCCAGTTCATTTGTTCGAAAATGCCAAACACTGGGGAAACTTTCTCGGATGTTATCCCCCTTCACCGGTAACGTGTAGCACTGCGTTAGGTCACCCCTAGCACCGCGTATTGCCATGTTATGCTTTCTGATGCTTTGTTTGCTCTATTATTTATTGTGTTCCCCCCGTTACTTCTTTCCGGTACACCCCGAGACCGCGGTTGAACCAGTGATCGACCACTTCACCGTTGAAGAGCCGTATCTATCTGTCGAGCTTCCACGCAAGCAAACCCCTGTGTTCATTCTGATATCGCCTATTCTCTTCTTTCTTATGCTTGCATTAGAAATGGCTGCTGCTACTGCTTTACCTATTCTGATGCATAGCCTGATCTTGTAACCTTTTATCGTTACCTACCTGTTTATCCCAAACTGCTTAGTATAGTCTGGTTAGAGACCAATAGGAGACCCCATCTTGACCCAACTGCCCCACTGGATTATCAGAAGACCTGATCAACGAGATTGAAGACCAGGCCCCATCACCGCACAACACTCCCCTTAGTTGTACGATAGCGCAAAGTTACTATCGAGTGCCGAGGGTGATACCTCGTTAGCACTTCTGATGCTAACTCTATGGAGTAGTTACCCGGTCGTGGTCATCGAGGGCCTTTTCCACTTTCGATAACGATGTTGTCGTGCAACCCCTCAAGCGTGAACCTCGAGGGTGGTTCCTCCTACGTTCACCTTGATGATTACATCGAGTGGAATCGACCGAGGGTGATTCCTCGGGGTTTCCCCATGGTGTTTGGACACATGGATACTTGGGCTTTACGGTTGTTACTTGTAAAGGCGGGTCAACCTTGAGGGGTACCCGCGAGTGATGTGGAGACGGTTGACCTGGAGGGTACCCAAGAGTTGAATACGAGGCGTGGCCGGGCATTCTTAGCCCTTGCCGCAAGTCCACGAGACGGGGCAACAGGATCACATCTTTCATGAGTCTCTGCTCGTGACTGCACTACCAACACACTAACGGTTTGGATATTTGATCCAAGGGGCCTTTGGCCTGATAGCACTAACCATCACGTGGGCATAGTATGGGCGTTCTGCATCGTATGCATCAGCCGAAGCTTAATAGATGTCAACGACTGAGCGGCGTGCACCGGGTTGGACTGGAACACCTCGACTTGTATAAGGGGGGCTAGGTCCGCTCACCGGCTGCCCACGCAATGTGCAGGAGTTCCCGCGGCGATGGCCGAAGACCCCTAGGGGCATAGGTTTAGTCCAGCGTGCTGACCTCTCTATTAGTCCTAGGTTGGGTTGTGACGTATCGTTTGGCCGAGGCTAGGCATGAGACGGGAAAGTGTGTCCAGCCAGAGTTAATCAAGTGTGCTGGGTAAGTTGGCGCACCCCTGTAGGGAAGAAAACATCTATCGATAGCCTGTCCTACGGTAACGGACACTCGGAGTTGTATCCCGATCGATATAACTAGAACTGGATACTGAATGTTGAGGCATGTAATTTAAATGATGGCTCCGGGATCGTTTCTTCGCAGGGAGTCGAGGAAGTGATCTCTGGGCACTAGTTTTACAACATGTTTGCTAAATATTAACTGCCATTCTATACTCTTCTGAATGCAAGATGCTTGGAGCTGTCTGAAGATGCTAGGCTTTGATAGGCTAGGCTTTCCCCTTCTCTTCTGGCATTCTGCAGTTCAGTCCACACATACTACCCATTTCATTGATACCGATGCATATGTAGTGTAGATCCTTGCTTGTGAGTACTTTGGATGAGTACTCACGGTTGCTTTGCTCCCCTTTTCCACCTCTTTCCATTCTTCTCGGATGATGCAACCAGACGGTGGAGCCCAGGATCCAGACGCCACCGCCGATGACTACTACTACCCCGAGGGTGCCTACTACTACATGGAGGCCGCCGATGACCAGGAGTAGTTAGGAGGCTCCTAGGCAGGAGGCCTTGCCTTTTCGATCGATGTTGCTTTTGTGCTAGCCTTCTTAAGGCAAACTTTTTTAACTCATGTCTGTACTCAGATAATGTTGCTTCTGCTGACTCGTTTGTATTCGATCTTATGTATTCGAGCCCTCAAGGCCCCTGGCTTGTAATATAAAGCTTCTATTATTTTAATTTGTTTCTAGAGATGTGCTGTGGTATCTTCCCATGAGTCCCTGATCTTGATCGTACACATTTGCGTGTATGATTAGTGTACGATTGAATCGTGGGCGTCACACTTGGTATGGCTTGACTTGACGTAGATCTCCCCGGCAACGACGCCAGAAATCCTTCCTGCTACCTCTTGAGCTTGCGTTGGTTTTTCCTATGAACAGGAAAGGGTGATGCAGCAAAGTAGAGTAAGTATTTCCCTGAGTTTGAGAACCAAGGTATCAATCTAGTAGGAGACAACACACAAGTCACCAAATACGGGCACAGACAATCAACAACTTGCACCCAACGCAATAAAGGGGTTGTCAATCCCTTCATGGTTACTTGCAAAAGTGAGATCTGATAGAGATAGATAAATGGTAAAGTAAATATTTTTGGTATTTTTGGTTTATCGATCAAAAAGTAAAATATTGCAAAATAGTAGATCGGGACTAGTATGATGTAAAAGAGAAAATATATGATGGAAAAGAGACCCGGGGCCATAGGTTTCACTATTGGCTTCTCTCAAGATAGCAAATATTATGGTGGGTGAACAAATTACTGCCAAGCAATTGATAGAAGAGTGCAAAGTTATGACGATATCTAAGGCAATGATCATGAACATAGGCATCACGTCTGTGTCAAGTAGACCGAAATGATTCTGCATCTACCACTATTACTCCACACATCGACTGCTATCCAGCATGCATCTAGAGTATTAAGTTCATAAATAACGGAGTAACTCATTAAGTAAGATGACATGATGTAGAGGAATTAACTCAAGAAATATGATGAAAACCCCATCTTTTTATCCTCGATGACAACAATACAATACGTGCCTTGCTACCCCTACTGTCACTGGGAAAGGACACCGCGAGATTGAACCCAAAGCTAAGTACTACTCCCGTTGCAAGAAAAACCAATATAGTAGGCCAAACTAAACCGATAATTCGAAGAGACTTGCAAATATATCAAATCATGCATATAAGAATTCAGAGAAGACAAATAATATTCATAGATAATCTGATCATAAATCCACAATTCATCGGATCGGCAAACACACCGCAAAAGAGTATTACATTGAATAGATCTCGAAGAACATCGAGGATAACATGGTATTGAGAATCAAAGAGAGAGAAGAAGCAATCTAGCTACTAGCTATGGACCCGTAGGTCTATGGTAAACTACTCATGCATCATCGGAGAGCAATGGTGTTGATGTAGAAGCCCTCCATGATCGAATCCCCCTCCAGTAGGATGCCGAAAAAGGTCCCTAGATAGGATCTCTAGGGTACAGAAGGTTGCGGCGGTGGAAAAGTGGTTTCGTGGCTCCCCTGGATGTTTTCAGGGTATACTAGCACATATGCCCGTGCGTTGCAATGGGAGAGGTATTTTATTTATGACAGGCAACGGGAAAGATAATCGATGTGTCCATAAAAAAAGGTCTCCACAATGATAGGCGATAGAGCAACGAGTTGCAGTCTTCTCATTGGACATGTTTGACCCGTGAAATCTTGATAGTGGTGAGGTTGGTAGGCGTGGTGGCGAGCACCCAACTCATGCTTTTTTCTTTCGCGTCCGCCTCCATCTCGGGGTTGTGCATGCCTACTCATTTGGTGGATGTGTGACGACCTTCAAGACACGGTTGTTTGGACCACTCTCCTATGACGGTGTAACCTGATGAATTACTAATTGCAACGCATAAATCATGTTTCATAAGCATAATCAGGCATGAATGTCCCTTCATTATGATGGTTTATTCTCTTTGATTATTTTAGCGCTCACGTATCCACATTTTTTAAATTAGAGCCAAACAATATATTCTCTTTTATTGGCACATGCCCACAATCTTTTTAATTTATATCCAACCAGGATAAACAAACGCACGCTGCTAACCAATGTCTAGCGCGAATATTTACGAAAATATGATAGCTTCAGATTGATTTATTTTTTATTTTTTTGAACATTCAAAGAAATATGAACTGCCAAATATTCTTCGAAACGTTAACTTTTTTTGAAAGCCCAGACAGTTTTAAAAAATCTGAACATTTTTTCGAAAACTCCAGATCATTTTTCAAAAAAACAAACAAAATTAGAAACGGGAATAGTAATTGAAATCGTATATTTTCTTTTGAAATAATGAACCTTTTATAAAACACAACATTATTGATTTTTTTGTAAATAGGAACATTCAAAACAATTTAAAAAAATGATTTCTTGGAAGCAAACATTATTTTGTTTTTGTTAAATTTTCACTAAAATAGGAATATTTTTTGAAAATGGAACATTTTAAAAAATATTAATTTTACAAAAAATCTCCAACAATTCTGACTTTTTTAAATGGCAACATTTTTTAAATGTTGACGAAATTCCGAAACCAGATATTTTAAATATTTTAATATTGTTCTAAACAGGAATACAATTTTGTAGTACTGAATTTTTTTTGAATATTTGAACACAAATTGAAATTGCAAATATACTTTGTATATTTTTATTTCACGGAAAAATAAAAATAAAGAAGGGGAAAATGAAAATGAAACAGAAACAAAACACTGAACAAACAAAAATGGGCCGTCCCAGTCTTGGGCGACCTGTGTGTACCTTCAACTATTTGTCGCCACGTGCGACAAATAAGGTCCTCCCAACGCATGGGCAGGATACTTTCTGGGTTGGCTTTGTTGGGCTGGAGTGCGCTTGGCCCAATTGCGGAATTCTGGACTAATATTTTGTCTTTTCTAGTGGAGAGACATACGGAAATTTAGTACCACCTCGGATAGAAAATAATATTTTCGGCGGTGAACGTATGAAAATATTGGAGAAACACACCTTGCTTTATTAGTAGGTATAGAAGAGTATATATAGGCGAAGGAACTAGGCCAGGCCCACGAGGTAGGGGGCGCGCCCTACCCCTTGGGAGCGCCCTCCACCCTCGTGGCCGCCTCGTTGCGTCTCCGACTTCATCTCCAAGTCTCCTGGTTTGCTTCTGGTCCAAGAAAGATCATCGCGAAAGTTTCATTCCATTTGGACTCCGTTTGGTATTCCTTTTCTGCAAAACTCTAAAATAGGCAAAAAAACATAAACTGGCACTGGGCTCACGGTTAATAGGTTAGTCCCAAAAATAATATAAAATATCATATAATGCCTATAAACATCCAACAGATAATATAAGAGCATGGAACAATAAAAAATTATAGATACGTTGGAGACGTATCAGCGCTCTGCTCGTTGTTGAGGCAAAGTTACAATGGTAACGCTTAATAATTGTCTTACATATTCAGGATAATTTAAAATGCCACATGTGGCAAGGCACAAAACACTCACGACCTACTTATGCATACAATTATAATAAAATATAGGCTAAAAGGCTGAGCCGGTGGCCTTCCGATGACAGTCTTCTCGGACTCCATGATCAGCATATCACCCTTGCGGCCGTTCATTATGTGTAACTTACTAATCATCGCACACGAGTACTCGCAGACGCATTTGGTGGGATACTCCTAGCCACCGCAAGCAACTAGTTTGCATTTTTCAAAGTTTTTTGTATGAACAGAATCGCACACGAACTTACTATAGTAACTGTCGGTGTCAAAACCGGCGGATCTCGAGTAGGGGGTCCCAAACTATGCATCTAGGCGGATGGTAACAGGAGACAAGGGACACGATGGTTTTACCCAGGTTCGGGCCCTCTCGATGGAGGTAAAACCCTACTCCTGCTTGATTAATATTGATGATATGGGTAGTACAAGAATAGATATACCACGAGATCAGAGAGGCTAAACCCTAGAAGCTAGCCTATGGTATGATTGTTGTTCGTCCTACGGACTAAAACCCCCCGGTTTATATAGGCATCGAAGAGGGTTAGGGTTACACAGAGTCGGTTACAATGGTAGGATATCTACATATCCGTATCGCCAAGCTTGCCTTCCACGCCAAGGAAAGTCCCATCCGGACACGGGACAAAGTCTTCAATCTTGTATCTTCATAGTCCAGGAGTCCGGCCAAAGGTGATAGTTCGGCTATCCGGACACCCCCTAATCCAGGACTCCCTCAGTAACCATCTGTGTTATAATTT
This sequence comes from Triticum dicoccoides, assembly GCF_002162155.2. Taxonomy (NCBI): domain Eukaryota; kingdom Viridiplantae; phylum Streptophyta; class Magnoliopsida; order Poales; family Poaceae; genus Triticum; species Triticum dicoccoides. The sequence goes on along the minus strand of NC_041381.1, from coordinate 207,741,136 downwards.
CTCATTGCAAACAGTTCATCCGAGTGGGTTGTTTGCTTCGTATCACACACATCTGGTTTACAAAAATCATTTGTGTTCTTTTGGCTCATCTCAAATGTCGCATATCACACACATCTTGTTAAGATGAACCGTTTCCATTCTCTTGCCTAAGCGAAAACAGTTTGTCCGAGGGAATCGTATGTCGTATATCACACACACCTTGATCTGGCTGACCGTTTCGGTTGCATTCTCTAATAGCACACAGTTCATCGGAGCGAACTGTATGTCGTATATCACACACACATTGATATGGCTGCCCGTTTCTGTTGTTCTTCCTCATCACAAATAGTTCTGCTGCATCAACCATATGCCCAGCATCGCACATCTAACTAAAATCTAAACCTTGTTTGATGTCTCCGCGATCGCAAATGTTTTGCATCCTTTTTGACGGGTTTTTACATCCCCGTTTGCAATTAATGCATGGCACACAATTTCGTCAAAGGGTCTCTGACCGTAGTGTCGCGTTAGCAACATCCTGCAGTAGTGAACTACCCCCTGTTACTTTTAAGTAGGATGGTTAGACCCACTGGCCATGGCCGTGGTGCCCACACTCCACCACTGCCCGAATACATGGCTGGAATGATAGATCAGTTTGAGCTGAATCGCCAGTTTATGGAAGGGGTCATGGCTCAGTTCCCGCGCTCCAATATGAATCAGCAGCCACCCCCAGTAATTTTGCAGGACTTCATGCGCCTCAGCCCTACTATCTACCGCAGTTCAACTTAGCCCCTTGGTGCTGATGACTGGCTCCGCGACATCACCTACGAGATGGAGTCTGCTGACGTTACCCCTGCCAGCTATCTCACCTTCACATCCTTTTTCCTCAAGGGTCTTGCTGCTTAATGGTGGGACAGTCACAGACATACCCAACCTGCTGGAACAATCATCACTTAGTCGGATTTCCAAGCCGCCTTTCATGCCTGCTTCATTCCTCAAGGAATCATGGACGGGATGAAGCGTGAGTTCCGTAACCTCACCCAGGGTAACAAACCATAGATGCTTATCAGCGGGAGTTCCTGGACTTGTCCCGCTATCCTAAAGAAGACATTCTACTGATGCACGTAGACAGGAAAAGTTCCGCGACGGACTTCAAGCTGATATCAAGCTCGCGCTCCTTGTGCATGACTTTGCTGTTTTCGCCACCTTGGTGAACAAGGCCATCCAAGTTGAGACTGGTCTGCAGGAACACCAGGGATCCCTCAAGCGCAGCCGTGACGCTGTCTCATCTTCAGGGCTGCCCTCGCAGAAGTGTCGGATATGGATTCGCAATAGCATGTACCGTCGAACTGCACCTACTCCAAGACAGTCCTATGTTGCACCTTGTCTGCCTCCTCCACCACCTAGGCAGCCAAGACTTCCAGCTGCACCACCTTGAGCTCCTTCTCCCCATCCCAATGATGAGCTCTGCTTCAAGTGTGGTTGTCCAGGTCACCATGCCAGGGAATGCTATCAGAAGTAGAACCAACTGGCACTTCATGTAGCTGGCCGTGGAAACTATCAGCCCCGGAACAACAATGTCAGGCCTATGGTCATGTTCAGGCTAACCACGTTGATCTAAATGAAGCTCAAGACCATCCTGCTTCTATGATGGGTACTCTTGTTAATTCAGTACCAACATACATTTTATTTAATTCAGAAGAATCGCATTCTTTCATGTCAGAATATTTTGCATTCATGCATGGCATTAAATATGAAGATATGAACCCTCCTCTAGTTGTACACACCCTCGCGGGCCAACGTCGAACCTCTATGGTTAGCAATGACGTCCCCATTGAAATTGAAGGGATGGAATTTTACGCCTCCCCTATCATTTCGAAGTCTTCCAATATTGACCCCATTCTTGGAATGGATTGGTTGAAAGCACTGATACGTCTCCAATGTATCTATAATTTTTGATTGTTCCATGCTATTATATTACCCGTTTTGGATGTTTATGGGCTTTACTTTACACTTTTATATCATTTTTGGGACTAACCTACTAACCGGAGGCCCAGCCCGAATTGCTGTTTTTTGCCTATTTCAGTGTTTCGAAAAAAAGGAATATCAAACGGAGTCCAAACGGAATGAAACCTTCGGGAGTGATCTTTTTGGAACAAACATGATCCAAGGGACTTGGAGTTGACGTCAAGCAATAGAGGAGGCTGCCACGAGGGTGCCCGACGCGCCCCCTATAGGTGGGTGCGCCCCCACCCTCGTGGGCCCCTCGAGCGTCCACCGACCTACTTCTTCCTCCTATATATACCCATGTACCCTGAAACCATCGAGGAGCACCACGAAAAACTATTTCCACTGCCGTAACCTTCTATATCCGCGAGATCCCATCTTGGAGCCTTCACCGGTGCTCCGCCGGAGGGGGAATCGACTACGGAGGGCCTGTACATCATCTCCAAGGCCCTTCTGATGAGTTGTGAGTAGTTTACCACAGACCTTTGGGTCCATAGTTATTATCTAGATGGCTTCTTCTCTCTCTTTGAATCTCAATACAAAGTTCTCCTCGATCTTCTTGGAGATCTATTTGATGTAACTATTTTTGCGGTGTGTTTGTCGAGATCCAATGAATTGTGGGTTTATGATTAAGTTTATATATGAGAAATATTTGAATCTCCTTTGAATTATTTTATGTGTGATTAAGTTATCTTTGCAAGTCTTTTCGAATTATCGGTTTGGTTTGGCCTATTAGATCGATCTTTCTTGCAATGGGAGATGTGCTTAGCTTTGGGTTCAATCTTGCGGTGTCCTATCCCAGTGACAGCAGGGGCAGAAAGGCACGTATTGTATTGTTGTCGTCGAGGATAAAAAGATGGGGTTTATATCATATTGCATGAGTTTATCCCTCTACATCATGTCATCTTTCTTAATGCGTTACTCTGTTCTTTATGAACTTAATACTCTAGATGCATGTTGGATAGCAGTCGATGTGTGGAGTAATAGTAGTAGATGTAGGCAGGAGTCGGTCTAATTGTCACGGACGTAATGCCTATATACATGATCATGCCTAGATAATCTCATAATTATTCGCTTTTCTATCAATTCCTCGACAGTAATTTGTTCACCCACCATAATACTTATGCTATCTTGAGAGAAGCCACTAGTGAAACCTATGGCCCCCGGGTCTATCTTTTATCATATAAGCTTTCAATCTACTTTTATTTGCATCTTTTACTTTTCCAATCTATATCATAAAAATACCAAAAATATTTATCTTATCATATTATCTCTATCAGATCTCACTTTCGCAAGTGGCCGTGAAGGGATTGACAACTCCTTTATTGCGTTTGTTGCGAGTTCTTGTTTGTTTGTGTAGGTGCATGGGACTTTTGAGGAGCCTCCTACTGGATTGATACCTTGGTTCTCAAAAATTGAGGGAAATACTTACGCCACTTTTCTGCATCACCCTTTCCTCTTCAAGGAAAACCAACGCAAGCTCAAGACGTAGCAAGAAGGATTTATGGCGCCGTTGCCGGGGAGGTCTTCGCTCAAGTCAAGACATACCAAGTACCATCACAAACTCATCTCCCTCGCATTACATTATTTGCCATTTGCCTCTCGTTTTCCTCTCCCCCACTTCACCCTTGCCATTTTATTCGCCCTCTCTTTCCCAATCTTCTCTCTTTTTCGCTTGACTTTTGTGTGCTTGTCGCTATGGCTAGTCCCTTATCCGCTCCTATGTCTCCCGAGTTTGAAGTTCTTCACTTCAACCAAAGGCAAGGAGAAAACTTAAAAGATGCTTGGTATAGGATGATGGAATCTTATCGTAATTGCACCCTAGAGGTGAATTTTAGAATTCTACTTCGCAATTTTTATGTTGGGCTAAATATGTCTCATAGACAACTCTTGGATTGCATTGCCAAAGGAAATTTTATTGAAATTGATCCCAGTATTGCGCATGAAATTATAGAGGGAATAGTGGGAACACTACCTCAAAAAGGGGGACCACATCCTACCAAAGAAGAAACACAAGTGTTTGAAAAGATTTGCGAAGTAACAAACATCTTATAAAGTCTCTTGAACCTTTTAAGAGTGTTAGCGGAAATCTTCACCGCATGAATATGTTGATTACTCTTTGCAATAAGCGGTTGGATTCTTTAGATCTAAAATTTTCCGAGTATGAAGGGAAACATAAAGAACCTCCCGGATTCGAGCATGACTCCGCTAAAAAACTGAAAATTAAAGATGGCACTACTTAGATCTATCCTCGCTTTTATGCCTAGCTAGGGGCGTTAAATGATAGCGCTAGTTGGGAGGCAACCCAATTTTATTTTTGTTTTTTTCTTTTGCTTCTGTTTAGAAATAACTATTTCTTCTACCTTCTGTTTAGATGTTTTTTCATGTCTTAATTAGTGTTTGTGCCAAGTAGAACCTATAGGATAACCTATGGTGATAGTTAATTTGATTCTGCTGAAAAACAGAAACTTTACGCGCTTGAAAATAATTTTAGTAATTCACAGTTACGTGATTTTGTGTTGATTCTTCTTTCTGTATATCAATAGACAAATTTACCAGGACTTCCTATTTTGTTAGGATTTTTAGAATTCCTGAAGTATTCGAGAGTTACAGATCGCTAGGGACTGTTCTGTTTTTGACAGATTCTGTTTTTCGTGTGTTGTTTGCTTATTTTGATGCATCTATGGCTAGTATTAAGTGCTATGAACCATAGAGAAGTTGGAATACATTAGGTTTAACACCAATATATATAAATAATGAGTTAATTACAGTACCTTATGTGGTGGTTTTTCTTTCTTGCACTAACGGAGCTTATGAGATTTCCTGTTGAGTTTTGTGTGGTGAAGTATTCAAGTGTTGGGTAAAGATTTGATGGACTATGGAATAAGGAGTGGCAAGAGCCTAAGCTTGGGGATGCCCAAGGCACCCCAAGATATTCAAGGATAACCAAAAGCCTAAGCTTGGGGATGCCCCGGAAGGCATCCTCTCTTTCGTCTTCATCTATCGGTAACTTTACCTGGAGCTATATTTTTATTCACCACATGATATGTGTTTTGCTTGGAGCATCTTGTATTATATTAGTCTTTGCTTTTTAGTTTAATACAATAATCCTTGCTGTAAACACCTTTTTGGAGAATTCCACTTGATTGGAATTTATTAGAATACTCTATGTGCTTCACTTATATCTTTTGAGCTAAATAGTTTTTGCTCTAGCGCTTCACTTATATCTTTTAGAGCACAGCGGTGGCTTTATTTTGTAGAAATTGTTAATATCTCATGATTCACTTATATTATTTTGAGAGTCTCTTAGAACAGCATGGTATTTGCTATGGTTATAAAATTGGTCCTAGAATGATGGGCATCCAAGTTGGGTATAATAAAAACTATCATAGGAAGTGAATTGGATGCGATGATCAATTTGATACTTGATAATTGTTTTGAGATATGGAGGTGGTGATATTAGAGTCATGCTAGTTGGGTGATTATGAATTTAAAGAATGCTTGTGTTGAGGTTGGAAATTCCCGTAGCATGCACGTATGGTAATAGTTGTGTAACAAATTTGAAACATGGGGTGTTCTTAGATTGTCATCCTTATGAGTGGCGGTCGGGGACGAGCGATGGTCTTTTTCTACCAATCTATCCCCCTAGGAGCATGCGCGTAGTGCTTGGTTTTTGATGACTTGTAGATTTTTGCAATAAGTACATGAGTTCTTTATGACTAATGTTTAGTCCATTGATTATACGCACACTCACCCTTCCATCATTGCTAGCGTATTCGGTACCGTGCATTGCCCTTTCTCACCTTGAGAGTTGGTGCAAACTTCGTTGGGACATCCAAACCCCATGATACGATATGCTCTATCACACATAAACCTCCTTATATCTTCCTCAAAACATCCACCATACCTACCTATTATGGCATTTCCATAGCCATTTCGAGATATATTGCCATGCAACTTTCCACCGTTCCGTTCATCATCATGACACGCATCATCATTGTCATATTGCCTTGCATGATCATGTAGTGACATCGTATTTGTGGCAAAGCCACCATGCATAATTTTTCATACATGTCACTATTGATTCATTGCTCATCCCGGTACACCATCGGAGGCATTCATATAGAGTCGTATCTTGTTCTAGTTTTGAGTTGTAATTCATGAGTTGTAAATGAATAGAAGTGTGATGATCATCATTATTAGAGCATTGTCCCCAAATAAAAAAAGAAAGGCCAAATAAAAAAAAGGCCCAAAAAAATAAATATAGAAGGGGGCAATGTTACTATCCTTTTCCACACTTGTGCTTCAAAGTAGCACCATGTTCTTCATACAGAAAGTCTTTCATGTTGTCACTTTCATATACTAGTGGGAATTTTCCATTATAGAACTTGGCTTGTATATTCCTACGATGGGCTTCCTCAAAATGCCCTAGGTCTTCGTGAGCAAGAAAGTTGGATGCACACCCACTAGTTTCTTTTGTTGAGCTTTCATACATTTATAGCTCTAGTGCATCTGTTGCATGGCAATCCCTACTCCTCATGTTGACATCAATTGATGGGCATCTCCATAGCCCTTTGATTATCCTCGTCAATATGAGACTTTCTCCTTTTTTGTCTTCTCCACACAACCTCCATCATCATATTCTATTTCACCCGTAATGCTATATCCATGGCTCACGCTCATGTATTGCGTGAAAGTTGAAAAAAGTTTGAGATTATTTAAGTACGAAACAATTGCTTGGCTTGTCATCGGGGGTGTGCAAGATGGGAGCATTTTTGTGTGACGAAAAATGAAGCATAGCCTAACTATATGATTTTGTAGGGATGAACTTTCTTTAGCCATGTTATTTTGAGAAGACATGATTGCTTTGACTAGTATTCTTGAAGTATTACTATTTCTTATGTCAATATGAACTTTTATTTTGAATCATTTGGACCTGAACATTCATGCCACAATAAAAGAAAATTACATTGAGAATTATGCTAGGTAGCATTCCACATCAAAAATTCTGTTTTTATCATTTACCTACTCGAGGACGAGCAGGAATTAAGCTTGGGGATATGATACGTCTCCAACGTATCTATATTTTTTGATTGTTCCATGCTATTATATTACCCGTATTGGATGTTTATGGGCTTTACTTTACACTTATATATCATTTTTGGGACTAACCTACTAACCGGAGGCCCAACCCGAATTGCTGTTTTTTGCCTATTTCAGTGTTTCGAAGAAAAGGAATATCAAACGGAGTCCAAACGGAATGAAACCTTCGGGAGCGATCTTTGTGGAACAAACGTGATCCAGGGGACTTGGAGTGGACGTCAAGCAACAGAGGAGGCGGCCACGAGGGTGCCCGGCGTGCCCCCTACAGGTGGGCGCGCCCCCCACACTCGTGGGCCCCTCGAGCGTCCACCGACCTAGTTCTTCCTCCTATATATACCCATGTACCCTGAAACCATCAAGGAGCACCACGAAAAACTATTTCCACCTCCATAACCTTTTATATCCGCGAGATCCCATCTTGGAGCCTTCGCTGGTGCTCCACCGGAGGGGGAATCGACCATGGAGGGCGTCTACATCATCTCCAAGGCCCTTCCGATGAGTTGTGAGTAGCTTACCACAGACCTTCGGGTCCATAGTTATTAGCTAGATGGCTTCTTCTCTCTCTTTGAATCTCAATACAAAGTTCTCCTTGATCTTCTTGGAGATCTATTCAATGTAACTCTTTTTGCGGTGTGTTTGTCGAGATCCGATGAATTGTGGGTTTATGATCAAGTCTATCTATGAGAAATATTTGAATCTCCTCTGAATTCTTTTATGTGTGATTAATTTATCTTTGCAAGTCTCTTCAAATTATCAGTTTGGTTTGGCCTACTAGATTGATCTTTCTTGCATTGGGAGATGTGCTTAGCTTTGGGTTCAATCTTGCGGTGTCCTTTCCCAGTGACAGCACGAGCAGCAAGGCACGTATTGTATTGTTGCCATCGAGGATAAAAAGATGGGGTTTATATCATATTGCATGAGTTTATCCCTCTACATCATATCATCTTTCTTAATGCGTTACTCTGTTCTTTATGAGCTTAATACTGTAGATGCATGCTGGATAGCGGTCGATGTGTGGAGTAATAGTAGTAGATGCAGGCAGGAGTCGCTCTACTTGTCACGGATGTGATGCCTATATACATGATCATGCCTAGATAATCTCATAATTATTCACTTTTCTATCAATTGCTCGACAGTAATTTGTTCACCCACCGTAATACTTATGCTATCTTGAGAGAAGCAACTAGTGAAACCTATGGCCCCTGGGTCTATCTTTTATCATATAAGCTTTCAATCTACTTTTATTTGCATCTTTTACTTTTCCAATCTATATCATAAAAATACCAAAAATATTTATCTTATCATATTATCTCTATCAGATCTCACTTTCGCAAGTGGCCGTGAAGGGATTGACAACCCCTTTATTGCATTGGTTGCAAGTTCCTGTTTGTTTGTGTATGTGCGTGGGACTTTTGAGGAGCCTCCTACTGGATTGATACCTTGGTTCTCAAAAACTAAGGGAAATACTTACGCTACTTTGCTGCATGACCCTTTCCTCTTCAAGGAAAACCAATGCAAGCTCAAGACGTAGCAAGCGCATACTGCTTCTATCGTTTGCGCCACTAAAACCGTCCATCTCCTTCACTCTTCAAATGAGATAGTAAGCTACCACGCTTGTCTGGTCGAAAATGCCGAGGCATGGCTTTATACCTTGAATGCATCACCGCTTGAGGGCATTGAAAACATTCTAGTTATTCGTGAATTCCAAGATGTCTTTCCTGAAGAACTTCCAGGGATACCCCTTGTTAGAGATGTAGAATTCGTCATCGACCTGAAACCAGGCACCACTCCTATAGCCAAGCGACCCTGCAAGATGCCGCCGCATGAACTCCTTGAACTTAAGGTAGAAATCGACAAATATTTTTGCAGTGGTTTCATTCATCCAAGTTCCTTTTCCTAGGGAGCACCTTCTATCTTTGTCTAGAAGAAGGATGGAACAAATTGTTTGGTCCAAGACTACCGGCCTATCAACCAAGCAACAATTGAGAACAAGTATCCCCTTCCTCAAATCAATGGTCTGTATGATCAACTTGCTAGATCATAGGTCTTCTCCAAACTTGAGTTAAGGTTGGGTTACCACCAGATCCGGGCATGAAGAGGATATCCCAAAGACCGCCTTTGTTACTTGGTATGGTTCATACGAGTACCCCGTCATGTCTTTCGGCTTAACCAATTCTCGAGCAACATTCTCTCGCCTGATGAACTATATATTCTTGGAATACCTCGACAGGTTCGTCATGGTTTATCTGGATGATATCCTTGTATATTCCAAGAATAAAGAAGAACATGCTGAACATCTTCGACTTGTTCTGGAAAAGCTTCGAGAGCATCAACTATATGCCAAGTATTCCAAGTGTGAATTCTGGCTACCCGAAGCAACCTACCTTGGTCATGTGATCTCCAAGGATGGAATTGCTATCAACCCAGAGCGAGTTCAGGCTATTCCCGATTGGACTCCCCCGAAGAATGTCAAACAAGTTAGAAGCTTTCTCAGACTTGCCAGCTATTGTCGCTGTTTCGTCGAGAACTTCTCCAAGATCGCCAAGCCCCTGACTAGTCTGCTTCACAAGGGTGTCAAGTTCGATTGGACAGAAAAGTGTCAGGAAAGTTTCCAGGCACTCAAAGACAAGCTGACCTCTGCCCTAGTGCTTGCTCCTCTAGATTCTCAAAAGGATTTCGTCATTTACTGCGACACCTCCCATCAAGGATTAGGCTGTGTCCTAATGCAAGAGCGCAGATTGATTGCTTATGCCTCTCGTCAAAAGAACTACCCAGTTCATGGCCTCGAGCTTGCTGCAGTTATATATGCACTGAAGTTGTGGAGAGATTACCTTGTCGTTAATCGTTGTGAGATCTTCACCGACCACCAAATTCTGAATTATCTGTTTACTCAACCGGATCTAAACCTTCGTCGCCAAAGATGGATGGAGGCCATAGTAGATTATGACTTGGGTATTTCCTACACCCCACGCAAGGCTAATGTGGTGGCTGATGCCTTGAGCGGCAAGTCCTATTGCAACCACCTCAAGGTTCTAAAAGTTCAGCCACTTCTTCATGAAGAATTCAGCAAGCTGAACCTCCATGTTGTTCCTGGAGGTGCTCTCTCTCCCCCTCTGGAAGAATTTCAAAAGATGAACCTCTGTGTTGTTTCCCAGGGTTCTCTCAGTACCCAGGTTGTTGAACCAGATCTCGTGGGAGACATCAAGACTATTCATCACTATGACTCTCAAATTGAGAAGATTAAATGCTACCTCAGAGAAGGAAGGCCCTCATTCTTCACTATTGGTGATGATGGCGCTTTTTTCTTCAAAGGTCGCCCTGTGGTTCCAAATAGGGCGGAGAACCTGGATATGACTCTGAAGGTTATGAAAGAAGCTCATGATACACCTCTGTCTATTCATCCTGGTAGTACAAAGATGTACCAAGACATTCGTCGGAGATTCTGATGGCCAAACATGAAGCAAGGCATTGCTTGCTATGTTGCTGAGTGTGACGTTTGTCGTCGAATCAAAGCAAAACATCAAAGACCTACTGGAACTCTACAACCTATTACTATTCTTGAATGGAAATGGGACCATGTCAAAATGGACTTCGTCACTGGTTTTCCCAGATCGCAGAAGGGAAATGATGCTATTCTTGTCATCATTGACCAACTTTCGAAAGTGGTACATTTTTTGACCGTCAAGGAAACCATCATGGTTAGTTAGCTGGCAGATCTATATGTCTCCAGAATTTTTTCACTCCATGGAATTTCGTTCGTAATCAGCTCAGATCGTGGCAGCCTTTTCACTTCAAGATTCTAGGCAAGTCTCCAAGAAGCTATGGGGACTCATCTATCCTTTAGAACCGCTTTTCACCCTTAGTCTTAGGGACAAGTTGAACGAGTCAACCAAATTCTCGAAGACATGCTTCAAGCTTTTTTCATTTCCTTCGTCAAGAAATGACAGGAATCTCTTATGTATGCTGAGTTCTCTTACAACAATAGCTATCAAGCTAGTCTGAAGATGGCCCCCTTCAAAGTGTTATATGACGAAAGTGCTGAACTCCTCTGAATTGGTCAGAAACTGGGGAACGTTCACTCTTCGATCCAGATATTATCCAACATGTCAAAGAACAAGTCTGTGTTATTCGCAAAAATCTGAAGATTGCTCAGTCTTGTCACAAGAGTCAGTATGACCGTCACCACAAAGATATGGTCTATCAACCTGGTGAAAAGGCTTATCTTCGAGTCACCCAGATGAAAGGTGCTCACCACTTTGAGATCAAGGGCAAGCTAGCTCCTCGCTACATTGGTCCATTCACCATTCTCGAAAGACGTTGAAAAGTGGCATATCAATTGGAACTGTCATCGAAATTTTCTCAGGTTCATGATGTGTTCCATGTATGACATCTCCGCCGCTACTTCAAGGACCCCACCGAGCAGTCGAAGACCACGAAATGCTTGAGTTGCAACAAGACCTCTCATATAAAGAGCAACCGGTCTGCATTCTCGATCAAACTGAACGCCGCACCTGTCAGAAGGCAATCAAATTCCTTAAAGTCCAGTGGTCAAACCATTCTGAAGACGAAGCCACTTGGGAACTCGATGATCATCTTCGTGATGAATACCCCGATTTTGTTCCGTCAACCTCCTAAATATCGGGACAAGATTTCTTGTAGTGGAGGAGATTTGTAACGCCCGGATAATTGAGCTACAGTGATCCCCTAATAATGGTGCCATGTCATCACAATTACTGTTGCTAATCTCACTTTGATTCAAATACAATTCAAATTCAAATTAAAATTAAAATCAAATAATTAAAGTTTTGAAGTGTCAAAACTAAATTGTTCATATTGTGGCTAATAATCCATAGGTAATTATGGTGGAGAAACCAACATTTTTAACAGTGTTTAAATGCCGTAGAATAAATAAAATGGTGGTTAAAAATTTATTTAAATGCCTTTTAAAAATATAAAAATGCAAATAAATTATTTAATTGCAAAACATTTTGTGGTAGTGGTTTGATTTACAACACCAATTTAGGTACAACTTCTGTATTTTATAAACTAAAATGATACGAAAAGAAAATAGATAACAATAGAGATAAAGAGAAAACAATAAACAATTTTTAAAAAGAAAACCCCCTGCCCGCTGGGCCTAAGCCCACCACGGAAAACCCTAGGCAGGCCATCCCAACTACCAGCCCCCACCCTCCTCTGTTCATGAGAGAGGGTGTGGTCGTGCCCGATGACCGCCCCGGCCCCGGCCATCGCCGTGGCGGCCATCCACGGCCGCCCCGGCGACCCCCTAGCACCTACAAAACCTCCCCCTCGGCTAACCCTAACCCTACCTCTTTTCCTCCCCCCTTGCCGCCGACCCCATTGATGTCTACTACACAACCTTCTTCTTGTAGATGTTGTTGGGCCTCCAAGTGCAGAGGTTTGCAGGACACTAGCAAATTTCCCTCAAGTGGATGACCTAAGGTTTATCAATCCGTGGGAGGCATAGGATGAAGATGGTCTCCCTCAAACAACCCTGCAACCAAATAGCAAAAAGTCTCTTGTGTCCCCAACACACCCAATACAATGGTAAATTCAATAGGTGCACTAGTTCGGCGAAGAGATGGTGATACAAGAGCAATATGGATGGTAGATATAGGTTTTTGTAATCTGAAAATACAAAAACAGCAAGGTAACTAATGATAAAAGTGAGCACAAACGATATTGCAATGGTAGGAAACAAGGCATAGGGTTCATACTTTCACTAGTGCAAGTTCTCTCAACAATAATAACATAATTGGATGATATAACTATCCCTCAACATGCAACAAAGAGTCACTCCAAAGCCACTAATAGCGTAGAACAAACGAAGACTTTATGGTAGGGTACGAAACCACCTCAAACTTATCCTTTCTGTTCTATCTATTCAAGTCTCCGTAGTAAAATAACATGAAGCTATTCTTTTCGTTCAATCTATCATAGAGTTCGTACTAGAATAACACCTTAAGACACAAATCAACCAAAACCCTAATGTCACCTAGATACTCCATTGTCACCTCAAGTATCCGTGGGCATGATTGTACGATATGCATCACACAATCTTAGATTCATCTATCCAACCAACACAAAGTACTTCAAAGAGTGCCCCAAAGTTTCCACCGGAGAGTCAAGATGAAAACGTGTGCCAACCCCTATGCATAGGTTCATGGGCGGAACCCACAAGTTGATCACCAACTCATACATCAAGTGGATCACATGATATCCCATTGTCACCACAGATAAGCACGGCAAGACATACATCAAGTGTTCTCAAATCCTTAAAGACTCAATCCAATAAGATAACTTCAAGAGGAAAACTCAATTCATCACAAGAGAGTAGAGGGGGAGAAACATCATAAGATCCAACTAGAATAGCAAAGCTCGCAATACATCAAGATCATGCCATAGAGAGAAAACAAGAGAGAGAGACAGAGAGAGAGAGAGAGAGAGAGAGAGAGATCAAACACATAGCTACTGGTACATACCCTCAGCTCCGAGGGTGAACTACTCCCTCCTCGTCATGGAGAGCGCCGGGATGATGAATATGGCCACCGGTGAGGGATTCCCCCTCCGGCAGGGTGCCGGAACGGGCTCCTGAGAGGTTTTTGGTGGCTACAGAGGCTTGCGGCGGCGGAACTCCCGATCTACTTTTGTTCTCCGATGGTTTTAGGGTATATGGGAATATATAGGCGAAAGAAGTCGGTCGGGGGAGTCTCGAGGGGCCCACGAGACAGGGGGCGCACCCAGTAGGGGGGCTCCCCCGACCCTCGTGGCCACCTCGAGGCTTCCTTGCCTTCAACTCCAAGTCTCCTGGATCATGTTCGTTCCAAAAATCATGCTCCCGAAGGTTTCATTCCGTTTGGACTCCATTTGATATTCCTTTTCTTCGAAATACTGAAATAGGCAAGAAAACAACAATATGGGCTGGGCCTCCGGTTAGTAGGTTAGTCCCAAAAATGATATAAATATGTAAAGTAAAGCCCATAAACATCCAAAACGGGTAATATAATAGCATGGAACAATAAAAAATTATAGATACGTTGGAGACGTATCAAGCACCCCCAAGCTTAATTCCTGCTCGTCCTCGAGTAGGTAAATGATAAAAACAGAATTTTTGATGTGGAATGCTACCAAGCATAATTCTCAATGTAGTTTTCTTTATTGTGGCATGAATGTTCAGATCCAAATGATTCAAAATAAAAGTTCATATTGACATAAGAAATAATAATACCTCAAGCATACTAATCAAAGCAATCATGTCTTCTCAAAATAGCATGGCTAAAGAAAGTTATCCCTACAAAATCATATAGTCTGGCTGTTTCTCTATCTTCATCACATAAAGTATTTAATCATGCACAACCCCGATGACAAGCCAAGCAATTGTTTCATACTTTAGTAATCTCAAACTTTTTCAACTTTCACGCAATACATGAGCGTGAGCCATGGACATAGCACTATATGTGGAATAGAATGGTGGTTGTGGAGAAGACAAAAAGGGAGAAGATAGTCTCACATCAACTAGGCGTATCAACGGGCTATGGAGATGCCCATGAATAGATATCAATGTGAGTGAGTAGGGATTGCCATGCAAGGGATGCACTAGAGCTATAAATGTATGAAAGCTCAACAAAAGAAACTAAGTGGGTGTGCATCCAACTCGCTTGCTCACGAAGACCTAGGGCATTTTGAGGAAGCCCATCATAGGAATATACAAGCCAAGTTCTATAATGAAAAATTCCCACTAGTATATGAAAGTGACAACATAGGAGACTCTCTATCATGAAGATCATGGTGCTACTTTGAAGCACAAGTGTGGTAAAAAGGATAGTAGCACTGTCCCTTCTCTCTTTTTCTCTCATTTTTTTATTTTTTTTCTTTCTCTTTTTTTTCTTTCTCCTTTTTTGGGCCTTCCTCTTTTTTTTGGACTTTCTCTTTTTTTTTCTTTTTTTCTTTAGTCCGAAGTCTCATCCCGACTTGTGGGGGAATCATAGTCTCCATCATCCTTTTCTCACTGGGACAATGCTCTAATAATGAAGATGATCACACTTTTATTTACTTACAACTCAATACTTAGAACAAGATATGACTCTATATGAATGCCTCCGGCAGTGTACCGGGATATGCAATGAATCAACAGCGACATGTATGAAAATTATGAAGGTGGCCTTGCCACAAATATGATGTCAACTACATGGTCATGCAAAGAGCAATATGACAATGATGATGCGTGTCATATGAACAGAACGGTGGAAAGTTGCATGGCAATATATCTCAGAATGGCTATGGAGATGCCATAATAGGTAGGTATGGTGGCTGTTTTGAGGAAGGTATATGGTACAGGCGAAAGTTGTGCGGTACAAGAGAGGCTAGCAATGGTGGAAGGGTGAGAGTGCGTATAATCCATGGACTCAACATTAGTCATGAAGAACTCATATACTTATTGCAAAAATCTACAAGTCATAAAAACCAAAGTACTACGTGCATGCTCCTAGGGGGATAGATTGGTAGGAAAAGACCATCGCTCGTCCCCGACCGCCACTCATAAGGAAGACAATCAATAAATAAAATTGTGCTCCAACTTCATCACAAAGCGGTTCACCATACGTGCATTCTACGGGAATCACAAACTTCAACACAAGCATTCTTTAAATTCATAATCACCCAACTAGCATGACTTTTAATATCACTACCTCCATATCTTAAAACAATTATCAAGTATCAAATTGATCATAGCATCCAATTCACTTTCTATGATAGTTTTTATTATACCCAACTTGGATGCCTACCATTCTAGGACCAATTTTATAACCATAGAAAATACCATGCTGTTCTAAGAGGCTCTCAAAATAATATAAGTTAAGCATGGTAGACTAGCAATTTCTACAAAATTAAGCCACCACCGTGCTCTAAAAGATAAAAGTGAAGCACTAGAGCAAACGACAAACTACTTGAAAAGATATAAGTGAAGCACATAGAGTATTCTAATAAATTCCAATCAAGTGGGCTTCTCCCAAAAGGTGTGTACAGCATGCATGATTGTCGAAAACTAAAAAGAAAATACTAATATCATACAAGACACTCCAAGCAAAACACATATCATGTCGCGAATAAAATATAGCTCCAAGTGAAGTTACCGATAAACGAAGACGAAAGAGGGGATGCCTTCCGGGGGCATCCCCAAGCTTAGGCTTTTGGCTATTCTTGAATATCTTGGGGTGCCTTGGGAATCCCCAAGCTTTGGCTCTTTCCACTCCTTATTCCATAGTACATCGAATCTTTACCCAAAACTTGAAAACTTCACAACACAAAACTCAACAGAAAACTCGTAAACTCCGTTAGTATAAGAAAATAAAACAACCACTTAGGTACTGTAATGAACTCATTGTAAATTCATATTGGTGTTAGACCTACTGTATTCCAACTTTTCTATGGTTCATACCCTCCGATACTTCTCATAGATTCGTCAAAATAAGCAAACAACACATAGAAAACAGAATCTGTCAAAAACAGAACAGTCTGTGGTAATCTGTATCAAACGTATACTTCTGGAACTCCACAAATCCTACCAACTTATGAAGACCTGATAAATGTATGTACCAATCCAAAGCAAAAAGAATCAGATCAGAAGCACGTTTCTGTGAATTATCAAAACTAATTTACTGGGTGCAAAAGTTTCTGATTTTCAGGAGGATCAACACATCTATCACCGTAAGCTATCCTAAAGGTCTTACTTTGCACTTTATTGAAACAAAAGATATAAAACATGATTAGTACAGTAGCACAATCATGTGCACACACAAAAACAGTAAGGATAAATATTGGGTTGTCTCCCAACAAGCACTTTTCTTTAATGCCTTTCTAGCTAGGCATGATGATGACAATGATGCTCACCTAAAAGATAGGAATTCAAACATAATGGGAGCATCATGAAGCATATGACTAGCACATTTAAGTCTAACCCACTTCCTATGCATAGGGATTTTGTGAGCAAACAACTTATGGGAACAATAATCAACTAGCATAGGAAGGTAAAACAAGCATAGCTTCAAGATTTTCAACACATAGAGAGGAAACTTGATATTATTGCAATTCCTACAAGCATATATTCCTCCCTCATAATAATTTTCAGTAGCATCATGAATGAATTCAAAAAATATAACCAGCACCTAAAGCATTCTTTTCATGATCTACAAGCATATAAAATTTACTACTCTCCACATAAGCAAAATTCTTCTCATTCGGAATAGTGGGAGTATCATAAGAGACTTGAATACTATAAATTATTTCCACATTAAAAGAGCAATGTTCAGAAAAAGGGTAATCATAATCATGACAAGTTTTATAAATATAATCATCTCTTCTTCTTATAGCATAAGTTTCATCACAATAATCATCATAAGTAGCAACTTTGTTCTCATCATAATCGATTGAAACCTCTTCCAAGATAGTAGAATCATCACTAAATAAAGTTGACACTCTTCCAAATCCACTTTCATATTCATCACAATAAGATTCAACATCCTCCAAAATAGTGGGATCACTACTTCCTAAAGTTGACACTCTTCCAAACCCACTTTCATCAATATAATCATAAATAAGAGGCATGCTATCATCATAACAACTTTGCATATCAAAACTTGGGAGAATAGAAATATCATCTTCATTAAACATAGCATCCCCAAACTTGGGACAAATATTAATTGCAGCAAATATATTCTCAAAAATGCCATCCTCATCAAACATAGCTTCCCCAAGCTTGGGCCTTTTCATATTATAAGCATAATCACTCTCATCATTAATAGTATGGATAGCACCAATAGTATAGCAATTATCATCATCACAATGAGTAGTAGGAGCAACATCATTTGGGAGGGATACCTTTTTACCTTTGTTGCTCCTTCTTTTCTTTTTCTTCTTCACATTATGTGTGGGTTCAACCTTCTTCTTTGAGCTCTTTATTAATGAGATTGGTTGAATAGAAAGCTCCTCCTCGTTACCTGATTCATCATAAGAAATAATAGGAGGAGGTTGGGAAGTCTCTTCCCTTTCATTAGTATTATCATCATCTTCTATTTTCTTTCTTTTCTTTATTCAATTGGCAATATAAGGATTTTCAATGCAATTCACCGCACAATACATATAAATATCCTCTAGATCAAAATCAAGAAATCTATCATGATTAGATTTTGGAATAACCTCAGTTATACGTTTCATTTCTTCATACCCCAAAAGAAGACTAAGCTCTTTATGATGCTCAAGGGTAATCAAGTTATCACAATTTTGGACACAATTCGATCATGAAACAGTTTGCATTGGAGATTTAAATGACCACGTTCATTGCAAAGTTCACAAGGAGCGTGAAAAATATTGAATCTTTCAGCACACACATCAAGACTTTCTTGCAACAATTTAGTTTTTAATTCTTATGCCTCTTGCAATATTTATTTTCTCTTTTTGGTATGTACTTGCAAACCCAATCTACTCCACAAAAATTGACATGCTTATAAGAGATATTTTCATCATAACTAGTGCAATCATCATTAGTACTATGGATATTCAAAGAGTTCATACTAACAATATTGCAATCATGCTCATCATTCAAAGATTTAGTACCAAGCATTTTATTGACTTCTTCTTCTAGCACTTGAGCACAATTTTCCTTTTCATCATACTCACGAAAGATATTAAAAAGATCAAGCGTATGAGACAAACTCAAATCCAATTTTTTTGTAGTTTTCTTTTGTAGACTAAACTAGTGATAAAAACAAGAAAACAAAAAGATTCGATTGCAAGATCTAAAGATATACCTTCAAGCACTCACCTCCCCGGCAATGGCGCCAGAAAATAGCTTGATGTCTACTACACAACCTTCTTCTTGTAGACGTTGTTGGGCCTCCAAGTGCAGAGGTTTGTAGGATAGTAGAAAATTTCCCTCAAGTGGATGACCTAAGGTTTATCAATCCGTGGGAGGCGTAGGATGAAGATGGTCTCGCTCAAACAACCCTGTAACCAAAGAACAAAGAGTCTCTTGTGTCCCCAACACACCCAATACAATGGTAAATTGTATAGGTGCACTAGTTCGGCAAAGAGATGGTGATACAAGTGCAATATGGATGATAGATATAGGTTTTTGTAATATGAAAATATAAAAACAGCAAGGTAAATAATGATAAAAGGGAGCACAATTGGTATTGCAATGGTAGGAAACAAGGAATAGGGTTCATACTTTCACTAGTGCAAGTTCTCTCAACAATAATAACATAATTGGATCATATAACTATCCCTCAACATGCAACAAAGAGTCACTCAAAAGCCACTAATAGCGGAGAACAAACGAAGAGATTATTGTAGGGTACGAAACCACCTCAAACTTATCCTTTCTGTTCTATCTATTCAAGAGTTCGTAGTAAAATAACATGAAGCTATTCTTTCCGTTCAATCTATCATAGAGTTCGTACTAGAATAACACCTTAAGACACAAATCAACCAAAACCCTAATGTCACCTAGATACTCCATTGTCACCTCAAGTATCCGTGGGCATGATTATACGATATGCATCACACAATCTCAGATTCATCTATCCAACCAACACAAAGTACTTCAAAGAGTGCCCCAGAGTTTCTACCGGAGAGTCAAGACAAAAACGTGTGCCAACCCCTATGCATAGGTTCATGGGCGGAACCCACAAGTTGATCACCAAAACATACATCAAGTGGATCAAGTGATATCCCATTGTCACCACAGATAAGCACGGCAAGACATACATCAAGTGTTCTAAAATCCTTAAAGACTCAGTCCGATAAGATAACTTCAAGAGGAAAACTCAATTCATCACAAGAGAGTAGAGGGGGAGAAACATCATAAGAACCAACTATAATAGCAAACCTCGCGATACATCAAGATCATGCCATAGAGAGAACACGAGAGAGAGAGAGAGAGAGAGAGATCAAACACATAGCTACTGGTACATACCCTCAGCCCCGAGGGTGAACTACTCCCTCCTCGTTATGGAGAGCGCCGGGATGATGAAGATGGCCACCGGTGAGGGATTCCCCTCCGGCAGGGTGCCGGAACAGGCTCCCGAGAGGTTTTTGGTGGCTACAGAGGCTTGTGGCGGTGGAACTCCCGATCTAGTTTTTGTTCTTTGATGGTTTTAAGGTATATGGGAATATATAGGTGAAAGAAGTCGGTCGGGGGAGTCTCGAGGGGCCCACGAGACAAGGGGGCTCCGGTTAGTAGGTTCCCGAAGGTTTCATTCTGTTTGGACTCCGTTTGATATTCCTTTTCTTCGAAATACTGCAATAGGCAAGAAAACAACAATATGGGTTGGGCCTCCTGTTAGTAGGTTAGTCCCAAAAATGATATAAATCTGTAAAGTAAAGCCCATAAACATCCAAAACGGGTAATATAATAGCATGGAACAATCAAAAATTATAGATACGTTGGAGACGTATCACCCATCTCCCTTCCCCTCACCCTGCCAAGATGGGACGCCGCCCCGACGCTGTAGCCACGACTGCCCGTCGCCCCGCCGCCGTTCCGCCTCAACCGGCCTCACCGAGCGTCACGGACCCCTCGTCTCGGCAATTGCGGTGAGCCCCCTTCTGCGCCTTCCCCTCATCCCCCTTGTCCGGTCGCCGCACTCGGGCCAACCCTCTGGCTGCACCCATCGCGCCCCGTGCCATTGCACGCCACGCACCGCAGCCGCCGCTGTTGCTCCCGTTGTTGCGCTCCGCTCGCCACACTCCACTGACCGCATCCGCTCTGTGGACGTGTCGCATTCCGCTGACCGCCTGCTCGTGGCCTGACCCCCTGCTGTTGGAAATATGCCCTAGAGGCAATAATAAATTAGTTATTATTATTATATTTCCTTGTTCATGATAATCGTTTATTATCCATGCTATAATTGTATTGATAGGAAACTCAGATACATGTGTGGATACATAGACAACACAATGTCCCTAGTAAGCCTCTAGTAGACAAGCTCGTTGATCAATAGATGGTTATGGTTTCCTGACAATGGACATTGGATGTCGTTTATAACGGGATCACATCATTAGGAGAATGATGTGATGGACAAGACCCAATCCTAAGCCTAGCACAAAGATCATGTAGTTCGTATGCTAAAGCTTTTCTAATGTCAAGTATCATTTCCTTAGACCATGAGATTGTGCAACTCCCGGATGCCGTAGGAATGCTTTGGGTGTACCAAATGTCACAACGTAACTGGGTGGCTATAAAGGTGCACTATGGGTATCTCCGAAAGTGTCTGTTGTGTTGGCACGAATCGAGACTGGGATTTGTCACTCCGTGTGACGGAGAGGTATCTATGGGCCCACTCGGTAGGACATCATCATAATGTGCACAATGTGACCAAGGGATTGATCACGGGATGATGTGTTACAGAACGAGTAAAGAGACTTGCCGGTAACGAGATTGAACAAGGTATCGGGATACCGACGATCGAATCTCGGGCAAGTACTATACCACTAGACAAAGGGAATTGAATACGGGATTGATTGAATCCTCGACATCGTGGTTCATCCAATGAGATCATCGTGGAACATGTGGGAGCCAACATGGGTATCCAGATCCCGCTGTTGGTTATTGGCCAGAGAGTTGTCTCGGTCATGTCTGCATGATTCCCGAACCCGTAGGGTCTACACACTTAAGGCTCGGTGATGCTAGAGTTGTTATGGGAATAGTATGTGGTTACCGAAGGTTGTTCGGAGTGCCGGATGTGATCCCGGACGTCACGAGGAGTTCCGGAATGGTCCGGCGGTGAAGATCGATATATTGGACGAAGGGTATTGGAGTCCGGAAGTGTTCCGGGGGTACCAGGCTTTGGCCAACATGACCGAAAGGTGTTTCGGGAGCCCCGGCAAGTGTTGGAGGGCCCCATGGGCCAAAGGGGAAGGGGCAAACCAGCACACTAAAGGGTGGTGCGCCCCTCCCAGCCCCTCTCACGTAACCAGGAGAGGTGGGGGCGCCTCCCCTAGGGCAGCCCCCCTTCCCGGCTTGGGGGGGAAGTTTCCTAGGGGGTGGGGGCGCCCAAACCCATCTAGGGTTTCCCCTGTGGCCGCCGCCCCTCCCCTAGGGAACCCTAGGGCGCCTCCTCCACCCCCCTTACCCCTATATATAGTGAGGGAGAGAGAGGGCAGCCACACACCCTTCCCTTGGCACAGCCCTATCCCTCCTCCAACACCTCCTCCTCCTCCGTAGTGCTTGGCGAAGCCCTCCTGGAGAACCACGAGCTCCACCACCACCACGCCGTCGTGCTATCGGAGTTCTCCCTCAACTTCTCCTCTCCCCTTGCTGGATCAAGAAGGAGGATACGTCCTCGGGCTGTACGTGTGTTGAACGCGGAGGCGCCATCCGTTCGGCGCTAGATCGGATCTTCCGCGATTTTGAATCGCCGTGAGTACGACTCCATCATCCGCGTTCTTGAAACGCTTCCGCTTAGCGATCTTCAAGGGTATTAAGATTCTCATCCTCTCCCTCTCTTGTTGCTAGAATCTCCATAGATTGATCTTGGTGTTGCGTAGAAAATTTTGAATTTCTGCTACGTTCCCCAACAGTGGCATCATGAGCTAGGTCTATGCGTAGTTTCTATGCACGAGTAGAACACAAGTTGTTGTGGGCGTTGATTTTGTTCAATATGCTTACCATTACTAGTCCAATCTTGTTTCGACGGAATTGTGGGATGAAGCAGCCCGGACCGACCTTACATGTACACTTATGTGAGACAGGTTCCACCGACTGACATGCACTTGTTGCATAAGGTGGCTAGCGGGTGCCAGTCTCTCCCACTTTAGTCGGATCGGATTCGATGAAAAGGGTCCTTATGAAGGGTAAATAGCAATTGACATATCACGTTGTGTTTTTTGCGTAGGTAAGAAACGTTCTTGCTAGAACCCATAGCAGCCACGTAAAACATGCAAACAAAAATTAGAGGACGTCTAACTTGTTTTTGCAGGGTATGCTATGTGATGTGATATGGCCAAAAAGAATGTGATGAATGATATGTGATGTATGATATTGATCATGTTCTTGTAATAGGAATCACGACTTGCATGTCGATGAGTATGACAACCGGCAGGAGCCATAGGAGTTGTCTTAATTTATTGTATGACCTACGTGTCAATGAACAACGCCATGTAATTACTTTACTTTATTGCTAAACCGTTAGCCATATTAGTAGAAGTAATAGTTGGCGAGACAACTTCATGGAGACACGATGATGGAGATCATGATGATGGAGATCATGGTGTCATGCCGGTGACGATGATGATCATGGAGCCCCGAAGATGGAGATCAAAAGGAGCAAAAATGATATTGGCCATATCATGTCACTTTTGATTGCATGTGATGTTTATCATGTTTATGCATCTTATTTGCTTAGAACGACGGTAGCTTAAATAAGATGATCCCTCATTAAAATTTAAAGAAAGTGTTCCCCCTAACTGTGCACCGTTGCGAAAGTTCGTTGTTTTGAAGCACCACGTGATGATCGGGTGTGATAGATTCTAACATTCACATACAACGGGTGTAAGCCAGATTTACACACGCAAAACACTTAGGTTGACTTGACGAGCCTAGCATGTACAGACATGGCCTCGGAACACAAGAGACCGAAAGGTCGAGCATGAGTCGTATGGTAGATACGATCAACATGAAGATGTTCACCGATGATGACTAGTCCGTCTCACGTGATGATCGGACACGGCCTAGTTGACTCGGATCATGTAATCACTTAGATAACTAGAGGGATGTCTATCTGAGTGGGAGTTCATAAGATGAACTTAATTATCCTGAACATAGTCAAAAGATCTTTGCAAATTATGTCGTAAGCTCGCGCTTTAGTTCTACTGTTTAGATATGTTCCTAGAGAAAAAATTCAGTTGAAAGTTGATAGTAGCAATTATGCGGACTAGGACCGTAAACTGAGGATTGTCCTTGTTGCTTCGTAGAATGCTTATGTCCTTAATGCACTGCTCAGTGTGCTAAACCTCGAAGTCGTCTGTGGGTGTTGCGAACATCTAACATACACGTTTTGATAACTACGTAATAGTTTAGTTAAACGGTTTAGAGTTGAGGCACCAAAGACGATTTTGAGATGTCGCGGAACATATGAGATGTTTCGAGGGCTGAAATTGCGATTTCAGGCTCGTGCCCACGTCAAGAGGTATAAGACCTCCGACGAGTTTCTTAGCCTACAAGCTAAGGGAGAAAAGCTCAATCGTTGAGCTTGTGCTCAGATTGTATGAGTACCACAATCACTTGAATCAAGTGGGAATTAATCTTCCAGATGAGATAGTGATGTTTCTCCAAGGTCATTGCCACCAAGCTACTAGAGCTTCGTGATGAACTATAACATATCAGGGATAGATATGATGATCCTTGAAATACTCGCGATGTTTGACACCGCGAAAGTAGAAATCAAGAAGGAGCATCAATTCTTGATGGTTAGTGAAACCACTAGTTTCAAGAAGGGTAAGGGCAAGAAGGGATACTTCATGAAACGGCAAATCAGCTGCTGCTCTAGTGAAGAAACCCAAGGTTGAACCCAAACCCGAGACTAAGTGCTTTTGTAATAAGGGGAACAGTCACTGGAGCAGAATTACCCTAGATACTTGGTAGATGAGAAGGCTGGCAAGGTCGATAGAAGTATATTGGATATACATTATGTTAATGTGTACTTTACTAGTACTCCTAGTAGCACCAGGGTATTAGATACCGGTTCAGTTGCTAAGTGTTAGTAACTCGAAATAAGAGCTACGGAATAAATCGGAGTCTAGCTAAAGGTGAGCTGACGATATGTGTTGGAAGTGTTTCCAAGGTTGATGTGATCAAGCATCGCATGCTCCCTCTACCATCGAGATTGGTGTTAAACCTAAATAATTGTTATTTGGTGTTTGCGTTGAGCATAGACATGATTGGATTATGTCTATCGCAACACGGTTATTCATTTAAGGAGAATAATGGTTACTCTGTTTATTTGAATAATACCTCCAATGGTCTTGCACCTAAAATGAATGGTTTATTGAATCTCGATCATAGTGATACACATGTTCATGTCAAAAGATATAAGATAGTAATGATAGTACCACCTACTTGTGGCACCCGCCATGTAAGTCATATTGGTATAAAGCGCATGAAGAAGCTCCATGTTGATGGATCTTTGGACTCACTCGTTTTTGAAAAGTTTGAGACATGCGAACCATGTCTATTGGTGTATATACATGAAGAAACTCCATGCAAATGGACCGTTCGGACTCACTTGATTTTGAATCACTTGAGACATGCAAATCATACCACATGGGCAAGATGACTGAAAGCCTCGTTTTTAGTAAAATGGAACAAGAAAGCAACTTGTTGGAAGTAATACATTTTGATGTGTGCAGTCCAATGAGTGCTGAGGCACGCAGTGGATATCGTTGTGTTCTTCACGGTTGATTTGAGTAGATACTATATATTTACTTGATGAAATGCAAGTCTGAATTATTGAATGGTTCATGTAATTTTAGAGTGAAGTTGAAGATCATCGTGACAAGAGGATAAAATGTCTATGATATGATCATAGAGATGAGTATCTGAGTTACGAACTTTGGCACGCAATTAAGACATTGTGGAAATTGTTTCACAATTAATACCGCCTGGAACACCATAGTGTGATGGTGTGTCCGAACATCATAGTTGCACCCTATTGGATATGGTGCGTACCATGATGTCTCTTGTCGAATTACCACAATCGTTCATGGGTTAGGCATTAGAGACAACCACACTCACTTTAATAGGGCACCACGGAATTCCATTGAGACAACACCGTTTGAACTATGGTTAGGAGAAACCTAAGTTGTCGTTTCTTGAAAGTTTGGGGCTGCGACGCTTATGTGAAAAAGTTTTAGGCTGATAAACTCGAACCCAAAGCGGATAAAATGCATCTTCATAGGACACCCAAAACAGTTGGGTATACCTCCTAATTCAGATCCGAAAGAAATAGGGATTGTTTCTTGAATCGGGTCCTTTCTCGAGGAAAAGTTGGTCTCGGAAAGTTGAGTGGGAGCATGGTGGAGACTTGATGAGGTTGTTGAACCGTCACTTCAACTAGTGTGTAGCAGGGCACAGGAAGTTGTTCCTATGGCGCCCACACCAATTGAAGTAGAAGCTTATGATAGTGATCATGAAGTTTCGGATCAAGTCACTACCATACCTCGAAGGGATGCGTACTACTTCAGAGTGGTACAGTAATCCTGTCTTGAAGGTCATGTTGCTGGACAACAATGAACCTACAAGCTATGGAGAAGCGATGGTGGGCCCATATTCCGACAAATGGTTAGAAGCCATGAAATCCGAGATAGGATCCATGTATCAAAACAAAGCATGGACTTTGGTGGACTTGCCCGATGATCGGCAAGCCATTGAGATAAATGGATCTTTAAGAAGAAGACGGACATGGACGGTAATGTCACCGTCTATGAAGCTCGACTTGTGGCAAAGAGTTTTTTCACAAGTTCAAGGAGTTGACTACGATGAGATTTTCTCATCCGTAGCGATGCTTAAGGCCGTCGGAATCATGTTAGCATTAGCTGCATTTATGAAATCTAGCAGATGGATGTCAAAACGAGTTTCCTTACCAGTTTTCGAAAGGAAAGGTTGTATGTGATACAATCAGAAAGGTTTTGTCGATCCTAAGGATGCTAAAAGGTATGCTAGCTCCAGCGATCCTTCCATGCACTAGAGCAAGCATCTCGGAGTCAAAATATGCGCTTTGATGGAATGATCAAAGATTTTGGATTTGTACAAAGTTTATGAGAAACTTGTATCTCCAAAGAAGTGAGTGGGAGCACTATAGAATTTCTAATGAGTATATGTTGCTTGACATATTGTTGATTAGAAATGATGTAGAATTTCTGGAAAGCATATAGGGTTATTTGAAAAGTGTTTTTCAATAGAAAACATGGATTAAGCTGCTTGAACATTGAGCATCAAGATCTATAAGGATAGATCAAAAACGCTTAATGGTACTTTCAAATGAGCACGTACCTTGACATGATCTTGAAGGTGTTCAAGATGGATCAGTCAAAGAAGGAGTTCTTGCCTGAGTTGTAAGGTATGAAGTTAAGACTTAAAGCTCGACCACGGGAGAAGAAAGAGGAAGGACGAAGGTCGTCCCCTATGCTTTTGTCATAGGCTCTATACGGTATGCCATGCTGAGTACCACAACTGATGTGTGCCTTGCCACGTGTCTGGCAAAGGGGTACAAGAGTGATCCAGGAATGGATCATTGGACAGCGGCCAAAATTGTCCTTGGAGTAATAAGGACATGTTTCTCGATTATGGAGGTGATAAAGAGTTCGGCGTAAAGGGTTACGTCGATGCAAGCTTTAACACCTATCCGAATGACTATGAGTAGCAAAACGGATACGTATAGTGTAGCAACCATTTGGAATAGCTCCAAGTGGAGCGTGGAAGCAGCATTTACAATATGACCTAGAGATTTGTGAAGTACATATGGATCTGAATGTGGCAGACCCGTTGACTAAAACCTCTCTCACAAGCAAAACATGATCAAACCCCAGAACTCATTGAGTCTTAATCACATGATGATGTGAACTAGTTTAGTGACACTAGTAAACTCTTTGGATGTTGGTCACATGGCGATGTGACCTGTGAGTGTTAATCACATGGCGATGTGAACTAGATTATTGACTCTAGTGCAAGTGGGAGACTGTTGGAAATATGCCCTAGAGGCAATAATAAATTAGTTATTATTATTATATTTCCTTGTTCATGATAATCGTTTATTATCCATGCTATAATTGTATTGATAGGAAACTCAGATACATGTGTGGATACATAGACAAGACCATGTCCCTAGTAAGCCTCTAGTAGACTAGCTCGTTGATCAATAGATGGTTATGGTTTCCTGACCATGGACATTGGATGTCGTTGATAACGGGATCACATCATTAGGAGAATGATGTGATGGACAAGACCCAATCCTAAGCCTAGCACAAAGATCGTGTAGTTCATATGCTAAAGCTTTTCTAATGTCAAGTATCATTTCCTTAGACCATGAGATTGTGCAACTCCCGGATGCCGTAGGAATGCTTTGGGTGTACCAAACGTCACAACGTAACTGGGTGGCTATAAAGGTGCACTACGGGTATCTCCGAAAGTGTCTGTTGGGTTGGCACGAATGGAGACTGGGATTTGTCACTCCGTGTGACGGAGAGGTATCTATGGGCCCACTCGGTAGGACATCATCATAATGTGCACAATGTGACCAAGGGGTTGATCATGGGATGATGTGTTAAGGAACGAGTAAAGAGACTTGCCTGTAACGAGATTGAACAAGGTATCGGGATACCGACGATCGAATCTCGGGCAAGTACTATACCGCTAGACAAAGGGAATTGAATACGGGATTGATTGAATCCTCGACATTGTGGTTCATCCAATGAGATCATCATGGAACATGTGGGAGCCAACATGGGTATCCAGATCGCACTGTTGGTTATTGGCCAGAGAGTTGTCTCGGTCATGTCTGCATGATTCCCGAACCCGTAGGGTCTACACACTTAAGGTTCGGTGACGCTAGAGTTGTTATGGGAAATATTATGTGGTTACCGAAGGTTGTTCGGAGTCCCGGATGTGATCTCGGACATCACGAGGAGTTCCGAAATGGTCCGGCGGTGAAGATTGATATATTGGACGAAGGGTATTGGAGTCCGGAAGTGTTCCAGGGGTACCAGGCTATGGCCAGCATGACCGAAAGGTGTTTCGGGAGCCCCGGCAAGTGTTGGAGGGCCCCATGGGCCAAAGGAGAAGGGGCAAACCAGCACACTAAGGGGTGGTGCGCCCCTCCCAGCCCCTCTAGGGCAGCCCCCCTTCCCGGCTTGGGGGGCAAGTTTCCTAGGGGGTGGGGGCGCCCAAACCCATCTAGGGTTTCCCCTGTGGCCGCCGCCCCTCCCCTAGGGAACCCTAGGGCGCCTCCTCCACCCCCTTACCCCTATATATAGTGAGGGAGAGAGAGGGCAGCCACACACCCTTCCCTTGGCGCAGCCCTCTCCCTCCTCCAACACCTCCTCCTCCTCCGTAGTGCTTGGCGAAGCCCTGCTGGAGAACCACGAGCTCCACAACCACCACGCCGTCGTGTTGTCGGAGTTCTCCCTCAACTTCTCCTCTCCCCTTGCTGGATCAAAAAGGAGGAGACGTCCCCGGGCTGTACGTGTGCTGAACGCGGAGGCGCCATCCGTTCGACGCTAGATCAGATCTTCCGTGATTTGAATCGCCGCGAGTATGACTCCATCATCCGCGTTCTTGAAACGCTTCCGCTTAGCGATCTTCAAGGGTATGAAGATGCTCATCCTCTCCCTCTCTTGTTGCTAGAATCTCCGTAGATTGATCTTGGTGTTGCGTAGAAAATTTTGAATTTCTGCTACGTTCCCCAACACCTGCTGCTCCCTCTCACCGCCCACCACCGACTGTCCTCGCAGTCATCACCCACGCGCCCGCTCCCTACCTCCCGGCGCCTCGCCCTGCCGCCGTCCGCGCCCACTGAGGGAGTCCTGGACTAAGGGGTCCTCGGGCGTCTGGTCTATTGGATATGGGCCGGACTGATGGGCCGTCAAGATACAAGGCAAAAGACCACCTCTCGTGTCCGGTAGGGACTCCCGTATACATGGATGGCAAGTTTAGCTGTCCGGATATGCTATTTCCTTTCTGTTAAACCGACTTTGTACATCCTAAAGCCCCTCTGGTATCTATATAAACTGGAGGGTTAGATCAAATACAGGATTACAATATTGATAGGCTCGCCAAGCTAGGGTTTAGCCATTACGATCTCGAGGTAGATCAACTCTTGTAATCCCTGTACTCATCGAATATAATCAAGCAAGAGTAGGGTTTTACCTCCATTAAGAGGGCCTGAACCTAGGTAAGCACTGTGTCCTTTTGATCATAGGTACCGTTGATCCTCAAATATAGAGCTTGGGCCCCCCTACCCGAGATCTGCCAGTTTTGATCCGACATTGGTGCTTTCATTGAGAGCTCCGCTCTATCGTCGATAGAAGGATTGATGGCTCGCCTCTTCAGCATCGATGATGCTGAGTCCATGGAAACCTTTCTCCCTGACAGGTCTTTGTGTTTGGATTCTTCGTGCTTCGTGCCAAATCAATCGGCTGCCTCGAGCAGGTTGACAGTTACGCCCCCGGCCACGAGATCAGGTTTGGAAATCTGAATTACATCGCCGATATTGGAGGAGATCTGGTCTTCGAGGGCTTCGCGGCCCCGGTTGCCACCCCTTGCCCCCATGAAGGAGACTCTTTGGATCCTCTCTTAGATCCCGTTCAGGGGTCTATACTCACACCCGCCTCGGCCGTAGATCCGGAGCGGGTAGTAATGTCCGAGGACGGGGGGATCACCCCCACCGGACTCTCTTCGACCATGGAACTTCTGACCGAAGACCCAGATGCAGTTTTGGACTCGCCTCTGGATGTTATCTCTGAACTATCAAAGTCTGCTCGATTGGGCCCGATCAGGTGTCTATCGCCGAACTTAGCCCTCCAGATCCGCGGATCCGCACCCAACTTTCGCCCTTAGATGAAGCGTTGGGCTTAATGCGATCCCTCACCATTGCAGAAGGCTTGCCTCCATACTGTACCTAGTACAAGTTGGAGGCGGAGGGCGAGGAATTTTATGACCCACCCACAACCCACTTAATAGCCACCATCAAGGATTTAACCGATATGCTAGACTACGCGTCCGAAGACATCAACGGTCGGGCGACAATGTCGACGCCGAATCGATCCAAGTCCCACCCATCACAGGGCATTGGAAAGCCACTTCAACCTATGACGTATACATGGTGGACACTCCTGACAAAAAGGACGACGAGGATAATCAGAACCCCAATGAGGACAAGCCCGTCGATAAACCACCAAAGCGCCGATGTTACCGGTGCCTCTCACGATCGCGTCGGGCGAAGGATAGTAACACTGGCACCGGAGACAATGAGACTCTAGATGATGCCGAAGATCCCGAACACCCTGTCGAGGCCAGATCCAAACAGGAGTAGAAGAACGCCCGTGCGTTGCAACGGGGCCACATTAACTTTAAGAGTTCAATATTAATCATGTTAATATTAAATTTAATATTATCATACATATCAAGTGACATTGGCGACCTTTTTTACCATCAAATCCTCTCTCACACACACACTCTTCCTCCCTCTTCCGCACTCTCTCTCCCCCTCTCCCTCTCTCTAACACACACACACATATCCATCTTATTGGGTATGGGACCATAATCCATCTATTTCACACACACACACTAATGCATAACAATATGGATTATGTGTATTATATTTGCCACAACTAAGGCAATTAATTTCATGTAAATCGGCCAGCCACAGCTCCATGACAAATAATACATCTAAATTCTCAATGTTATTTTTATGTAATATGCATTATCATTATACTATTTCTTGTCCGCGATCAATCTCAGACACACACACACACACTCTGATATTATAGGACCAAAAACTTTTACCAATTACCATACTATAGAACACCACACTCCTGACTGCATCGATGGGCGTTGGGTGGTGTCTCTTCTCTACCTGGTCACCTGGCATCCTCTAATTCTGCGCCACCATCTCGATTATCTCCCTTGGCACCGAACTCTCCTCCTTCCTTGTGCTCCACAACACCCGAGCTGACCGCGAATCAAATCTGGACTGCTGGTAAGGGCGCCCATGAGCTAATACAACAATTCTCAATCAGACATGACAAGAATGTAAAAAAGAGCACATACCTTGATGCGGAAACTGCTGCTGCCTACCAAGTGAAGACTAGCGGGTGTGCTGCTTCGTTGTGGACCTGTGCTGGCTTGAGTCCATGTCCGTCGTTGGCCGCTGCTCGCATTCGTCCCACCCATCGCCCAAACCAGCGTTAGGAGCAAACTCAATAGCCTTGCCCACCTTCATGGCTCCACTCCACGAGATCGAATCAAGCATCATAGAGTTTGGGGAGGAGTAGCATTTCCACTATCAGCTCCTCGCTGATGTATCAGCGTAGAGTGCAGAGAGGACATGGAACGTAAATACCTAGGGTTTAGCGCTGGTGGCGGGAACGATTGACACGGCCTCCTTGCGCCGCTCCTCGCTGCCCGCCCTGCTCTGGGGATCCTAGCGCCCTGCCCTAGGGTTCCGCGCTGGCGGCGGCGACGGCATTTCCCTCAAGAAAAAAAGCACATCCCATGTCCGGCTTGTACAGGAATCCATCACCAAGCAGGATCAGTAGTTTCGTCCCAAATCAGTTATGTTGCCAGTCCTAGCTATAGCTATATATAGTATTACCCTGCACCCCTATAAATAGTACACCCAAAGACCAATAGAAAGATCAGCAGGCACGAGGCATGCCTGTGTGTATCAATTGGTTGCACGTATCAAAGATACTACATTAACCGTGGTTAGCCAGCTACATCCAATCTATTCGAGTGTTTTCGTCTGCGTACTATTTTTCTGGTATATACTTCAGAATTCAGTCAGTCGGGGGCGGGATGTCTTAGCGAAGAAGGCAGGGCGAGGAGGATGAGCCCAACAACTACCACGACCGCTGCGGCAACAAGGAGAAGCGCCTCTATCTGGTTCTAGACGACTGGCACAAGGGCTTCACCATCCGCAAGATTGATGCCGACAGTCCCGACCTCAGCGCCCCCCTGTCCTCTGGCTAGTGTCACCTGAGCGTGGCCGTGCCATGAAGTTCGCAGCCCTGGGCAGCAACATCATTGCCACGAGCAACATACACGCCGGAACCCTCTTCTACGACACTGACACCGCCGGACTGGTCGTCGGCCCTCCCATTCCAGACGAACTGTTTTGTGGCTCCAACATCTTCCTGACCTCCGGCACCAGTGACGCGCTGTTCGCGTTCGCCTTCCACTTCATGGAGCGGCCTGTGTACTTTGAGGCGATGGTGAAGCCGCTGATGACAGAAGACAATGACCTGCTGCCCACCGACTGGTCCTGGAAAAGCATGTCGATGCCCTTCACCAAGGACAAGATGATCTTCTACGCGCTGCACCCGGATGGGCGCACCATATTCGTGTCCTCGTGGAGCAGGGCGGTCTGCGGCACGTACTTCGTCGACGCCAGGAGTTGCAAGTGGAGGCGCCATGGGGAGTGGGTGCTGCCTTTCAGAGGCCGAGGCTACTTCGACGCCGAGCTAGACGCATGGGTCGTGCTGCACGAGGACAGCTACGTCTGCTCCTGCCAGATCGCCTCCTGCAGCGGCGGCACCACGCAGCAGCCGGAGTGGAAGATGGCCGATGAGCATAGGATGTGGATCCCGTGGCATCAGCTGGAGTTTCGCCTGTGTCGAATGTGATGGCGCGGGCGGAGTACCAAGGAGTCGCCGGCGTCGGCTAGGGCCCGGGGCACATAGGAGTCCTCCTAGTCAAGGAGATCGGAGATAAGAATATGATGGCAGCGTGAGGACACATGAGGGCGGGCGTTGAGAGGATCGGCCGTCCAGGCTCGTGAGGAGGGCAGCGATGGGAGGATTGTGTTAATGGTACCGTCTACAAAAATCCCATCAAAGCAATTAAAATATACCAGCAATGCTTGATTGATTCCGATTTATTTTTTATAGGCATTTTCGGATTTGTAGGGCATGTGCCCACGATCCTCACTCGTCGTACCTTTTTTTGACGTGTATGATTCTTGATAAGAAATGAAAATCACATCAATGTAAGGAAATATCCCATCAATGCTTGATTGATTGTGATTAATTTTTTTATATGGTAACTAATCTGATGGGTTTATGTGGGCGGTGAAGCGAAAAGGCGGGTGGGAGGGGAGACAAAAAATAACCGGTCAGAAAAAATGAATTGATTGTTGCCTTGTACGTTTCGTTTTGGTATTTGAAGATTGATTACCATCCATTAGTTGGGTTACCAAAGAAAAAATCAATCACCATATGTGAATTCATTGTGTTACCAAATAAACATTGGGTTTGTCTGGCCAGTGGGAGGGGGGCGAATAAAAAACCGATGAAAAAAACCAATGAAATTGGGAGGTGGGAGGGAGGACGAAAAAAACCCAGAGAAGGTGGGACGAAAATAAACCCGGAACGGAGACAACCAACTGAGACATTAGGAGTAGAGATGAGAGGGAAGAGGGTCAGTATAGCCCCGGGCACGCTGATCATGAAGATTCGGAAGACAACAACTATATGCCACTCTCCGAACAGGATGTTAGCCTCGGTGACAAAGACTTTATCATCCCAGAGGAACCCCTCGAGCAAGAACGCTTCAAGCGACAGCTCATCGCCACAGCGTGGAGCCTAGAAAAGAAACAGCAACAACTCAAAGCTGAACCAGATACGCTCAATGAAAGGTGGACCAAGGTCCTGGCATCCGAGGAGTACAGCCACGAGCGACCTACAAAAAGTTTCCTCAAGTGCAAGCTACTACTACAATTCGACGACGAATCCTTCGAGCCAATACTGTCGAAATACAATTAGGCAGATCAAGCAGACTGACCACCACGTGGACGGGATAAAGCGGCATATCAAACCGAACACCAGCCTGCACCCCCATGCCGAAGAGGCAAGGATACATCAGCTGCGGGATACACATATGACTTGCAACGTGACCTAGCCAATAAAGCTGGCAAGACTAGATCAATCTATGGATCAAGAGGCCGTGCCCTGGCGCGAGATAACGGCTATGAAGCCCAGCGTGACGACCATTACTATATCCGGGATCAGAACCAAACTCAGATGTCATCCGATCTCCGCCGTGATGTCGCATGATACAGGAGCGCCGCACACCCCATGTGCTTTATCAATGCGGTAATGCAACACCAGTTTCTGGAAGGGTTTAAACCCGTGAACATCAAAAAATATGATGGAACGACGGATCCGGCCGTCTGGATTGAAGATTTTCTTCTCCACATTCACATGGCTCGTGGAGATGACCTCCATGCCATTAAATATATTCCTCTAAAGCTGAAAGGACTAGCACGACACTGGTTGAACAACCTCCCAAAAAATTCTATTGGAACTTGGGAAGATTTAGAAGATGCTTTTCGGGCCAACTTTCAGGGCACTTATGTCCGGCCACTAGATGCGGACGATTTGAGTCACATAATGCAGAAGCCAGGCGAATCAGCTCACGAGCTTTGGAATCGGTTCCTAATTAAAAAGAACAAAATCATGGATTGTACGGACGCCGAAGCTTTAGCGGTCTTAAAACACAGTGTCCGGGACGAATGGCTCGCCCGACACCTCGGGCAAGAGAAGCCGAAGACCATGGCAGCCTTAACTGCACTTATGATCCATTTCTGTGCGGCTGAAGATAGCTGGTTGGCTCGTAGAAGCAACAACTCGGGCGACCCCGACACTTTTGAGGCCAGGTATGGCAATGGTAAACCACGCCACAATAAAAACAAACGTCGGAGCAACAATGATGATGGAGATGATACGACAGTCAATGCCGGATTCAGTGGATCTAAATCCGGTCAGCTGAAGAAACATTTTAAAGGAAACAGGGATGGTCCATCCAGTTTGGATAAAATTCTTGAGGGGCCCTGTCATATTCATGGCACACACGACAAGCCTGCTAACCACACCAACAGGAACTGCTGGGTTTTCAAACAAGCCGGTAAGATAAATACTGATCACAAGGGAAAAGTACCTCCAAGTGAAGACAATGATGAGCCCCGTCAT
>NC_041381.1:207637297-207704946 GCF_002162155.2 Triticum dicoccoides | reverse complement strand
ACATGATCTATGTCACTCACATTCCCAAAAGGGAGCACAAGCGCGCACTAAAGGACGTCTACGCTGTAGAGCCTGTCGCCCCAAAGTTTAACCCATGGTCAGCTTGCCCGATCACTTTTGATCGTAGGGATCACCCAACCAGTATCCGTCACGGGGGTTCGGTCGCCCTGGTACTTGATCCAATTATTGACGGATACCATCTCACTAGAGTCCTTATGGACGGGGGCAGAAGTCTCAACTTGATTAATCCAGATACTATCCGCAAGATGGGCATTGACCCATCAAGAATCAAGCCTAGTAACACTACCTTTAAAGGTGTGATACCAGGCATGGAGGCCCATTGCACGGGCTCACTGACGCTGGAGTAGTATTCGTCTCCCCAGACAACTTCCGCAGTGAAGAGTCAATCTTTGACATCGTCCCTTTCCACAGTGGTTATCATGCACTGCTCGGACGAACTGCCTTTGCCCACTTCAATGCAGTCCTGCACTATGCTTATTTGAAGCTTAAGATGCCTGGACCTTGCGGTGTTATTACAGTCAATGGAAATATGGAGCGCACCCTCCGTACTGAAGAACACACCACGACCCTCGCAGCCGAGGTGTATCGCGGCCTTATCAAGCCAAATAATTCGTCGGACATTAGAGCCAACAACATCTCTAAACGAGCTTGGTCCGCGCATCACTGCGATAATTCGACGGATCTGGACGTCGATTAGCAGTGCGGCCTCCGCCAACTACCCCATAAGATTGCAGCTCACATACTACGCGTACATCACTATGCACACAAAATACCTTGGGCAGCATCAGAGGCACACTGCGGAACAAGTCCATAGTATGGCTTGACCCTATTTGGACTGCATACATCTTTTTTCACTACAGGTTCATTAAGATCCCTATTTGTTGTATGGTTGTATCATGGATCCTTTCAAGGCTAGCGTGTCCCAACCATAAAATACTCCTATCAAAGGACTTGTTACTAAGGAGAAATGGCATAGACGTGCGGCAGGGCATCACTGGAGTCTTCGAACCATCACCTTTAGGCCCTGTGTTACACTTTTCCCCTATTTAAATTTCTTTTCTTTTCTTAGGCATGTAACATGACCTTAATATTAAAGGCATTGTCTGTCGAAACACGCCTCGACATATTGAGAAGGATATAAAGGAAACGCACGATCACCACCTTTGTGTTGGGCTCTTATATTATCTCATCACCTGTCGTGGAATTAACACGTCAGATGTCCTTATGAAAGGACTTAGTTGTGGAGCCATCGCAATGGGTTAGCTTGAAGGGGTTAAACCGGACAAGGGACACGGGAGTTTTATACTAGTTCGGCCCCTTCAATGAAGGTAAAAGCCTACGTCTACTTGTGATGGGATTGATTGGGTTTCGATGACCAGGGAGCAAATACGCCTGCCTGAGTCTCGAGTTGTTCTTTCTTATCCCTGAACCGCCGCCGGGTCGTCCCTTTATATACATAGGTTGACGCCCGGCCGGTCTATAGAGCCCCGAAGCCGACTCATACAAAGTGTCCGGCTCGGTCTCTCCTTTCCTAACTTACATTACAAGTTATACAGTTATGGCGGTCTACCACCATGGGCCCTAATCCGCCTTTGGGCTCCGGGCCTCTAAGCTTCATTAGTAAAGCGCCATCTTCTGGTTCTTCATGGGCTTCAGCATAGTCGAGGGTGAACCGGGCCCTCCTGGCCGGTTTACACTCAGTAGTTATATCCCCAACATTAGGACCCAGATTGATTTGAACCTGTTCATGTCAATCTTCAATACTTTAAAGAAATCGTGTGATCATCTTCTTGTATTCTCGTAAACCGCCATATTGTCCTCTCCTGTAAACCTGGTTAAACCGCCATGACGTCATCCTCTGGACACAGCAACGGTCCATCATGACATCATCTCTGCATAAAAAAGACTAAAAAGATTCCCTTCATTAATGGCGTCCCAAAAATCAAGGCGACAGGCGCGCCCACTCTGGCACTTCAGGCTCCTCGATTCTTGCGCCTGCCCTTTATCCTTTCCTCCTTATAAATAAAGCCCGAGGGTCCTTTTCTTTCTTCCCCTTCCATGCCTTCTTCTTCCTCGCGACACTCAAGCTCTGAAGCTCCGTCGCCGCCCTCAACCTTCGTGTGCTGCATCATCAAAGGCCGCTGCATCAACCTGACCGTACCAGAAGCCTGCGGCTCTTCCCCGCTGTCCCTATGCATCTAGTAAGTTTCCTCTTATCGCCCCTAGATCTGTAACTAGGGTTTCTGTATTTATCCGTGTTCATCGGTGTTCACCTTAGTTCTTCATTATTTGCTTCTTCCCTAGCTTCTTTGATCCAACAGTAGCATATATCATGTGCGGTAGTTGTTCCATGTTCATTTTCAATACTAGTAGATCTTCCTTTTGTGTAGAAAAATCCTCAGTGAAACATATGACCTTCTCTGTTCTTCTTGACGCCTCTTGTAGATCGCAGAAATTTTTCTTTATTGAAGCACGGTAGATCCAAATAAATTTCATCATTGTGTAAAACCTGTTTCTGTCAACACTTCGCAGATTTTTGTCTCTGGCTCCTCCACATAAGGGCGGTTTAACTTTTAGCAGTTGGTAATCCGCCATGTATCATTAGCCCTCAATTTAAACCGCCACTTTGAACTGAATAGCAATTTCCGGTTTACGTCACATATATATCTTGATGAAATCTCCTGGTTTAACATCAACAAATACTCCTTGAACCATCAATCGTAAACCAGCTTTCCTTTTACCTTTATAGTTTACTGTCCAAGATGACCAAGCAATTCGCTGCTTGTAACTGGGTTCCGTCCCGGATTACAGAAACGCAGATCAATGGCTACGTCATAACCGGCGCTTTAGCCTCAAAAAATTTCCTTCAATGGTGAGTTCCTGGCCCTGAGTGCCCTCCTGAGCCTCAGGATGGAGAAGTCATTGTTTTTATGCAGCACTTAGACCGGGGCTTCAGTCCTCCCGGTTCAAAAAAATTTCTGGATGTCCTTGCCAGCTTTCAACTCCATCCACAAGACATTGGACCAAATTCCGTGTCAAACATATGCAACTTTCAAGTATTTTGTGAAGTTTACCTTCAAGAAGAACCATCTGTCGGGCTGTTCCGAGACTTCTTCCATCTACGCCGCTGAACAGAATTTTCTGATGGTCCTAATATGGAACTTGGCGGGGTATCAATCCAGAAGAGGAAGGAGGTTGATTTCCCACATGCATCTCACCACAGTCATCCCAAAGACTGGAACCAAACTTGGTTTTACTATCTGAACACAGCCCCTGCTGAAGAGAATCCCTTGCCGGGTTAACGCCCTCATTGGCTTAGCAATGGCCACCCATTACCTAAGCGATTAACTACCAGAGAGAGGCAAACTTATGCTCCTCAACTCGCCATGCTCCGGGCTCTCATGGCCAACGGATTAATTGGTGTTGATCTTGTTCGCTGCTGGGTTAAATGGCACATCCTGCCCTTAAGTCACCGCTCCGGATTAATGAATGAGTATACCGGCAATTCCAACGATCCTCAACGGTTTACTGAGATAGAGGTGACTGATGACGAAGTCACCGAATCAGTAAAGAAGATGTTAGACGAACTCATCGCCATATGCAGTCAAACCGGGCTGGCTCCTTTTTACGCCGCCAACAAACCGCCAGCAGTAAGTTTATAATCTTGTATTTTCTTGATCTGCCTCCGCTTTACAATTTTGTTCTAATAATCCTTTGTTTTAATCTTTTCAGCCCAACAACAACTTTTGGAAGAAGAAAACTTCAGAGAAAACGGCCAGAGCTCCTCGTGCTAAGAGCAAAGCTATCAAGAAATCAAAGAAGAAGATCGGCGAAGCTGTTGATCCGCCCGAAGATGATGAAGATTCGGATCAAGAGGTAGAACTTAACTCCCTTGGCTCCTTTTTCATACATCTTATTAACAATGACTATCATCAGGATGATGCAGAGGTCAGCCGTGCGGACCATGTTGAGGTAATCTCTCTTTCCTCCGGTTCAGATCTTGTGCCGGTTCAAAGATTTCGCCATGCAGTTCGAAAAGTGAAATGCTCTCACCCTCTTGAAGGGTGCCTGAAGGGTGCCGCACAACCCCACACAGTGGCCAGCAGGTCACCTCTTCCGGTTTACCGGATACACCAACCCGGAAGCGTCGTCCAGAGGTTACTTGCTCTCCCGAAAAACGGTATCCTTTGTTTCTTCCGATACCCACTTAATCCGTTTGATCTGAATTATCAGGCGTCTTCTAACTCGCCTGGTGGTTCATCAATCACATAGCTGCCTCCCCTCAAGACCGTCGCTGGGTAAATATATTGCTTTTGGGTGTGCTTCTTCATGCATCGGTTTATCATACAGATCTTTATTTTGATGTTGCAGTCCTAAGGCTCGATTGAGCAAGAAAGCCAAGACCAGCGGTCCCTCTGATGATGTTGAACCGGAGAAGACTCCAGATAATGCTGGTGAAAATCCTGATAATGTCATGGATGAGTCCGCTCCACAAGATCCAGCTGCTGATGCTAATCCGCCGGAGGCTGATCCGGAAACACATGTGGAAACATCAAGCCCACACGCCATGCCTCCAAGTCCAATTGCTGATCCGGTGAGGTCGACTGCTGATCCGCCAAGCCCTGCAACCAAACTGCCAAGCCCTGCTGCCAATCCGCAAAGCCCTGCCGCCAATCCGCAAAGCCCAGCCAAAGACAACGTCAATCCGCCAAGCCCAGCCAAAGATGATGATGACGTTGTCACTGGCACTGCTTATACCGCCCCAGATAATCCAGTTGCCTTATCAAAGCACACTGCCAAGGACGAATTTGCTGCTATGGGCAAGGGGAAGGGGAAGACCGATTTGTCAGACTATGTTGACCTTTCTGCTCAAGATCTTCATTCCGGATTCCTGAACCGGCTTTACACCAACCGAGATTATGAGGCCGGTTTGGTGAATCTGATGAAGGAGCGTTATGAGGTAATCTTCCAAACACCATCTTATTTCTATACATTCACTATAATGTAGCCCCCAAGGGCCGATTTATCTTTTTAAAGGTAAACCAGGTCTTTAAAGATGAACACTTTGACTTCGTAGCCCCCAAGGGTCGGTTTGCCTTTTGAAGACGAACCGGGAATTTTATATTCCATACTGTATCTTATTGGCTTTCCTTGCATATTTTTTGGATCAAACACACATTAGCCCCCAAGTGCCAAGATTAAAACTTGTATTGATCCTTGGGACTTTAAACATTTAGTAGTGAAGAAGCAAGCCGCATTAGCCCCCAAGTGCCGAGTCTATAACTGGTTATATGCTTGGGACTTTGACAATATTTACATGTTCTTCCTCTGTCTGTAACAGGCTGATCTCAAATTGCCGATCTTCAAGAGAACCTCAAGACCCAACAAACAGAGACGTCCAAGGCAAAACATGAACTGAAAACTGCTTTGGAAGCCATGGAGCAACTCAAGGAAGGGTTCAAGACGGAGCGTGCCAACTGGGAGACGGAGAAAAATGCATTGCTGAAGCGGGCGGAAGACGCCGAATCAGCTCTTAAACCGGTGGCGGAAGAACTCTCTAGGTTAAAGCGCCAAGTGAACGCAATGACTTCTGCAGTGTTTGGTAAGTAGTTTTACCAAGACTTCTTGAATGACCATGTTGGTAATTGTGCCGGTTTAACATGAAATTCTTTGAACCATTGTAGGTAGCCGCATTGCTCATCTGGGCTCTGATATGCGGATGGAGCTGAAGGCAGCGTACACTCTGCTTGAAGACTATATACCGGTGCCCAGTGGGTTATCTGTGCAGCTTCATATAACAACCCGGCCCCCACTTTGATCAAG
The DNA here is from genome assembly GCF_002162155.2 of Triticum dicoccoides. NCBI lineage: Eukaryota > Viridiplantae > Streptophyta > Magnoliopsida > Poales > Poaceae > Triticum > Triticum dicoccoides. Next base: position 207,699,102 of record NC_041381.1, on the reverse strand, counting down.
GATACTCTAGCAAAGTTATCCGTAATGCTGGCATAGATAGAAGTGATGAATCGATCTGCTGCCCAGGCCAGCGTTTTGTTGGCACTTACCCGAGCCAAAGCATGGATAGCAGACCTTGATCCAGCGGATATTGCCAAGGGCTTCCCCAGTGAACAAGAGAACGGGGCAGAGTTTGACAACGACGCCCTCAAAGCTGTGACAAGGGAGATGCGTCCTCTGGCGAGTCAATTGGTAGAAGAAGCAAACTTGACGGTTCACCGGTCCTTCTATGATGCCAACAACAAACGGGTTGAGACTGTCGTACCAGAAGTGCAAAATCTTATCCCGCCAATCCGTAAGCACACTTACGCTCCTGACGTTGATCCGGCTAAACATATAAGTGAAGAGGCTGTCTTTCAGGCCTTAACCCGGATTGACTGGACCACTGTTGACTTCCAGCCACTTGATGAGGAGGAGGAGGCTGAACCGACGCCAGATGATAAATCCACTTCACATCAACATGGTGATGAGGCCTGATCCAGCAATCTGATTGATGCTTCATAAACTGTGCTCTGTGGAAAGAACAATTCCGTATTTTGGGCCGTAAAGCGCCTTGTAATAGGCTAGTTAAAATACTTTGATCTGCTGCCATCGTGCACTGGGATATACTTTGCTTGATCCGCCATGCCGATTTGAATGCTAGCTTATATATCTTTATAATATTATGCAATCCCTGTGTCTGCATAGGAAAGAGATGTCCTGGCGGTTTACCGCTGGACGGGTCATAGTGCCCAAGATAAAGCCTGGTTGAGATTCAAAGCGGAATGAATATGAAATAACTCATACATGTGATGTGGAATCACTTAATAAGGGTGAAAGCCCAAATTTGTGAGCTGTCAAGACCCTTACCCTATAATGATAGGATGAATAAGTCATGCCGGGTTATAATGAACACTGGATGATCATGCTGGCGACATATAGTCAATCCCAGGCCGGGTTAACGAACACCGGTTTGATGAGATGGTCTGACAATGTATAGCTGAAAGCCAAGCCGGGTTAACAAACACCGGGTTAACATTATGACTGAAAAGCCACACCGGGTCAAAGAACACCGGTTTAAAACAAATTCATCAAAAAGGTGAAAACTTTAGCAAAAAAGCGAATAAGAAACCATGTAGGCAAGGCTTTTCAAGAGCTGCTAGGCCCAAATTCGAGGCTTTTCATGGGCTGCCAGGCCACTGAGTTAAACCATTTTGCAAAGCCTTTTAAGATGGGCCTCCAACTAACCAATCATCGTTTTAACTTGACAAGTTCAGGGTCTATATAAGATTGACTTGTCAAATGTTCGGCGGGTCATGCCAGGATTACCTGGATAGGAGTGGCTTACTTGATGAAGGCAGGTTAACCCGGGGTTTTAGGTGAATACACCAGGCTTCCAAGCCGTGGGTCGATACCCAATTACAAGGGTCCCTTCAAACTCTTTGTGGCTTTTGCACAAAAGAGCCCGCAAGTAACTTTGTGAGTTGTGATCAATGGGTGCCTATGTTTGAGCTGTGTATAATCCAGACTCTCTTTGGCCCCTTGGGTGTGAAGCTCCCAAGCTGTGTTGTGGCATGATAGCCGGTTTAATGGATAAGGTGAGTCATCGCTCTGAGAGCAGAAGCCCCCTTGTAACCAAGAAATATTGGAAGAACGACAGAGACCCCTCTTGTAGCAAGGATGTCGGTTTATTATATTGATCATAATATATACATTGTCATAATATGTACATAAGGAAAGCCTATGGCTCAGGTGTAGTAAGGCCGAAGGAGAGCTATGTTCCATGGCCGCCGGGTCTCCTCCTCAGAACTGCGTGAGTCTTCTTGAACGTCAATGAGGTAGTAAGATCCGTTGTGCAGATTTTTGCTGACCACAAAGGGTCCTTCCTAAGGTGGGGATAACTTGTGCATATCGGTCTGATCCTAGATGAGCCGAAGCACTAAGTCGCCTTCTTGAGAGGTTCGTGTCTTAACCCGGCGGCTGTGATAACGCCACAGGTCTTGTTGATAAACCGCCGACCGAGCCAAGGCCATGTCCCGTTTCTCATCTAACAGGTCCAACGCCTCTTGACGTGCTTGCTCATTGTCCGCTGCAACATAATTGGCAACCCGGGGTGAATCATGACGAATATCACTTGGGAGGACGGCCTCAGCCCCGTAAACCATGAAGAAAGGTGTATAACCTGTGGACCGGTTTGGGGTGGTGTTGATACTCCATAACACAGATGGCAGCTCTTCCACCAAACAACCCGGCGTCCGCTTTAGAGGAACCATAAGCCTAGGCTTAATACCCTTCAAGATTTCTTGATTCGCCCTCTCAGCTTGACCATTGGACTTGGGATGAGCCATGGATGCTACGTCAAGCCGGATGTGCTCTCGTTGGCAGAATTCCTCCATCTCACCTTTAGAAAGGTTGGTGCCATTATCTGTGATGATGTTGTGTGGAAACCCAAAACAGAAAATAATCTTTTTAAGAAATTGAACCGCCGTGGCTGCATCACACTTACTGACAGGCTCCGCTTCAACCAATTTAGTGAATTTGTCAACCGCCACCAACAGGTGGGTCTTCTTATCCTCGGAGCGCTTAAAAGGTCCCACCATATCAAGCCCCCAAGTGGCAAATGGCCAAGTGATAGGAATCATCCGTAATTCCTGAGCCGGAACATGAGCTCGACGTGAAAATTTCTGACAAGCGTCACTCCGCTTTACCAGATCTTCCGCATCAGCATGAGCTGTCAACCAATAGAACCCATGACAAAAAGCTTTAGCCACGAGGGATTTTGAACTGGCATGATGACCACAGTCCCCTTCATGGATTTCATGTAGAATCTCTTGTCCTCCTTCAGGGGAAATACATCGTTGAAAAACGCCTGAAACACTGCAACGGTGTAACTCGCCATTGTGAATAACCAAGGAATTTGGACTGTCGGATTATCTGTCTAGCGAGAACCTCATCATCTGGTAACTCGCCCCGGTTTAAATACGCCAAATACGGAACCGTCCAATCCGGAGTTGTGTGTAAAGCGGTCACCAATTGGGCCTCCGGATCAGGAACAGCTAAATCCTCCTCTATAGGCAACTTAACAGACGGGTTATGCAAGATATCTAAAAAGGTATTGGGTGGTACCGGTTTACGCTGAGATCCCAGCCGGCTTAAAGCATCTGCTGCCTCGTTTTTGCGCCGGTCAATGTGCTCCACCTGATAATCCTTAAAATGACCTGCCACAATATCCACCTCGCGTCTGTAAGCCGCCATTAGTGGGTCCTTAGAATCCCAAGTACCAGAAACTTGCTGAGCCACCAGATCAGAATCTCCAAAATAGCGAACCCGGCTTAAGTTCATTTCCTTAGCCACCTGGAGACCATGGAGTAAGGCCTCGTACTCAGCTGCATTGTTAGTGCAAGGAAACATTAAGCGGAGAACATAACAAATTTTATCACCTCGAGGGGAAGTAAGAACAACTCCAACCCCCGAGCCCTCCAATTGCCTTGATCCATCAAAGTGAATGGTCCAATATGTATTATCCGGTTTGTCCTCTGGTGCTTGTAACTCGGTCCAATCGTTGATGAAGTCAACAAGCGCCTGTGACTTGATTGACGTCCGAGGCATATACTCCAATCCGTGCGGGCCAAGCTTAATTGCCCACTTTGCAACCCGGCCAGTCGCCTCCCTGTTCTGAATTATATCGCCCAAAGGAGCTGAACCGACCACTCTAATGGGATGGCCTTGAAAGTACTGTTTAAGCTTCCGACTTGCCATAAAAACCCCATAAACTAGCTTCTGCCAATGCGGATACCGTTGTTTGGAGTCGATAAGTACTTCCCTGATATAATAAACCGGCCGTTGAACCGTATACTCCCTTACTAGCCTCCTTGCGCTCCACCACAATTGCCACGCTGACAGCACATGCATTAGCAGCCACGTACAATAACAAGGGCTCTTTGTCAACCGGAGCAGCAAGAACCGGCGGTTCAACCAATTGCCGCTTTAAGTCCTCAAACGCCGCATCAGCTACACCACTCTAGATGAAATCATCTGTCTTTTTCAACATCTGATATAGAGGAATTGATTTCTCTCCCAAACGGCTGATAAACCGGCTAAGGGCGGCAATTCGACCCACCAGGCGTTGAACATCATTGATACACTTCAGTTTAGCCAAAGATGTAATCGCTTTGATTTTTTCTGGATTAGCCTCAATACCTCTGTTGGACACCAGAAAGCCCAAGAGCTTGCCTGCCGGAACACCAAAAACACACTTGTCCGGATTAAGCATCATTTTGTAAACCCGAAGATTGTCAAACGCTTCCTTGAGGTCATCTATCAAGGTTTCCTTCTTCCTGGATTTTACCACAATGTCATCCACATAGGTATGAACATTACGCCCAATCTGCGTGTGAAGACAGTTTTGCACACAACGCTGATAAGTAGCCTGGGCACTTTTGAGCCCAAAGGGCATAGAAACATAGCAGAAGGCTCCAAAGGGAGTGATGAAGGATGTCTTCTCCTGGTCCTTAACTGCCATCTTAATCTGATGATAACCTGAATAAGCGTCCAAGAAGCTCAGGCACTCACAACCCACCGTCGCATCAATAATCTGATCAATACGCGGGAGAGCAAAAGGATCTGCCAGACAAGCCTTGTTCAAATCTGTGTAGTCCACGCACATACGCCAAGTGCCGTTTTTCTTAAGAACAAGTACCGGATTAGCCAACCAGTCAGGGTGAAATACTTCGATGATAAAGCCAGCAGCCAACAGCCGAGCTACCTCTTCACCAATGGCCTTGCGTCTTTCCTTGTTAAACCGCCGAAGAAATTGCTTGACCGGTTTAAACTTCGGATCAATATTGAGAGTGTGTTCAGCGAGTTCCCTCGGTACACCTGGCATGTCAGAAGGCTTCCATGCAAAAATGTCCCAGTTCTCACGGATGAACTTGATGAGCGCGCTTTCCTATTTGGGATCCAGATTGGTGCTGATGCTAAACTATTTGGATGAATCGCTAGGAACAAAGTCAACAAGTTTAGTCTCATCAGCCGGTTTGAACTTCAGGGTCGGGTCATGCTCAGTGGTGGGTTTCTTCAAAGGAGTCATGTCTGCCGGATCAACATTGTCCTTACAAAACTTCAGCTCCTCCGTAGCACAAACCGATTCAGCGTAAGCCGCATCACCTTCCTCACAATCCAAAGCGATCTTTAGACTTCCTTGTACTGTTATAGTCCCCTTATGACCCGGCATTTTGAGCTGTAAATAGATATAGCAGGGCCTCGCCATGAATTTCGCGTAAGCCGGCCGCCCAAACAGTGCGTGATACGGGCTCTGGATTTTCACCACTTCAAAGGTCAATTTTTCAGACCTGGAATCATGCTCATCTCCAAACACAACCTCCAAAGAGATCTTGCCAACAGGATATGCCGATTTACCTGGTACTACACCATGAAAAACAGTGTTGGACGGTTTAAGACTTTTGTCTGTCAACCCCATACGACGAAAAGTCTCATAGTACAGGATGTTGATACTGCTCCCTCTATCCATCAGGACTTTGGTAAACTTGTAACCTCCCACCGGAGGTGCTACCACCAAAGCCAGTTGACCCGGATTTTCAATCCAGGGCGGATGATCCTCTCTGCTCCACACAATGGGCTGCTCGGACCACCGTAAATAACGCGGCACTGCCGGTTCAACAGCATTAACTGCCCTTTTGTGAAGCTTCTGATCTCGCTTACACAGGCTAGTAGTAAACACATGATACTGCCCACCATTCAACTGCTTGGGGTGACTTTGATAACCTGATTGCTGCTGATTCCCTTGATTATTCTGTTGGCCATTACCCTCTTGGTCATGCTGGTTGCTCTGGTTATTCTGAAATCCAGAGCTTGAATCGCCGCCACCATGAAAACCTGGACCTGAACCGCCCGACGGACCCTGATCATACCAGAAAACATCGGAATTTTTGAACTCCTTCATGATATAACAATCTTTCCACAGATGCGTGGAAGGGGCCTCTTTGGTCCCATGCTTTGGGCAGGGCTGGTTCATCAAACGTTCCAGATTCATCCCTCTACTAGGCTGGGCGGTTTACCTTCGTGACGCTGCATATTGGTGTTAGCCACAAGATCTCAATTATCTGCTTTATGCTTACCATTATTCCCATGGCCTCCTTGGTTGTGATGCTGGCCCTTTGCACCGTCGTTCTTCTTTCCCTTCTCTGGCTTCTCTTCATCAGAATCGGGATCCTTGGTATTATCAGAATCGGCATACTTGACCAAGGCTGCCATGAGGGTTCCCATGTCATTGCAGTGGCGCTTGAGCTATCCCAACTTCATCTTCAGTGACTTAAACCGGTAGTTACGCTCAAGCGTTATGATCGCTTGACCAGCGTTAATCCGGTCGGACGAATGCAAAACTTTTGAAACCCGGCGTACCCAATGAGTTGTTGACTCGTTCTCCCCTTGAACACAAGCATCCAGATCCATAATGGACATGGGTTGTTTGCACGTGTCTTTGAAATTGGCTATAAACCGGGCCTTCAACTGATCCCATGACTCGATGGAGTTAGTTGGTAAATTTTTCAACTAAGTATGGGTTGTCCCTTCCAACATCTTCATGAAGCACTTCGCACATGCCGCTTCATCCACATCTAGCATCTCCATTGCCATCTTGTAACTCTCAACCCATGCCTCAGGTGGCTGATCCGCAGTGTAATTAGGCACTTTACATGGACCCTTGAAATCCTTGGGCAGACGCACATTACGGAGGGCCGGAATAAGACACGACACTCCCCAGGAACTGAAGGAAAGTCCGATGCCTCGGTCTACTGACGCCGCTGGTTGAACCGGGGCGGGTTGATGACGACCCAAACCGGCCTCCCTTCATGCTCTGCCATGATCCACCACATCTTGAGCATTACGGCGCCGCGCACTGCTAGACACTTCCGGTTCATCTATGTGCCTGCTATAGGTTGGGCTCGGACGAGGGGTTGAATGAATTCTATCCCGGATATAGGAATAAGCCTGCTTCTACACCATGGCGATTTGAAGAAGGTCCCTAGCCCATCGCATTTCAATCGCCGCTATTGAATCGCCCTCCATCGGAATGGCTGCCAGGCAAGATGCTGCGGCAATCATGTTATCCAAAGGACTTGAGAAGTGACCCGGCGGTGTAGACACATATTGTGGCGGGTTATATGTCCGTCGGGGTGGTTCCGTTATCCGTAGTTGATCCGGAGCTGTCCTAGGCACATCAGTCCGATTTGCAGTTGCCGGATTGCTCGGCCCAGCGCCCGGTGTCTGAAAGAGGTTCAGTCCTTCGTAGACCGATGGCAGACGAGACCGGTACTTCCTTCACATTACATCTTCCGATGCGGTCCGATCCAGCATGAGCCAATAATTCTATGCCTGTATCTGCTATGATTGGGCATCCAAAGCGGCCCGTTCTTCAGCCATCCTAGCATCCTCTATTGTCAGGTCCTCCTTAGCCTGTGTTATCTGGTCCTTCAGCTTTGAAATGTCCGCGTTGTGCTGATCCCGCGTCTCCGGGGTGACTGCCGTGGTTAATAAGGTCGCCCAGGCATCCATCAAACCAGAGAGGACTTGAGCCGGTCGGCGTGCCGGGGCTCCTGCCGCGGCTGCTGATCCGGTATTCGTTGCCACTGTAGACGAGGACTGCAAAGTGGGCTGTGTTCCGGCCATGTAAACAGCAACCCGACTTGGCGGTTCAAGGAGGTTCGGAATAGTGTTGACATCGGAATATCCTTCGATCACACCATTATGAATTTGGTACAAAGACTCGGTTTCGCCAGTGGATGACTCGCCGTCAGAATAAACAACCGTCTCGCCTTCAGACACCGGTTTAGATCCGATCTCATGGACACACCCTACGAACGCACGCTTCATGGAGGGCTTAACCCGGGCTGGACTTGCACGCTGAGCCGTCTCGACGAGGTTGGTGCAGATGTCCGGCTCAGGGCCCGGTTCACCGATCTTGCCGATGAAGACATGAATTCCGCCAAAGGGGACCCGGTACCCGTACTCGATTGAGCCGGCCTCGGGGCCCCATCCTTCATCGTCGATGTGGAGCTTGCCGCGATGACTCTTGGTCATCCGGCTAACCACGTACACCTTGAGTCCTTTAAAGCTACCCTTCAAGAACTCGAAACCATCGTGCGATAGCCCCACGATGGGCGTCAGCTGTCGTGGAATTAACATGTCAGATGTCCTTATGAAAGGACTTAGTCGTGGAGCCATCGCAACGGGTTAGCTTGAAGGGGTTAAACCAGACAAGGGACATGGGAGTTTTATACGCCCGGCCGGTCTATAGAGCCCCGAAGCCGACTCATACAAAGTGTCCAGCTCATTCTCTCCTTTCCTAACTTACATTACAAGTTACATAGTCATGGCGGTCTACCACCATGGGCCCTAATCCGCCTTTGGGCTCCAGGCCTCTAAAATTCATTAGTAAAGCGCCATCTTCTGGTTCTTCATGGGCTTCAGCATAGTCGAGGGTGAACCGAGCCCTCCTGGCCGGTTTATACTCAGTAGTTATATCCCCAACATCACCCGTTGAGGGAGTCCTGGACTAGGGGGTGTCCGGATAGCCGAACTATCATCATCGGCTGGACTCCAAGACTATGAAGATACAAGATTGAAGACTTCGTCCCGTGTCCGGATGGGACTTTCCTTGGCGTGGAAGGCAAGCTTGGCGATACGGATATGTAGATCTCCTACCATTGTAACCGACTCTGTGTAACCCTAGCCCTCTCCGGTGTCTATATAAACAGGATGGTTTTAGTCCGTAGGACAACGACAATAACAACAATCATACCATAGGCTAGCTTCTAGGGTTTAGCCTCCTTGATCTTGTGGTAGATCTACTCTTGTAACATCCACATCATCAATATCAATCAAGCAGGACGTAGGGTTTTACCTCCATCGAGAGGGCCCGAACCTGGGTAAAACATCGTGTCCCTTGTCTCCTATTACCATCCGCCTAGACGCACAGTTCGGGACCCCCTACCTGAGATCCGCCGGTTTTGACACTCGCATTGGTGCTTTCATTAAGAGTTCCTCTGTGTCGTCACCGATAGGCTCGATGGCTCCTTCGATCATCAACAACGACGCGGTCTGGAGTGAGACTTTTCTCCCCGGACAGATCTTCGTATTCGGCGGCTTTGCACTGCGGGCCAATTCGGTTGGCCATCTGGAGCAGGTCGAAAGCTACGCCCCTGGCCGCCAGGTCAGATTTGGAAGCCTTAACTTCATGGCTGACATCCATGGAGACTTGATCTTCAATGGATTCGAGCCACAGCCGAGCGCGCCGCACTGTCACGATGGGCATGCTTTAGCTCTGCTGCCGGACAGTGCCCTGGAGGCCGCACACGAAACCGCTCCGACCCTTGATTCGGAGCCGGCTGCGTAGATCGAGGACGGATGGTTAGACACCGCCTCGGGGGCTGCAACCTCTACGGCGATAGAGCCGAACACTGACTTTGTCCCTTCTGAAGCTCGTGACTCCAAGGTGCCGGACTCCTTGCCGGACTCGGAACCTCCCGCGCCCCCACCAATCGAATCCGACTAGGTGCCGATCATGGAGTTCGCCACCACAGACATCTTTCAACACTCACCTTTTGGCGACATTCTGAGCTCGCTAAAATATCTCTTGTTATTAGGAGAGCCTTGGCTGGACTGCGGTCATGACGGTTGGGATGCGGACGACGAAGAAATTCAAGACCCACCCACCACCCACTTAGTAGCCGCTGTCGACGATCTAACCAACATGCTAGACTTCGACTCCGAAGACATCGACGGTATGGACGACGATGCTGGAGACGACCAAGAACCAGCGCCTACTAGGCACTGGAAAGCCATGTCGTCATATGACATATACATGGTGGATATCCCAAAGGATGGGAATGGCGAAGGAACAGCGGAGGAAGATCCCTCCAAGAAACAGCCCAAGCGTCGGCGTCAGCGGTGCCGCTCTAAATCCTGCCACAGCAAGAATGGCGATTCCGGCACCGGAGATAATAATACCCCAGACAGTGCCGAAGACAACCCCCTCCAGCAAGATTCGGCGCAGGAGGATGGAGATGCCAGCCCTCACAAGAGGGCGTCAAACGAAGAGGTGGAGGAAGATATTTACATGCCTCCCTCTGGAGACGAGGCAAGCCTCGACGACGACGAATTTGTCGTGCCTGAGGATCCCGTCGAACAAGAGCATTTCAAATGCAGGCTTATGGCCACGGCAAACAGCCTCAAGAAAAAGCAGCAACAGCTTAGAGCTGATCAGGATCTGCTAGCCGACAGATGGACGGAAGTCCTGGCGGCCGAAGAGCATGAGCTCGAACGCCCCTCCAAAAGCTACCCCAAACGCAAGTTGCTCCCCTTATTAGAGGAGGAGGCATATAAACCTGCATCACTAGAGCACAATACGGCTGACTGGCCACCTCGTGGCCGCGACAGAGAGGCCTCTAGGCCCTTCACTAGAACCGTACCCCGGCACCGCTCGAACAGTACAAGGCCACAGGGGAATGCTCCGGACTTACGAGATATATTGGAGGATAAGGCAAGACAATCAAGATCGATCTACGGATCGCGTGGGCGCCCCATGATACGTGACAACAACCGTTGCGCCGGACACAGTAAGTCCGGCCGGGCCGAACACAATAGACAAAGCTCGTTGGAGCTTCGTCGCGATATAGCCCAATACAGAGGCGCTGCACACCCACTATGCTTCACAGACGAAGTAATGGATCATCAAATCCCCGAAGGTTTTAAACCCGTGAATATCAAATCCTATGACGGCACAACAGACCCCACGGTTTGGATCGAAGACTATCTCCTTCATATCCACATGGCCCGCGGTGACGATCTTCACGCCATCAAATACCTCCCACTCAAGCTTAAAGGACCAGCTCGGCATTGGCTTAACAGCTTTCCAGCAGAATCAATTGGATGTTGGGAGGACCTGGAAGCCGCATTCCTTGATAACTTCCAGGGCACGTATGTGCGACCACCAGACGCTGACGACCTAAGCCACATAATTCAGCAGCCAGACGAATCGGCCAGACAATTCTGGACACGGTTCTTAACTAAGAAAAATCAAATCGTCGACTGTCCGGATGCGGAGGCCCTCGCAGCCTTCAAACATAACATCCGCGACGAGTGGCTTGCCCGGCACCTGGGACAGGAAAAGCCGAAATCCATGGCAGCCCTCACATCACTCATGACCCGCTTTTGCGCGGGAGAGGACAGCTGGCTAGCTCGCAGTAACAACCTTAGTAAAAATTCCGGCAGTCCGGATACCAAGGATCGCAATGGCAGGTCACGTCGCAACAAGAATAAATGCCGCATTAACGGCGATAATAATGAGGATACGACAGTCAACGCCGGATTCAGAGGCTCGAAACCTGGTCAGCGGAAGAAGCCATTCAAAAGAACTACTACGGGTCCGTCCAATTTGGACCGAATACTCGATCGCTCGTGCCAGATACACGGCACCCCCGAAAAGCGAGCCAACCACACCAACAGGGACTGTTGGGTATTCAAGCAGGCAGGCAAGCTAATTGCCGAAAACAATGACAAGGGGCTACATAGCAATGACGAAGAAGAGACCCGACCGCCGAACAACAGAGGACAGAAGGGTTTTCCCCCACAAGTGCGGACGGTGAATATGATATACGCAACCCACATACCCAAGAGGGAGCGGAAGCGTGCACTCAGGGATGTATACGCGATGGAGCCAGTCGCCCCGAAGTTCAACCCATGGTCCTCTTGCCCGATCACTTTTGATCGAAGGGACCACCCCACCAGCATCCGCCACGGCGGATTTGCCGCATTGGTTTTAGACCCAATCGTCGATGGGTTTCACCTCACCAGAGTCCTGATGGACGGCGGCAACAGCCTGAACCTGCTTTATCAGGACACAGTGCGCAAGATGGGCATAGACCCCTCAAGGATTAAACCCACAAAGACGACCTTCAAAGGTGTCATACCAGGTGTAGAGGCCAATTGTACGGGCTCAGTCACACTGGAAGTGGTCTTCGGATCCCCGGATAACTTCCGAAGCGAGGAGTTAATCTTCGACATAGTTCCGTTCCGCAGCAGCTATCATGCTCTGCTTGGACGGACCGCGTTTGCAAAGTTCAACGCGGTGCCACACTACGCATACCTCAAGCTCAAGATGCCAGGCCCTTGAGGAGTCATCACGGTCAACGGAAACACCGAGCGCTCCCTTCGAACGGAGGAACATACAGCGGCTCTCGCGGCAGAAGTACAATGCAGCCTCTTAAGGCAATTCTCGAGTCCGATCGTTAAGCGACCGGACACGGCCAAGCGCGCCCGAAGTAACCTACAACAAGACCACCTGGCGTGTTCCGAGCACGCGTAGCAATGCGACCCCAACCCCAGCCCTCACAAGATCGCAAGACTGGTCCTTCGCGTACATCATTACTCTCTGGAGATACCATGGGCATAGGGGAAGGGGCACGACCACGACAGGCCCAGAATGCGGCTCAACCACATCAGGGGCTCCTAAGTGTGTCATTTCTTTTTTTTCCTTTTTTCTTACCCACAGGACTACGTTTACCAGAGGCCCTGTCCGGAAGTAGACCGGCCGAACTCACGATGCAACAGTCAGGGAAGGAGACATGCTGCAACGAATATCCAGGTGGTCTCCCTTACGAGCATTAAATCTGTTTTATACACCACTCCGCAGCCTACCCCTGGACGCGGACATGTTTAATAGTCCCGTCCCTTGCTTATCGCACTATTTGTATCATTCTGCATTCATAACAATACTTCTTAAATAAAACAATGCAACACCTTTTTGCTTATAATTGCATTTCTTTCTTATACATATGTTCATTTGCGACATGTTGCATCCGTACACTTTGGTATGGCTAAAAACACCAGGGGCTTATGTTCCCCACATCATGGTGTGATAAGTCCGAACACTTTCACAAGTGCGGCAGTCCAAACTTATAGCATTATATGCATCAGCTCCGAATCATGTCTTGGGTCAATAGTTGGGTTTGCCCGGCTCCCATGTTTTGGTACCTTACGTTCCGTTGTATCGGCTAAGGTAGCACTGGGAGAACCACTGCGATTGCGCCCCAGTTGAGCTGGGTTAACACCTCAGTGGAGAAAGCTAAAACTGACCGTCATGATGAGGCGAGAGCTGGTCGCTGTTCGAGAGGTTTTTTCGAGTCCCTAAAGACTTATGCCGCTTAGAGCGAGGAACCGGCTTTGTCCGGCCCAGGCCTGGATAGCGCCCCAAATTCGGCCTTCCGAACACTAGGGGCTTCGCCGAAATTTAAAATTATAAAATTCTATGGCTAAGTGAGAGTGTTCAAGCATTATAAGTACGGTTGCCTAGTTCGTCGTGTTGAGCGCCTCCCTAGATGGACCCAAATATGGGAACAAGAGTGCTCAAATTTATACCGAACACCCCAGCACTCGTGGCATGGGGGCTGAAGCCGATGACTTGCCATCTCTCAGATTTGATAAACAGCCGCACAGAAGGTAATATTTTAAATCAACAAGCGTTGCTTAGAGCATATGAACAAAGTTTTCTGCGCATAGGATAACAAAATGCGAGTTTACTCAAATATTACATTATTGGAGCACTCACCCGCAATAGTGCGGGCACCCTTCAGGACACTCTTATAATACATCTCGGGCGTGCGATACTCCTTGCCCGACGGTGGCGCATCCGTCACAAGCTTCTCAGCATCCATCTTGCCCCAGTGCACCTTAGCACGGGCAAGGGCCCGACGGGCACCTTCAATACAGGCGGATCGCTTGATGAACTCAACCCATGGACACGCATCCACCAGCCGCCGCACCAGGCCGAAGTAGCTCCCAGGCATGGACTCATTGGGCCACAGCCTAACTATGAGGCCCTTCATGGCCTGTTCGGCCACCTTGTGGAGCTCGACCAGCTGCTTCAGTTGGTCACTAAGGGGAACCGGATGTCCGGCCTCAGCATACTAAGACCAGAAGACCTTCTCCGTCGCGCTCCCCTCCTCGGCCCTGTAGAAAGCGGCAGCATCGGACACGCTGCGGGGCAGATCTGCGAACGCTCCTGGAGAGCTCCGAATTCGGGTAAGTAACACGTAATCCACATCCACATGCTTGCTTTGCATGAAAAATGCCTTACCCGACGCTATTTTCTTCAATGCCTTGATTTCCTGGAGGGCCTTGTAGGCTTCAGCCTTAGCGGCTTTGGCACTGTCAAGAGCCAACGCAAGCTCGGACTCTCGAGTCTTCGAGTCACGCTCCAAACTCTCATGTTTTTCCATGAGAGCCTGGAGCTCTTGCCGTACCTCCGCCACCCGCGCCTCCTGCTTCTCTCGCTCGGCGCGCTCCGCAGCCGCATTACGTTCGGCCATGGACATTGCCTCCTTCAGGGTCGCCACCTCATTCGTGGCCCCTGCAATACCCACATTATCCTTGTCATTCTTTTTGCAACCAAATCCTTTTCTGTAAGGTACAACTTTAATAAGGTGCTACTCACCTTCTTTGTCCTCGAGTTGCTTCTTGGCACGGTCGAGCTCGTTCTCGGACCGCTCGAGGTTTTGCTTCAAAGCAGTGACCTCCGCAGTCAGTGCGGCAGAGGTCAGCAGGGTAGCCTGCAATCCCATATCGACATATTTTTTATGACTCCTGTGTATATCTTTTTAGATCCTCAGTCCGGCTTTTCTTTCCGAACACCGAACCGAGCATCAGGGGCTACTGTCTACGCGGTACTATTTTACATATATTAATATTCTTACCTCAAAGCCTAATAGAAGGCTGCTGCAGGCTTCGGTCAGCACGCTTTTGGCAAGCTGGACCTTCTGAATCACCGCACTCATGACAGCGTGGTGTTCCTCCTTGATGGAAGCGCTGTTGAGCGCCTCCAGCAAGTTATCCAGCGCCTCCAGTTGGACGGAGGCCGCTGGCGCCACGGTCTTGCCCTTCTTGCGAAGGGGCCGCCCGCCGGACTCCGGAACCACTGCAGGTTCCGGTGCAGAGTCCGGCACTAAGTCCGGGAGGTCACCCTGTGCTACCTCCGGGTCCTCCTCCTCCAAATGGGTCCCTCTCTGGGATCCCACCTCGACGTCGTCAGCGTCGCGGGGAGAAGAGGCGGTTGGAAGTGAAGTGTTGTTCACATCCGACGAACCCAAGGACCCGCTCGACAAAGCGGGAAGATCGTCCTTGGGCGGACTGCAGGGTTGTATGCGGCGTTAGAAAGACACCAAGTGGCAAAAAGAAAAATCATGAAGTCATTCGGGAGTCCGGATACTTACGATCTCGCTAGGGGCTTGGCCCTTGGAGGCTAATCCTCGTCATCGTCACCTGCGTTGGCGGAACAGTCCGGGGGAAGAGTCCTTCCCTTCTTGGACCCTTTGGCCTCCCTAGCTAGGGAGGCCTTCCTTTTCTTCCCTCCCCCCGCTGGGGGAGAGACCTTTTTCTTCTCCTCCTCGTCCTCAGGGGAGGAGTCCGCCTCGGAGTCGTTAGACACCTGAAAACGGGAACTCTTTCGAGTACCCGTGGCCTCCTTCTTGGCCTTCTTCTCCGGCACCACATGGGGTGCCGGAACCAGCAGCCCAGTCAGATGGGCATCCACTGGGTCTTCTGGCAAAGGGGCCGGACAGTTAGTCTGTTCGGCCTTCTTTAGCCAGTCCTGTCAAAGGAAAGGGAGTTTAGATCCCGCATAGAGTCAAACTATGGAAAACAAGTGTCCCGTAAAGGGTAAGATTATTTACCTCGTCAGCCTGACGCTGCGAGCGGAATCCGTGATCTTCGGTAGCGGACGCGGGGGCCTCGGCGCCCTTAAAAAGCACCTTCCAGGCATCTTCGTACCTAGTGTCGAAGAGCCCGCTCAAGGTTCGGTGTTGAGCCGGATCGAACTCCCACAGTTTAAAGGCCCGTTGTTGGCACGGGAGGATCCGGCGGATGGGCATGACCTGGACTACATTGACGAGCTTGAGCTTCTTGTCCACCAGCTTCTGGATACAGGCTTGGAGTCCGGTCAACTCCACCGAATCGCCCCAAGTCAGGCCACTCTCCTTCCAAGAGGTGAGCCATGTGGGGATGCCAGATCTGAATTCGGGGGCCGCTGCCCATTTAGGGTCACGCGGCTCGGTGATGTAGAACCACCCCGATTGACACCCCTTGATGGTTTCCACGAAGGCGCCCTCGAGCCAAGTAACATTGGGTATCTTGCCCACCATGGTGCCTCCGCATTCCGCTTGATTCCCCTTCACGACCTTCGGCTTGACATTGAAGATATTGAGCCACAAGACAAAGTGGGGCTGGATGCAGAGGAAAGTCTCGCACACGACGATAAACGCCGAAATGTTGAGGATGAAATTCGGGGCCAGATCATGGAAATCCAGTCCGTAGTAGAACATGAGCCCCCGGACAAAGGGGTGAAGTGGGAAGCCCAGTCCGCGGAGGAAATGAGGAAGGAATACCACCCTCTCATGGGGCCTGGGGGTGGGGATGAGCTGCCCCTTGTTGGGGAGCCAGTGCGCGATGTCGCTGGACAGGTATCCGGCGCCGCGCAGCCTCTCGATGTGCCCCTCCGTAACGGAGGAGGCCATCCATTTGCCTCCCGCTCCGGACATGGTTGGAGAAGGTCGAGGCGAGATTTGCGGACTTGGGTGCTGGAGCTCGAGTGCACGGAGATGGATAAGCAAAGGAGGAAGAAGGCGCAGGTAAAAAGGTGGATCCTTATCCCCTTATATATGGGCAGACGAAACTATGCGTCCCCACCGACCTGGTAAAACTCGCTTTTCTCCCAAGCGCCGCAATCAATGGCGCGGTTGGGTTACCCACGTCCGTATTGATGAGAATCCCAGAATAAGGGGAGCACGATCTCTGTTTCGACAAGATGTGCCAAGGAAACTGCTTCGCTAAACGCGCTGAGGCGGTATAATAAAAACAATTCGAGTAAAGGCTTGGTTGTGGTGTAACGTCGCGCCAGGAAATACGTCAGCAGATTGAACTTGTGTAAATATTATTCTCTCTACGGTGGAATGTGGAATTTACTTTGCAGAGCCGGACACTATCCTGGTGTTCACAGTCTTCTACAAATTATTCGGAGAAGGAACCCGCCTTGCAATGCCGAAGACAATATGCGCGCCGGAGTCGTCGTCATTGAAGCCTGGTTCAGGGGCTACTGAGGGAGTCCTGGACTAGGGGGTGTTCGGATAGCCGAACTATCATCATTGGCCGGACTCCAAGACTATGAAGATACAAGATTGAAGACTCCGTCCCGTGTCTGGATGGGACTTTCCTTGGCGTGGAAGGCAAGCTTGGCGATACGGATATGTAGATCTCCTACCATTGTAACCGACTCTGTGTAACCCTAGCCCTCTCCGGTGTCTATATAAACCGGATGGTTTTAGTCCGTAGGACAACGACAATAACAACAATCATACCATAGGCTAGCTTCTAGGGCTTAGCCTCCTTGATCTCGTGGTAGATCTACTCTTGTAACATCCACATCATCAATATCAATCAAGCAGGACATAGGGTTTTACCTCCATCAAGAGGGCCCGAACCTGGGTAAAACATCGTGTCCCTTGTCTCATGTTACCATCCGCCTAGACGCACAGTTCGGGACCCCCTACCCGAGATCCGCCGGTATTGACACCGACACTCGTATTCCCTCCTTGCTTTCGACTGACATATGCGCTTCCGCACGACTTTCATGCCAGGAGCTGTATTCGGCCCCGTAAATCCTAAAAGTCCGAACACCTCTAGGGAACTCTTCGGCGTCCCGAATATTGCACTATATGCATCGGCTCCGAATCATCTCTTTGGTCCATAGTTGGGTTGCCCAGCTCTTGTGTTTGCCACCTTACGTTCCGCAAGTTCGGCTAACGTAGTAAAGGGAGAACTACTGCGATTGTATTTCTGGTTCGTCCGGTTAAGTACCTCAATAGAGAAAGCCGAAAACTGACTGTCATGATATGCGAGAGCGGGTCAGCGATCTGGTGATTTAGTGTTATACTACAAATTGTTCGCAATTTATGTCGTGTTATACGAGGGGTTGGGCTTCGACTAGCCGCATTGCAAAGGCGTCGTACCCCGGATTGCCGTTCATGCAACAAGGGGCTAGTACCTAGCCCCACCTATGGGCTCTTATGGCTAAGTGAAAGTGATAAAGCCGCATAGTTCGATTGCCTTGTTCAGCTCTCAAGACGCCTCCTATATAGGACCAATACATTGGATAAAGTGCGAACATGCGTTACCGAACACCCCAGTATTATTTACATGGGAGCAGAAGCCGACGACTGGCAAACTTTCAAACTTATAAAATAAATGGCCAAGCAAGAGGATAAACTAACAATATCATAAAGTGCAAGCATAAATATTTCACATTGCGAGTTCATTACACGGTCTTTACAAACCGGACTCCACTACTCAAATATGACATCCTTTGAACATTGACCCTCTACAATGCGGGATCCCTCGAGGACCTCGCCGAAGTACTTCTCCGGCCGCCGGTGATCCTTGCCTTCAGGCAGCCCTGTGGTGGAAATTTTGGTGGCCTTCATCTTCGCCCATTGTACCTTGACTCGGGCGAAGACCATCTAGGCACCTTCTATGCAGGACGACCGCTTGACGGTGTTGATCCGAGGACGTGCATCGACCAGCCGCTTCACAAGTCTGAAGTAACTGCTGGGTATGGGCTCAGCTGGCCAAAGGCGGACTATTACGTCCTTCATGGCTAGTCTGGCCACCCTGTGCAGCTCTGTCAGCTGCTTTAGCTGATCGCTGAGGGGCGTCGAATACTCTGGTGCAAGGTACTGCGACCAGAATAGCTTCTCCCATTGAGCTTCCGTCTTCGGTGCAGAAGAACTCGGCGGTGTCAGCAATACTCCTCGGCAGATCCGCAAATGCGCCTGGAGAACTCCAAACTCGGGTCAGCAAGATATATCTCTGACTTGTAAATTTACTCTATAGGAGAAAGGCCTTACC
The DNA here is from genome assembly GCF_002162155.2 of Triticum dicoccoides. NCBI lineage: Eukaryota > Viridiplantae > Streptophyta > Magnoliopsida > Poales > Poaceae > Triticum > Triticum dicoccoides. Next base: position 207,680,115 of record NC_041381.1, on the reverse strand, counting down.
AGCCGCTATATATCTCGCCTCTTGTATCTCCTGGCGAGCGCCCTGAGCTTCAACCCGAGCTTCTTTCACGCTCTCAAGAGCTTTTGTGAGCTCGGAGGCTTGTTCCGAACTCTTCTGCTCTAAGGACTCGCACTTGGTGGTAGCGCCCTTGAGCTCCTGTTCGACCTCGCCCACCTGCACCTCGTGTTGTTCACAGGCGGTTCGCTCCACCTCCAACTCCTTGGTCGCTTTGTTAGTGGCCACCTTGCTCACCTCCGCCTCCTTCTTGGCCTGGGCGAGGGCGCTCTTGAGGGACTCGACCTCGGCTGCGCCAACTGTGAGTATAGTCATAACACTCAGTAAATTTAAAGAATTCGCACACATATCACTTCAGGTATGTAATATTGCCGCATACCTTGGGTTTCATCAAACCGCTTCTCGACGCGGTCGATCTCCTCATCGGCTAGCCGAAGCTTCCGATTAAGCTCAAAAACCTCTGCGGCTTGGCCAGTAGCCGCCAGCATAGATGCATCTCCAACAAGATAGTATGATACATTATCAACCTGTTTTTGATCCTCTGTCCGGTTTGTTCTAATCTGGACAGAGTCTCAGGGGCTACTGTCTATACATGGGTTCAGCCTTGCATATAAAAAAACTTGTAAGAGAATTACATTGCATACCTCAAAGCCCGTCAGTAGGCAGTTGAGGGCTTCGGTCAGTCCGCTCTTCGCGGACCGAACCTTTTCCATAACCGCACCCATCAGGGTGCGGTGCTCCTCCATGATGGAAGCGTGATGCAGCGCTTCCTCCGGAGTATTAGTGGCCTCCAGATTAACAAAAGCCACTGATGGAGCTGCTGCTCCTCCCCCTCTATTGAGGTGGGGTGTTGGACCGAGTCTGGAGCCGCATTGGTATCTGCGATGGTGTTCGGTGAGGGCCCGAACTGTTGAGGCCCCCCACCCTTGGTGGTCATGGTGTTTGCTGTGCCCTGCTGTATGACATCCGAGGTGTTACCCTCGAGCGCCTTCTGGATGACCTCGTCCGCCCCTCCTTGGCTAGGAGAGGTTCTTTGGGACAACACCTCGGTGTCCCCCATGGTAGGGGGAGAAGGCTCACGATGGTCCGTCGCTCTCCGCCTCTTCAGGCGGTAGAGAATTCCCTGATGAAGTCGATGGAATCGGGATATCGCGCGGAGGGCTGAAAGGGAAATGAAGATATGATTTATATAACAGAGGCAGATTAAGTGAAAAATGAACAAGTAAGGTTTCGATACTTACGTTTCAGCCAGCGGCATCTCCCTTTGGGCCCTCTTTGGGCTGTGTTTTGACTCTGAGTTCGAACTAACCGAGAGGGTTATCTTCCCCCTCTTCGGCGTCACTTCCTCCGGATTCTTGGACGATGTCCTCTTCTTCCTCCTCGTCTTGCGTGGGGAGTCGATCTCCAGCTCCTCCTCCTCTTCGTCCTCGTCTTCCTCGTGAGAGGAGATGGCCTCGGTCTCTCCGGACACTACATACGAAGGACCTTTGTGGTAGGGCCTGTCCTTGGGCCCCTTGCCCTTCTTCTCGGTCTTCTTCTCCGGCGCCTAATAGGGCACCGGGACCAACATCTCCTCCAGCTGAGGAGTGACTGGGTCTTCGGGCAACGGAGCCAGACTCTTAATCTGCTCCGACTTCTTTGTCCAGCCCTGCAGAGAGGTGGACTCATAAGTTTCGTATTGATCGAATATATAGACCAGATATATCTTCGGGAAATTAACACTTACCGGAGTGGCCGGATTCTTGGCATCGAGGCCGATGTCTTCGGTCTCCATGGGCCCACTCTTCTGCACCTTGAAGAGTAGCTTCCACATTCCCTCGAGCGTCGTTCCGAGGAAATGCTGCAGAGTCCACGGCTCCTCCGGGTTGAACTCCTTGTCGGTGTCAAAACCGGCAGATCTTGGGTAGGGGTGCCCAAGCTATGCGTCTAAGGATCAATGGTAACAGGAGGCCAGGGGACACGATATTTACCCAGGTTCGGGCCCTCTTAATGGAGGTAAAACCCTGCTCCTGCTTGATTATATTCGTCGAGTATGAAGATTACAAGAGCTGATCTACCTCGAGATCGTAATGGCTAACCCTAGATGTCTAGCCTATGAAGATTCCGATGATGATGAAAAGTTACCCTCAACAGACTAACCCCTCCAGTTTATATACACATTGGAGGGGCTCTAGGATTTGTACAACGTCGGTTTATCAGGTAAGGAAACGTCCAAACTCTATTCTTGTCGTCCACGTATTGAGAAGTCCCATCCGGACCCCATGCAACCCGGCCAATACTCCTGGGCCGGACACCTGAGGACCCCCGAATCTAGGACTCCCTCAGTAGCCCCCGAACTTGCCTTCAATGACGATGTAGTATGCAGACGCAAGTCTTCGGCTTTGCAAGGCGGGTTCTCCATTATACTCCGGATTGAAGATAGTCTGGCATAGGCTTCCATGTCCAGTGTTTATGATTCCTCCCTGTCATCACCTTGATTTCCACGCGTCTGAGTGAATGTGAACGACTCATTATCCTTGTATTTTAATATTCCTGACTGGCACAAACTGTGCCTATAAAATGAGGCGACATCTTCAAAACACCATCCCGCATTGCACCAAAAGCAACAGAGCAAGCCACGGAAAAATTTCAGACCATGGCGAGCGCCCCTGGCTCCTCCTCGCGCCCTCATGGCCCTCAAGAAGGGGACTGGCAGAGCTTCTTCGTATCCCAACTCCAGCTCAGTCGGCTCCAAACGCAAGGATATCTCCCTCCCTCGAATCTAGTCTCTGTATGGGCAGCTTTAACCATTATAGGTGTTGATGCTTTGGTGGAGAATTTACCCAATCCCAGCCAAGGGGAGAGGATGTGCTTCACCTCATTCCTTTTGAGGGGCATGGGATACCCAATCCACCCCTTCCTCAGGGGCCTATTGGAACACTACAGCATCTAGCTGCACAACCTCACACCAGGTTCTATTTGACATATCTCCGGGTTCGTCGCCCTTTGTGAATTATTCTTGGGTTGCGAGGCTCACTTCGAACTATGGAAAAAGTTCTTCTGCCTCGTCCCCTGCCATCAGGGCGGCGGGTCTATTTTTGAAGTGGGTGCCGCCGAAGTAAGGCATATAGCCAGATCCGGCTACCCAGTCGGGACTCCGAAGAAGGATCTGCAGAATGGTTCTATATATATGATGTACCTCTTCTGGACCCTGTTCGGCGCGGACTGCCATAATTTTCCAGCGCCCCCTTGAAGAAGCTATATAGCTGGCATCCCAAATCCCCTGCTCAGGAAGACTCTGCGAAGGTGATGAGATTGGTAAACAAGGTCAAGGTACTAACCCATTTCGGACTCTCTGTAGTGGAAGTTATGGCTATTGCGATACAGAGATGCATCCAACCACTTTAATCCAAGGTAACTCCCTTATGAAACTATAACGGGGAGGACGACGCATCCCGCTACAGGCGAAAGGGTCCGAATAGCCAAGCCGCATTGGCACCTGCACTGGCCGACCTCTATAAAGGAGAAGAAGAAGACATCCTTCGCTTAAATTGCCAAGAGGCCTACTCCATGTATACTCCCATTGAATGGGTAAGTTTTCTAACTATTGAATGCTTTTTTACTCATTGAGATGTATTGACCGAATACCCTGGCTATTTTTTTGTTTAAATAGTCATGGAGACAAATTGTTGAGAACATTAACTGCCCCACCCCCCAGCCAGAGGATCATGATCGCAATGAAGACCCTGGATTCCATGAGGATCTGGACATATTTGTAGAGTTCAAAGATGGAGTCTACTATCCAGCGAGCCTTGATGGCTCAGAAGTGGCCATTGCGGATGACTACCCTGACCTCTATCCTTTCGTGAAGGTAAGTATTCGGGAATTGCATTCTCAAGGAAGAGAAATATTTCTCCTTGTTTCTTTATCCTTCGCATTGGATCACGTTCTGCAGGATCGGCGCTCAACGAGCCGTACTCAGGGGCGGGTAACCAAGAGAAGGTCGGCACCCTCGCGGAAGGGTCGTTCAAAATGGAAGGAAGTCGGACGCACCACTGAACCCGCTCCATCATCGAAAAGGTATGTTCCTCTTATTTAATGTTTGGACGTGAAGCTGAATTGTCATTTGTGTCCTCCTTCTATCATCGCAGGAGGAGGATATGACAAACTGTGAGCAAGATCCCAGCCAGCCGAGCCGCAACTAACACGGCGCCGGAGATACCAATCAGGACGGGGGCCCATGCCGATGAGGCATAGACTCGTTCGTCTCACGGAGAGCCGAATAAGATGTCCGTGACCAACTCCAAAGTCGAGAGTGTGATGAACCATCGTCACTTAAAAGAAGCCTTGCGCGCCCCTGCCTTAACGGAGCCAGGGTTTAACGCCCTAAGCACTGTAGGTGCGTATATTCGACCTGCCCGGGACGGACTCACCGGGGTCGCTCGCCTATTTTTGAAGGATATGCAGGTATAAATCTTTATGAACTTTTGCACATAGATAGTAGTAGCCCCCGAGACTTAAAGCGAGTGGAAAAAACTGATTTGAGGATCGTTTGATGATCGCAGGTTCTCAAGGAGAAGAACAGTGCATTGACCCAGGAGCTTGAGACAAGCCGGACACAGCTAAATGTTGTTGTCTCTGAGCTTGAAGAAATAAAGAGTGCGCCAATGTATTATGGCAAAGATAAGAAGCTAGAAGAAGAAATGAAGAAACAAGTCAAAGAGATAAAAATCTTGAAGGCTCAACTCTTGGAGGCACAACAGGAAAACCAGAAGCTGAAGGGCGGGATATTCGGTATGACTTGTGAACCGAACGAATTATTGACTTAATCATAATGCGGAATGTTATAGTTCGGTTGACACAGGTATGTTGACCGGCTGCCCCGAAGAGGAAATACCCGTCCTACAAAGTGACATTCTGAAGGAGCTGGCAAAGTTGCACGAGCATGCTCGGAAGGCTATGAAGAATATGGCCAAAGCCTTATGGCCTTCCGACGTCCCTCTAGAAAGTATGGAGGGGTTGGCTGATCTATTCAAGGGTGCCCAGCGTTGTTTCGAGCTGTGGAAGACATCGCATGCCGTGAAGGCGCTCGAGAGGCGTGGGCCATGGTGAAGACACGCTATACTGGTCTTGACCTGGACCATATGGCTAGAGTTGGACTGCGGGGACCTGACGGGAAGGAAATTCCCGTAAGCCTGGTATATGACCAAGTAATGACAGCGGCAAAATTCTCGTAGGGAGTGAGCGTGCGATTCAATGTATCCATGTACTTTATGACCGAACTTATCTCCTACCGAATTGTATGAAAATTTTGTCATCGCAGACCTTCGGCTTCTACCTTCGAACCAAAAGGTTGGAGTGTTTCCGGATACAATGTTTGACTAAGAAACATTTAGTATTGTTGGAAACCAGGCAATTCGGCCATATTGCTCGAACGGACAAAATGTGTTCGGTGGAGTTATGTTATATTACTGTTTAACATAAGAAATATCTTCCAAGAAAAATAGTTCTGTTAGGGGTTCCTTTCCTTGTGCTAGGCCTGTAGCTGAAGTATAGACAGTCAATTTCATAACTTTTTGTGGAAACAGCCTGTTGTATATGCGCCGACCAGTTATTCCCTTAAGAACGCTAGCTTTCGGCTTCACCTGTCTGAGGTATAGGTCCGGATAACCCGGTTGTAACAATGGCAGAGATGCCCCCTTTACACCCTAGCCGAACAATCGGGAACGTAGGGTATAAGCACAGGAGCAAGGCAAGCCAGCTTGGCAAAAACTTAAGTCATAAAGATGCATATAATAGCATAAGCAATAGATAATACACACACAAAGAGTGTATAAGCTTTTTCAACAAAAAATCTTCCTTTAAAAGAAGCCCCCATGTATGGTGGGGTGTATACATTTAAAGATGCGTACTCCCAACAATGCGGTTTATCCGAACATACAATTTAAGGATAGAAAGGTAAAAAAGATAAAAGGGAAGAGAAAAACCTAGTTTAAACTGAGACCTAAGGAGGCCAAATTATGCGTAAAATCTTCGGAGCCGGGCGGCTTTCCATGGGTTCGGCTCAAGGCAATTATCCTCCGCATTGCGAAGGCAATAGGCTCCTCCAATAAGGACTTCATCTATTATGAAGGGGCCTTCCCATTTGGGTTTGAGCTTATCCTTTTTCTTCTCTGGGAGGCCTAGAACAAGTTATCCGATGTTGTATGTTTTAGCCCGTTGTTGATAGAATGCGGAACGGGCCTTCGCAACATCGTGCTCCTCTTCAAGTCCATCTAGATCGTCCTGCCGATCTAGTTCGGCTTCTTTATCTTCGTACATGCGCACTCTAGGTGAGTCATGAATAATATCACAGGGCAATACGGCTTCTATGTTGTATGCCATAAAGAAAGATGTGTATCCAGTCGTTCGATTGGGCGTGGTCCGGAGTCCCCAGAGTACGGAATCGAGTTCCCCAACCCAGTGCTTATCTGACTCTCGTAAAGAGTTCACTAGTCTGGGCTTAATACCACTCATGATAAGACCATTGGCCCGTTCGACTTGGCCGTTCGTTTGAGGGTGGTATACAGATGCATAGTCGAGTTTAATGCCCAACTTAGCGTACTAGGTTTTCACCTCATCAGCTGTGAAGTTAGAGCCATTATCAGTGATGATACTGTGTGGGACACCATAACGGTGGACTACGCCTGATATAAAGTTGATCACTGGTCCGGCCTCAGCTGTTTTGACTAGTTTGGCTTCTATCCATTTAGTGAATTTGTCCACCATGACCAGCAAGTATTTCTTTTTATGGCTTCCCCCTTTAAGGGGTACGACCATGTCAAGCCCCCAGACCGCAAATGGCCAAGTAATGGGGATTGTTCTTAATGCGGTGGGAGGCATCTGGCTCTAGTTGGCGAAAAGTTGACAGCCCACACAACGTTGGACAAGGTCTTGAGCGTCATCTTGGGTCGTCGGCCAGAAAAATCCTGTCCGGAACGCCTTTCTTACAAGGGCGCGGGCTGTGCCTGATAACCGTTGAGACCAGCATGTATTTCTGCCAAGAGCTGCCTTCCCTCCTCTTCGGAGATACACCTTCGAAAGACTCTGGTTGTACTTCTATTATATAGTTTGCCTTCATGCACTTTGAAGGCTTTGGAGCGCCGAACTATGCATCGCGCCTCATTTTGATCGTCGGGGAGCTCTTGCCTATTAAGGTAGGCCAGGTAAGGTTCGGTCCAGGGGCGATAACGGCCATGATCTCATGAGCAGAGGTGTTACCTCGGTATCCGGACCTTCGATGTTGTCTGCATTGTGTCTGGCGGTTGGGGGTGTGATCAGGTCTGCATTGCCTTCACTGCTCTCACCCTGCCACACCATAGATGGCTTAAAGAGCCACTCCACGAAGGTGTTGGGTGGCACGGGTTGCGTTTAGGACCCATATGAGCGAGGATGTCGGCTGCCTGATTACTTTCTCGGTGACATGATGGAACTCGAGTCCGTCGAACCGAGCTGACAGTTGGAATATGGCATTTTGATATGCCATCATTTTTGGGTCCTTTGCATCAAACTCTCCATTGACCTGGGAAATTGCGAGGTTTGAATCACCACGCACCTCCAAGCGTTGTATGCTGATGAAGATAGCCATGAGAAGACCATGTAGTAGCGCCTTGTATTCGACTACATTATTAGAGTCCGTATTGTAAGTGCATCTAGTGCCACCCCTAGTTGGTTTAGGAGTATTGACGACAAATTTGGTTGAGGGACTAATGCGTTTGTGAGAATTGCAGGATAACGCAGGTAGTGCCCCTCATTGATTCGGTTTACCTACCGGAGATGACCCCTAAAAATGTATGAACACATTGACGACAATGGTGGTATGTGAAGATATTTATATTGAAGACTATGACATGAGAAGACATTGAGTGAAGACTATGGAGCGCGAAGACTGTGCCGTTTTGTTGTTTCCTTTTTCTTCTTTGTTGAGTCATAGGAACCACCGTACTGTCAAGTGGGGTCCAAGTGAACTAAGTCAGGATGACTGAAGTGATGCTCAACCCAAATCCTATGTCTTCGAGCGAAGACAATGAGAGCAAATCTTATCCAGAGCTGGATGAGTCAGCTTTGCTTGTAGCCCAAGTAAAGTTGCCATGTGTGTTTGAAATCTGACCGTTGGAACACGTGTCAGTTCCTTAGTGACCCAGGGTCATTTCTGACATATCAGGTCGGGTTGCCTAGTGGCTATAAATAGCCCACCCCCTACACCATAAATTGGTGGCTGCTCAGAGTTAGTGCACGGCTTTTGTCGTTTGAGAGCAACCCACCTCGAAGCCCTTGAGAGAGAGAAATCCTTGCAAGGACAAAGCCCAAACACCCAGAGCCAAAGAGTGTTAGGCATCACTGAAGTCTTTCTGTCTGTGTGACCTGAAGACTTATTACACTTGAGGACTGTGAATCCTCCAGCCGGTTAGGCGTCGCGTTCTGAGCATCCAAGAGTCATTGTGGATCGCCGGTGAACGAAGTCTGTGAAGGTTCGGAAGTCTACCTTGAAGACTTACCGGAGTGATTGGGCAAGGACTGTGTGTGCTTAGCTCAAGGGGAATAAGGTGAAGACCCGGTCTTCTGAGTTGAATCTCAGCCTCCCTAACCAGACGTACAGTTGTCACAGCAACTGGAACTGGTCCAACAAATCCTGTGTCTTCAACAAGTGACTGGTTCTATCCTCTCCCTCTCTTTACTTAGAGTTTGTCTTCGTGAAGTCATTGCCTATTTGTCGTACCTATTTGACTTCATTACTTGACTACTATCGTTGATTGGCTTCATACTATCTTCCATCCTGATCCTTACTGCTAAGCTGCTATTAGTCGTTGTACTTTCACATTATTGCATACTTGACTATGGCTTGCTTGTTGTAGTTTATCTTCCGCTACATATCAATTAGGTCATTTCTATTGTTTGTCTTCGAAACTTCCATGTTTTGAAGACTTTTATAAAAATCGCCTATTCACCCCCCTCTAGTCAATAACTAGCACTTTCAATTGGTATCAGAGCAAGGTACTCCCTTGTTCTGTGTGATTCGGTTTAACCACCTGGAGTTTTAGCTATGTCAACTGCAGGATTGAGGAACATATCTTGCCCCACCTTTGATGGCCATGAGTATCCTCAGTGGAAGGCCATGATGAAGAAGCGACTCATGGCTATGGATAGCAAACTATGGACCGTCACTGAGATTGGTCTTACCGATCTATGCAAGATGGCGGAGGCCGATGACATTCACAAGTACACTCTACTGAACCTCACGGCAAAGGATGTCATCTGCTCCTGTTTGTCCCGAAATCAGTTCAGGAACGTCATGCACCTCAATCACGCGAAGCTAATCTGGGACCGGCTTTCTGAGGTCTATGAAGGTCATCGTACTCGTCATGATCCTTGGTTTGAGCATTACAAGGAGTCTCTTAAAGAGATGACCTTTGCACCTGAATCGCCATCATCTTCACCATGCCTCATGGAAAGGGGTGCTAAGGTAAGTGAATGCTACCTCTCTGAAACTAGTGATGATGAATCAGGTGATGAATTTGGCCCCAGCTATGTCAAACTTGCTTCCCTTGCCACTAAACAACAAAGAGCCTTGGAAAAGGTTCAGAACATGCTTAGTAAGAGCGATGATTTGTTGGGTGAAGAAATGGATCAGTCAAAAGCATTAGCTGAGAGTCTTCAGAGACTTCATTCCAAGTTTGACGCCCTTCAAGATCAACATAATGCTCTCTTGTCTGATCACGAGAAGCTTTCTTCTGAATGTCTTCAAAGAAAGCAAGATCTTGAAAAGATAAGAGTGGATTATGAAGATCTTCAGAAGGAGCGCAATCCATTACTTGCTCAACAGTTCAGTCCCGCTCAGGATGAATTTGAACCACCATGTCTAAAATGCATTGAGCGTGATAACGCTACCTCTGTTGCTGAATGTTCCACTGCTGCTACTGTTGCATTGTCTTCAACTACTGATGTGGTAACTAACCCCTCTGCGGAGGATACCACTACTATTGCTGATGAAAATGCTAGGTTGAAGACATTGCTTGAAACAGGTATGTATAAAAGTTTGAAAGGACATCAGACACTTTGCGATGTCCTCAAAAAGCAGATTCTGAACCTAAACCCTAGAAAAGAGGGTGTTGGGTTCGAGAGGAAAATGAATGTTGATGGGTCATACTGGAAGCCTGAGCAGTACCCCAAAACCACATGGGTTGCTGCAAAGGAACCTTCTGTAGATCCATCCACCTTATCTGGTTTCACTTGCGCTAACCCTATCATCATTGATGAATCCTTTGATGCAAACTATAAACTGTTTAAGAATTAGAATGCTGAAGTGTTTGCGAGGTATATTGGTACTAACTGCAGGAATGGACCACCTATGAAGAAGATCTGGGTACCTAAGCAGTGTATTGGGAATCTTCCTGTGAATGTCATCATGACATCACCAAGGAAGAAGACAAACCCCAGACCTATGGCTTCATATGGCCCAAAGGCTTCATACAGATACATGACTCACCTGAGTCACCCTAATGCCAATGTTTTGCAGGGAAACCATACTCAGACTTATGAATATAAGCGTGTGTCTTCAAACCGCTACGTTCATAGAACTAAGAACTTTTCTGCTTATTCATATGAGTATCATTCATCTCCTACAAGGCTATTTGCTAGGGCTCCAAAGCCGAAGTTCTCAGATGCTGCACTTAGACTCATTGCTTCTAAGCCACCCCTAAAGATGTGGGTGGTGAAGAAGAATTAACTTTATCTTGCAGGGAAAGGTCTCCAGCCTGTAATCAAAGGCGTCCGATGCTATTGCTGGGGACCTAAAACACATTAAGGGACACATGATAAAATGGTCTTACTATGTATTTCACATCTGAATCGCTTACCAGTCATACTATGAGTCCTAACCTTGATCTAAGCTGTGATAATCGTCGTGTGCATCAAATGCTTATGCTTCACAACACTCTTTATGAAGCCTATCCTCCTAACTGCACTGTAGGGTATGACACCTCATGCTTCAGTATGGATTATGGACAGCGGATGCACTAATCATATGAACGGTGATCGAAGTCTTCTCATGGACTCAACCTTACGTCCATCAGACAAGAGTCACATCACATTTGCTAACACTGGTAAAAGCAAGGTATTGGGTCTAGGTAGAGTTTCAATCTCAAAGGATCAACACATGGATAAAGTGATGCTTGTTGAATCCCTTGGTTTCAACTTAATGTCTGTCTCGATGCTTTGTGACTTGAACATGATTGTGCTATTCGGAAAATATCGTTGCCTTGTACTAATGGAATCTGACAAGTCTCTAGTCTTTGAAGGGTATCGGAAAGATGATCTATACATGGTAGATTTCTCAGCAGGTCCACAGCTTGCCGTATGTCTTCTTGCAAAAGCTTCAGAATGTTGGCTCTGGCATCGGAGGCTGGGGCATGCTGGCATGAGGAAATTACACACACTCGCCAAGAAGAAGCATGTCATAGGCATCGAGGGTGTCAAGTTCAAGAAGGATCATTTGTGTGGTGCCTGCGAAGCTGGAAAGATGACTAGGGCCAAGCATCCCTCGAAGACAATCATGACGACATCTCAACCCTTTGAGCTGTTACACATGGACTTATTTGGCCCTACTCACTACTCTACCCTCACAATAACCGCTTGTCTCTATGGCTTTGTCATTGTTCATGACTACTCAAGATATACATGGGTGCACATAATTCTCTACAAGACTGAAGTGCAAGATGTCTTCAGACGCTTCGCCAATCGAGCCATGAACAATTATGGCGTCAAGATCAAGCATATCAGAAGTGACAACGGCACTGAGTTCAAGAACACCGGACTTGATCTTTATCTGGATACAATGGGAATCACTCATGAGTTCTCTGATCCATACACACCTCAGCAAAATGGCATCATAGAGCGCAAGAACAGAACCCTCATTGAGATGGCTCGAACAATGCTCGACGAGTACAAGACACCAAGAAAGTTCTGGCCTGAAGCTATTGAAACAGCATGTCACATCATCAACCGAGTTTACATCCATAAGCTTCTGAACAAAACATCCTATGAGCTCCTTACTGGCAAGAAGCCAAATGTCAGCTACTTCAGAGTATTCGGAGCTAGGTGCTGGATCAAGGATCCCCATCACAAGTCAAAATTTGCACCTAAAGCTCACGAAGGCTTCATGCTTGGTTACGGAAAGGACTTGCACTCTTACAGAGTCTTCAACCTCTATCTCTACAAGATCGTCGAAATTGTGGACGTGCGATTTGATGAAACCAATGGTTCATAAAGAGAGCTCCTGCCAAGTACACTAGACGAAGCTCCGCCCAGCGAATCTATCAAGCTGATGGGAACTGGTGAAATCATGCCTTCTGAAGCACAGCCTGAAGAGGAACTTATCATTTCTGCACCTAACCAACCTGAAGTCAATGCTCAGACTGAAGACAATCCTCCCAATGATGACAATGATCAGCAAGAGCAAAGTCTTCGTCCAGTTTATCCTCGAGTTGCAAATGAAGTACAAATTGAGAAGATAATTGATAGCATCAATGCACCTGGTCCACTTACTCGCTCAAGAGCAACACAATTAGCAAATTTCTGTGGGCATTTTTCTTTTGTGTCAATATCAGAACCCAAGAAAGTTGCTGAAGCCTTTATGGAACCTGAATGGATACAAGCTATGCAAGAAGAACTTCAACAGTTCAAGCTGAACAATGTTTGGGAACTTGTCAAGCGTCCTGACCCTCGCAAGCATAACATTATTGGCACAAAATGGATATATCGAAACAAGCAAGATGAGCATGGTCAAGTCGTCAGAAACAAAGCATGTCTTGTGGCTCAAGGATATACTCAAGTTGAAGGAATTGACTTCGATGAAACATTCGCTCATGTGGCTATGCTTGAAGCTATTCGCATACTGCTAGCCTATGCCAACCACCACAACATCTTGCTATATCAAATGGATGTGAAGAGTGCATTTCTCAACGGCAAGATTGAAGAAGAAGTATACGTTGCTCAACCACCTGGCTTTGAAGATCCAAAACATCCTGATATGGTGTACAAGATAAACAAAGCACTGTATGGCCTCAAACAAGCTCCTCGCGCTTGGTATGATATGATCAAAGACTTCCTGAAGAGCAAAGGCTTCAAACCTGGATCCCTCGATCCCACACTCTTCACGAAGACATATAATGGTGAACTGTTTGTGTGCCAAATATATGTGGACGACATTATCTTTGGCTGCACCAACCAGAAGTATAGTGATGAGTTTGGATACATGATGCAAGAGCAATATCAGATGTCCATGATGGGTGAGCTGAAGTTCTTCCTTGGTCTTAAAATTCGTCAGCAAAGGAATGGCATCTTCATATCTCAAGAAAAATACCTCAAAGATTGTCTGAAGAAGTTTGGAATGGAAGATTGCAAAGGTTACACGACGCCAATGCCAGCCAAACACCATCTGGGTCCCGACGACAATGGTAAAGTGTTCGATCAAAAGGTATACCGCTCCATGATTGGTTCCTTACTTTACCTATGTGCATCTAGGCCAGATATTATGCTTAGTGTTTGCATGTGTGCTCGATTCCAAGCGGCACCAAAGGAATCGCATCACTTAGCTGTGAAGCGAATTCTTCGATATTTGTGCTTACACCCCAACACTCGGATTATGGTATCCAAAGGGCTCAAAATTTGATCTGGTTGGATTCTCGGATGCTGATTATGCTGGTGATAAGGTGGATCGCAAGTCTACATCAGGCACATGTCACTTTCTGGGACGATCACTTGTCTGTTGGTCTTCAAAGAAGCAGAACTGTGTATCACTCTCAACTGCTGAATCTGAATACATTGTTGCTGGATCTTGCTGTGCTCAGCTTCTATGGATGAAGCAAACTCTCAAGGACTATGGCATCAATCTGAAACAAGTACCTCTCTTCTGCGACAATGAAAGCGCCATCAAGATTGCCAACAATCCAGTCCAGCACTCGAAGACAAAGCACATTGAAATTCGTCATCACTTTCTCAGAGATCATGTCATGAAGAAGGATATTGACATCATTCACGTCAACACTGAAGAGCAACTGGCAGATATCTTCACAAAGCCCTTGGATGAGAAAAGGTTTTGCAAGTTACGGTGTGAGCTAAATATCTTGGAATCCTCAAATGTCCTGTGATCATGCACACATCCTAACACTTATGCATGTTGATGACTTAGATGTGCAACACACGAAGTAAAGTATATCTTCAATCAATGAAGACTTTAATTCTGAGTGTGAATACATTAACATGGAATTTGACTTTGGAGCGCCACGATAATTGTGCGCCGTGTCTGGGTCTAATACTTCCAATACGGTGGGTAACGCCACCACTAAATTTCTCGGTTTGAAGTGTTTCACTCATGGCGTTATTTTTGCAATGTCTTCACATTTGGTTTGTCTTCAATTTCAACTTATCTTCATGATTTTCTTCACTATGTTGATTTGATTGCATTCTGATATATATACTAGTGTTCTGTCCTCTACAACATTCACTTATATCTATGTCTTCCTAGTTGAATCTATTGAACTAAGTGAATGTGATCGGACCCTAATCTCTCTATGCTTTCTATCTCAAACTATATCTGTCCAAATCATATGCATTCTATTGAAACTGTCGAATGTCTTCTCTGCGTCCTTGTCAGCAGAAGACACAGAGACAAACATTAAGTCTGCTTTAAATGATTCATCCTTATTGTTTGAAATCCGGAGAAGCGGGACGACCATCCGACAAACCTGGTGGGCGTGGAAACATGGGACAACTCTGAGTATGTTGCATGCTTGCCACGTGCCCCTCAGATTTGAACCGCCAGGGGCACCTACGTAATTGCGCTGTGCCACACACTTCCAAATAAATATATGTCCCCTGCGGTAAATAAAACCTTCTTCCACCTCTCCACCTCGTCAAAACCCTAGCGCCACCGCTAGCTCTCGACGACGCCAGCGACGAAGCGCTTAGCTACCGCGACTTGTCCGACGCGGTCCTCACGCCGGCCGCGGACATCATCCTCTCCGCCGCCGCCGTAGGTGTCCTCCGTTGCCAAGTTAGGGCACGGTGGATTGAACTGCTCGGTCTCCTGTTCATCCCATCTAGCAGTTCTTCGTGTGGTAAATACAACTCTATTTTTACCATCTTTTTGATCCTCAAAGATTCATCCTGTTTACAGAAATTGGTTTCTGCCTATACAATGTTAGATCTATCCTGTCTTCATCTCATACTGCCTAGTATATTCACTTAAGCTTCATATCTAGTTAGATTCCTCACTTGTACTTATTCACGGATTCGTACAAATCTGGAACCAACTCTCAACATATAAGTGAATGTCTTCGCATCATGAGGTCAATGTCTTCAAACTGATTTATCTTCAAAATCTTCTGAGAATGCATATGACCTCTTCCCATCCCTCGCATCTCTAATGCTGTCACAGGTACATGTCCGTGGGAGAATCCCTTGGTTCTCATAGTCTGCATTAGTTTGCAGAATTCTTACAGCATCACATTAACTCTCCCGAAGCCAGTTCCTGTTTGTCCAGCAAGCGAAAGCCTTTGAAGCCTTTGAATGTGTTGAAGCCATTTAGTTTGAAGTTCATGGCTGCAGAGAAATCAGTAAGGAAGGGTGGAAGACAACATCATGGGGGAACATCAAAAGATTTGCCTGATGACCTCGCAGAGCTTTACAAGACAGATCCTAAAGAGGATTATAATCAGCGCAAGACATGAATCCAATGGATTAGACGATATTGGGCTGAACAATGGTTCAAATACAAGTTTGTGACCTAGGAATACGCTGAAAAGAATGCTATCAAAAGTCCTTGGGGTGATATTCTCTGTCGAAGCCTTCCATCCAAGAACAGAGCTGAAGCTATTGCACAGGGTTTCAATCCTTGTATGGTCCGTGGACCTCAACCTGAAAATGCCGACCCATCGTCATTGCTCTGGTGTCGTGACGATAATCTCTTCCAGCGCAACTTCCAGCACGCAAAGGCATCGGCCAAGGAAAACAAGAAGTCATTGGGATTAGACTTCAACCCTGGTCCCTCTGCTCCCCGTGCTGACGGCTCACGTGATGCAGAACCCGATGTTATCGGTCCCTTCTGCAACCTTGATGGCCTCATCACTCACATCTTGGTCCAAGGTGCCAAAGTGGATCATTCTGATGATGATGCTGACACTGATGAAGCCCCAGCTCCTTCTCCAAAGCCGCGGAAGCCAAAGATGGCTAAGGCTTCAAGATCAGCTGCTCCTCCAAAAGCTTCACGTGCGAAGCCACTGGCCACTACACCTCCTGAAGACAGTGTGCAGTCTGAAGATCTATCATGTATCTCCAAGAAGACGGCGAAGAAAAAGAAAATCGTCAAGCATACTGATCAGACATTGACTCGTGCTGCCATTCTGCGAGAAGAGCACATTGATCTGTCCAGCGATGAAGATCTTGCAGATGATGCTCTTGAGCAACTAATCAAGAGCAAAGAAGAAGCAGAGATCTTCAATAATTTGCGTCTCTTAGATGTGACAATCATCCATCACTTCATTGATGAGTGGTTTGACACCCCAAATCTCAGCTTTGAAGATATGCAACTTCCCATTGGCCTCAGCGTCTCCTTCAATGGCGCCATTGCTTCTGAGCTAGCTCTTGCTCAGCGCATTGTTGAACTGAAGCACAAGATCGACTATGAGAAAGCTCAGTTCAAGAAGCAAGTGGCAAAGCTCAGCGTGCAAGATGTCAAAAACTTCAAGATCATGCTGCACGAGCTCAAAGAACCCTTTCTCAAGAAGCGCGAAGAAGCTCAAGGCTCTCGTGAGCACATGAAGAGTCTGGCTGACAAGTGTGTGCTAGCCTACAATGAGGCTGAGAAGCGCAAGGCTCTTGGTCATCCTGGCATTGACCCCAGAATGGCTGCAAAGAAGAAGAAGCTATCAACTGACCAATCTGCACCTTCAAGGCAGGAAGAACCTTGTATAGTCTTCCCAAGCAGCATGACTAACTCGAAGCCAAAGGTCAGGTCAACCGCTTCAGAACTGAAGAAGACGAGGACTGCCGAGGCTGAAGCCAGAAAAAGGAAAATACAGAAGCCTCTGACGTTGCTCCCTCCAAGAAGAAGCGCAAAACCAAGAAGAATCGGACTGCTCTCACAGAGCCCTTAGTTGTTGAACCTATCTCAATGGTTCTCCCTGCATCTGAACACCAAGAACGACGGATGATATTTCATGAGCCTGCTTCCATAGAGGCTCATGAAGTTGAAGACATTCCAGCAGTTGATCCCACCGCTGCTGAAGACATTGGTCACAATGACAATGTTGAAGATGATGAAGTTCTTCCACAGATCGAACACAACTTGGTATCATCGCTTGTTCTCCCGAACAGCGAACTCATCAGCATTGGTCTTCCTATGACGCCAATTGCTCAGGATGCATCATGGGCTGATCACCCACAACAACAAGACTCCCCGAGTACTCCCCAACAACAACAAGTCACACCACCTGTGCAAGAAGAAGAAGAAGACTTTGAGGCCCAGCCAACTCCAACTCCAAAGGCGTCGCCAACATTACGCAGGCTTCGCAAAGGACCAAGGCCTCAAGTCCCTCTTTCGAGCGTTCCAGAAGGAGAAGTGCACCACCAATCTGTTGCACGTCAAGTGTTTCCAGAAGCCACTCCGACTGTGGATGTGTCCGTGTCTGAAGCCAAAGTTGTTGAAGACAATCCGGCTGCATCAGCCGATGACAACCAAGAAGACGAACGTGTCCCTACTCCCCCAATTACTGAAGAAGATGTTCCTGATGTGAATGTGCCAGTGCCCTACCCTCTAGCTCGTCAAGTGGAGGTTGTAAATCTTGAGGCTGCCACCACCAACACCAATGAAGCCAATGACGTAGTCATGGCTGAATCAAATGTGGAGCTTGCAGCAACCAATGTGCCATAAGCCAATGGTGCAACTGCTCCTGAAGCATCTGTTGTGCAGCCTGGCGCCTCTGTTGTTGCCATTGCTCCTGTTCCGCCACCAAGGCCTCATACAATTGAGCAAGCATACAGCCATGGTCAGCTGATCACTGTCAAATGGCCCGTTCTGGTCCCTTCGCCTAATGCCTCTAGTCCTCAGTTTGATTATCACGTTGAGCATAGGCCTCTGGTCCAGAAACCAAAGCCAAGACTACCAAGGTTCCCAGGTACTGCCACCTCTACAGGGTTCATCAATGCAAATGGCTTCAAAGCCCACAACACCTTCTTTGACAGTGCAAAGAACCCCTACTCAAGGCCAAGAATATCATCTGATCGTTTCTGGAGCTATCAGCAGCGAAGCTATTACTCCTGCGTTCTGTATGATCAAGGGCGCATTTTCCCCCATATGCACCTCGACACTGAAGCCATTGCTGGACTGCCATGCTTAGAAGAATCACTTGACTGCTTTCGTGATGCAGGTCTGCTCCGCTTTGTGACAGACAAAGAACATTGGAATGAGGAACTTTTGCTTCAATTCTATGCTACCCTCCACATTCGCGGCTACAACAGGGACACAAAGATATGGGTTCTCGAGTGGATGACCGGAAATGTTCATCATGAAGCCAAAGCTCTTGACATCATTGAGCTTACAGGCCTACCCACTCCCGGAGAGCTGTTCGAACCTGATTGTCAACTCCACCGCAATGCACTGGAGAGCATCTTCCACAAGCCAGAGCCCAACATGAGCCAGATGTTGAGCATGATGAAGCCTCAGCCACCTGACGCTGAATACCCAAAGGAGTTCTTTGTTGATGACCTTGAGAATCTGCCTCGCACAATATATCACATCATCAGGCGAACTCTATGGCCTATCAAAGGGCATTCATCAGCTGCAAAACTTGAAGGAGCCATGAAGACATTGGTCTTTTACATTCTCAATGGCATAAGCTTCAATACACAAGAATTCTTCATCCGACAATTGGCTGCTTCTGGATCTGACCTTTTTGGCCTGAAATTCTATGCTCCATGGGTCATGCGCCTCATCAAGCTACACTCTACTATCAACTATTAGCCCTCTGCTCGCAATCATCTGATCTTTCTTCCAGAGGTTGATATGTCAGTTGAAGCCATATACCCTGAGCCTGCCAAGAAGCCTCTTTGTCTTCAAAATGCTGATCACCAAAGCTTCACTCAACCCATGGAAGGAGTCCAAGCAGTAACTCGTGTCTATCCAATGGCTGGGAACACTCGTCTGCCTCATCATGCGCAAACTGAAGCTACTGAGAGCACCATTGCCCAAAGGCCTAAGAAGCACTCTCGCGTTCTAAATGACCGAGAACTTCTTGTCGCACTGCATCAGAAACAAGACAAGCATCACTTTTGGCTCAAGCGACGGATGCAAAGCCTCTTGGTGGACGTCAATCGCATTCGAAATCTCGCCACCAAGAATGCTTTTGTCACTCACGAGACCTGTCGGCGATCATGGAAGAGTTTGACCCTGCTCAGTGCTGAAGCAGATCTTCAAGACGATGGCTTCACTGAAAGATTCAAGTTTGACTCCACTCCTCCATGAAATGTTGTCCTACGTCGAACTCCATCCCTTGAAGACTCTGACTATTCTTCATCCGCGACAACTGTGAATGCCAAAGTGATCGATGATGAAGACGATGCTACTTCACCGCCCCCTACTTCTGCACGCATGAACACTGCACCAAGTTCGTCTACACCGCCAAACAACAATGACAACCCTGCTGCTTCACCTACTCCTCATGGGAACGAGTAGATGCTCTATGTCTTCAAACCTTTTTGGTCCTTACTGACAAAAGGGGGAGAAGCATATGAGTTTGATAGTCTTCAAGCGGGTTCATATGGGCGGTTGCTTTATATTTTGCCTAGTGTTTACAACTCTCGCTCTTGATACATTTGGTTCTTTGAGTTGTAACACTTAAACTCGATGGTCGTCTGCTACTTATTTGCTTTTCTGTGATGTGATGATAAATTCTGCATGTGCGATGATAACTTCCACACTTAGATCATTCTGCAGACGTCCATTTTACATTATGCATGTCATTCTGTTAGTTATATCATTTCATGCATGATGAATTATCTTCATAAGTTGAAGAGGATCTCCACAAGTACAACCTGCCATGTGCATTTGCATTCCAAAAGCAAATTACTTATATGCACATCTTCAGGGGGAGCCTTTGCCACTTATGAAGACAATACCCTAACCTTTACAATTTCACATACTTTATCCCCGTTGAAAACTTCAACCAGTTTGTCATCAATCACCAAAAAGGGGAGATTGTAAATGCATCTAGTGCCACCCCTAGATGGTTTTGGAGTACTGACGACAAATTTGGTTGAGGGACTAATGTGTTTGTGAGAATTGCAGGATAACGCAGGTAGTGTCCCTCATTGATTCGGTTTACCTACCGGAGATGACCCCTAAAAATGTATGAACACATTGATGACAATGGTTGTATGTGAAGATATTCATATTGAAGACTATGACATGAGAAGACATTGAGTGAAGACTATGGAGCGCGAAGACTGTGTCGTTTCGTTGTTTCCTTTTTCTTCTTTGTTGAGTCATAGGAACCACCGTACTGTTAAGTGGGGTCCAAGTGAACTAAGTCAGGATGACTGAAGTGATGCTCAACCCAAATCCTATGTCTTCGAGCGAAGACAATGAGAGCAAATCTTATCCAGAGCTGGATGAGTCAGCTTTGCTTGTAGCCCAAGTAAAGTTGCCGTGTGTGTTTGAAATCTGACCGTTTGAACACATGTCAGTTCCTTAGTGACCCAGGGTCATTTTGGACAATCAGGTCGGGTTGCCTAGTGGCTATAAATAGCCCACCCCCTACACCATAAATTGGTGGCTGCTCAGAGTTAGTGCACGGCTTTTGTCGTTTGAGAGCAACCCACCTCGAAGCCCTTGAGAGAGAGAAATCCTTGGGAGGACAAAGCCCAAACAACCAGAGCCAAAGAGTGTTAGGCATCACTGAAGTCTTTCTGTCTGTGTGACCTGAAGACTTATTACACTTGAGGACTGTGAATCCTCCAGCCGGTTAGGCGTCGCGTTCTGAGCATCCAGGAGTCATTGTGGATCGCCGTTGAATGAAGTCTGTGAAGGTTCGGAAGTCTACCTTGAAGACTTACCAGAGTGATTGGGCGAGGACTGTGTGTCCTTAGCTCAAGGGGAATAAGGTGAAGACGCGGTCTTCTGAGTTGAATCTCAGCCTCCCTAACTAGACGTACAGTTGTCACAGCAACTAGAACTGGTCCAACAAATCCTGTGTCTTCAACAAGTGACTGGTTCTATCCTCTCCCTCCCTTTACTTAGAGTTTGTCTTCGTGAAGTCATTGCCTATTTGTCGTACCTGTTTGACTTCATTACTTGACTACTATCATTGATTGGCTTCATACTATCTTCCATCCTGATCCTTACTACTAAGCTGCTATTAGTCATTGTACTTTCACATTATTGCATACTTGACTATGGCTTGCTTGTTGTAGTTTATCTTCTGCTGCATATCAATTAGGTCATTTCTATTGTTTGTCTTTGAAACTACCATGTTTTGAAGACTTTCATAAAAATCGCCTATTCACCCCCCCTCTAGTCGATAACTAGCACTTTCACGTATACATAATTTGAAAGAAGGAGCCGACTATGTCCCCAGTGGGGGATGTGAGGATTACGCCAGCCCCCAGTCTGGACAGCATTTTGGAGCCATCAAAGTACATGATCCAATTAGAGAATGAGATGTACTCTTTAGGGAGTTCGGCTTCCGTCCATTCGGCTATAAAGTTGGCCAATACCTGGTATTTAATAGCGTGACGTGGCTTGTATATGATTTCGAATGGTAATAGCTCGATGGCCCATTTGGCTATGCGGCCAGTGGCGTCCCTGTTATTAATGATGTCATTCAGTGGCACTTCGGATGCCACTATGACCAAACACTCTTGGAAGTAGTGCCGAAGTTTGCGGGATGCCATGAAGACTGTGTAGGCTATCTTCTAATAGTTGGTGTATCGGGATTTGCAAGCTGTAAGGACCTCCGATACATAGTTAACTGGTTTTTGGGTGGGGAATTTATGTACCTCCTCCCCTCGCTCGATGACAAGGACGACACTGACTACTTGGTTAGTTTCCAAAATGTATAATAACATAGGCTCTCCAATGCCAGGTGCAGCCAAGATTGGGTTTCTTGCAAGAAGGGCCTTGATTTCTTCCAATCCGGCTGTGGCTGCGCCCGTCCATTTGAAGTTGTCAGTGCGGCGCAATAACTTGTATAATGGCAATGCTTTTTCTCCTAATTTGAAGATAAACCGGCTTAAAGCCGAGACGCACCCAGCTAGTTTCTGGACCTGCTTTAGGTCTGTTAGTGTGGCCAATTGTGACAGAGCTCGGATCTTGGCTGGATTTGCCTCAATTCCTCTACGGGAAACAATGAACCCCAGCAACTTTCCGGCCAGAACCCCGAAGACACATTTTTCTGGATTAAGCCGGATGTCGTATGTTTGGAGATTGTCGAAGGTGAGGCGAAGGTCATCCACCAGTGACTCGACGTGTTTTGTTTTGATGACCACATCGTCCATGTATGCTTTGACTGTTTTTCCTATTTGCTTTTCCAAGCATGTTTGAATCATGCGCTGGTAGGTAGCCCCGACGTTTTTGAGTCCGAAGGGCATAGTATTGAAGCAGGCAGGACCGTAAGGGGTGATGAATGCAGTTGCAGCCTGGTCCGATTCCTTCATCTTAATCTGATGGTATCCGGAATAGGCGTCGAGGAAACACAGAGAATCGTGTCCTGCGGTTGCGTCAATAATTTGGTTAATGCGGGGCAATGTGAAAGGATCTTTGGGGCAAGCCATGTTCAGGTCCTTGAAGTCGACACACAGGCGCCACAATTTGTCCTTTTTAGGTATTATAATCAGATTGGCTAGCCAATCCGGATGTTTGATTTCCCTAATGAACCCAGCCTCTAGTAACTTGGCTAGCTCTTCTCCCATGGTTTGACGCTTGGGCTCGGGGAATCTCCGTAGTGTCTGTTTTATGGGTTTCAATTCTTTAATTATGTTGAGACTGTGTTCGGCTAGTCTTCGTGGGATGCCAGGCATGTCTGAAGGGTGCCAGGCGAAGATATCCCAATTCTCGCGCAGGAAGGGGCGTAGGGCAGCATCCACTGCCGGATCCAGCTGTGCTCCGATAGACGCTATTTTATTAGGGTCCATCGGGTGCACTTGGAACTTTACTATTCATTATGCTGGCTTAAAAGAGGTGGACTTGGATCTTTTATCAAGGATCACATCGTCCCTATCCACCCTAGCTCGTAAAGTGGTTAATTCTTCTGCCGCAAGGGCTTCAGATAGTGCCTCGAGGGCCAAGGATGCTGTTTTGTTTTCGGCACGAAGGGCTTTGTCCGGGTCGCTCGAGATTGTGATGATTCCATTAGGGCCGGGCATTTTGAGCTTCATGTACCCATAATGGGTAAAGCTTGAAAGCGTGAGAAAGCTTCCCGGCCGAGAATAGTGTGATACCCATTGTTAAAGGATACCACATGGAAGAGCAACTCTTCAGATCTATAGTTTTCTGGTGTACCGAACACCACATCCAGTTTGATTTTTCCAGAGCAGTGCGCCTCTCAACTGGGGATAATACCTCAAAAGATGGTGTTGCTTTGCTCGATGCGTGACCTATCCATCTGCATCTTATCGAGCGTGTACTCATAGATGAGGTTAAGTCCACTACCCCTGTCCATGAGTACTTTAGTAAGCCGAAAACCATTAACGATGGGGTTTAGTACCAAGGGGGCAGGTGCTCGGACAGACCGAGCCTTTGGTTCATCTTCAGCTGTAAAGGTTATCGCCATGTCATTCCATGGGCTCAGTGCAGTAACTTGATGGACTTCGGCGAGGTCGTGGAGCAACTCTTTGCATTGGTTGTTAGAAGAGAAAGCCTCGAAGACTGTTAGGACGTTAAACTTGTCCCTCTCCGGTGAGTATCCTCTGGGGTTGTGGTGAGGATGGCCTCTCCACTTTTTGCTACCTGTCGGAGTACCCGGCATGCCCGGAGCTATGGGTTGGGACTGTGTGTGGAGTAGTATGCATCGGGCAGGGTTTGTCCAACAGTTTGTCAAGAATGGACCTATGTCCCGTGAAGGACTTGTTCTTCCTGCCCATAGCCCGATGGTCGGGTGACCCGTTGGGGTATATTATTTTAGCCCGGTCCGCACACGGCGTCGAGGTGGCGGGCTCCAGTTGAGTCTTCTAGGCCCTCCATATGCTTTCCAACGCACAATACTTTTGTACTACATGCGATAATTTTGTGAAGCTCTGTAAGTGGCGATGGTCGATGGCATTCAATATCCCTTTGTCCGTACAATTGCGGTGGAAGACCGAAACTACGTCGTCGTCCACACATTCCTTGATCTTGTTTTTAACAAGCAGGAATCTAGCTCAAAAGTGGTCGACCATTTCTTGGGGCTGCTATCGCACATACATCATGTCGTATATATCTGGAGGACCCGAGTTTCTTGGATAGTATAGATTGTGGTGGGTGGATTAAATTTTAAATCATGTCCCACGTCCGTGTTCGGAGCCGGTATGGCTTCCGAAGTGTCCATTTCGGGTCCAGTTAAGCGTGAGGGCTCTTGCAATCCTACAGCTGAACCAGAGTCAAGCGGGAGTGAAGTCCCTTCCAAAGGGGAAGTATCCGGCTCAGGCGATTCGGGGACCCGAACATACTTGGTCCTCAATATGGGGGGGAGGCGTCAGTGTCCGGTTCCTCAATTATCGCCACGAAGTGGGTGATCGGTGGGTGATTAATTTCCCTCTGGTCGGGTTTGAGTCCAATCCGATCATAGCCCATTGAGACCTCCAGGGCGGCGATGCGGTCTAGCAATTGGTTTAAAGACGAAACATCTACTGGATCCAATTTTTCAGAGTACTTATGGCCAAGGCGAGGACGGTATCAGGCAGCCGTGAGAGGAGCTACAGGCTCGACGGCCACACGGGCCCTCATGGTAAAACCGCCGAACCGGAGGGTTTCCCTCGAAGCCAGGCACCCAACGGAAGTGATATTGTCATTGATGACTAGGTGAGCCATGGATCTCTTTTTGCAGACAGCACAGCAGAGCTCTCAATGAAAGCACCAATGTCGGTGTCAAAACCGGTAGATCTCGGGTAGGGGTGCCCAAGCTATGCGTCTAAGGATCAATGTTAACAGGAGGCCAGGGGAAACGATATTTACCCAAGTTCGGGCCCTCTTAATGGAGGTAAAACCCTACTCCATCTTGATTATATTCGTTGGGTATGAAGATTATAAGAGCTGATCTATCTCGAGATCGTAATGGCTAACACTAGATGTCTAGCCTATGAAGATTCCGATGATGATGAAAAGTTACCCTCTACAGACTAACCCCTCCAGTTTATATACACACCGGAGGGGGTCTAGGGTTTTTACAAGGTCGGTTTATCAAGTAAGGAAACCTCCGGACTCTATTCTTGTCGTCCACGTATTCAGAAGTCCCATCTAGACACGGTAGATAATCTTCAACTTGATCCTGTATGGCCCATGCAACCCGGACCATACTCCTGGGCCGGACACCTGACGACCCCCGAATCCAGGACTCCCTCACTCCCTCATGGGGGAAGTCTGACGCTGACAGGGGAGGATGCAGCGGAAGAGCATAATCCGCACTATGTTGGTTAGACCAACATTTTTTCTCAGCACGTTGGTGATATGCGTATGCAGCATTTGCACCTCCGTTTGAGACCCCCAGTCAGGGCCCTTTGCGATCCAGGAGATGAGCCTCATGGGGGGTCCGGATCTGAACTCCGGAATCACTGCCCACTTGGTGCGGCGCGACTCAGTGATATAAAACCACTCTTGTTGCCAGATCTTGACGGTCTCGATGAAGGCCCCCTTGGGCCATGTGGCATTGGGGAGCTTGCTTATCATGGCCTGATACGTCTCCAACGTATCTATACTTTTTGATTGTTACATGCTATTATATTACCACTTTTGGATGTTTATGGGCTTTATTTTACACATTTATATCATTTTTTGGACTAACCTATTAACCGGAGGCCCAGCCATTTTGCTGTTTTATTGCCTGTTTCAATATTTTGAAGAAAAGGAATATCAAGCGGGGTCCAAACGGAATGAAACCTTCGGCAGCGTGATTTTTTGGAAGAATATCATCATGGAGACTTGGAGTTCACGTCAGAAGATCCTCGAGAAGGCCAGGAGATAGGGGGCACCCCCCCCCTACTGGGCATGCCCCCTGTCTCGTGGGCCCCTCAAGCACCTCCCGACCGACTTATTTCACCTATATAAGCCTACGTACCCTAAAAACATCGAATATCAAGATAGATCAGGAGTTCTGCCGCCGCAAGCCTCTGTAGCCACCAAAAGCCTCTCAGGAACCCGTTCCGGCACCCTACTGGAGGGGGAAACCCATCACCGGTGGCCATCTTCATCATCCAGGCGCTATCCATGATGAGGAGGGAGTAGTTCACCCTCGGGGCTGAGGGTATGTACCAGTAGCTATGTGTTTGATCTCTCTCTCTCTCTCTTGTGTTCTCTCTATGGCACGATCTTAATGTATCACGAGATTTGCTATTATAGTTGGATCTTATGATGTTTCTCCCCCTCTACTCTCTTGTGATGAATTGAGTTTCCCTCTTGAAGTTATCTTATCGGATTGAGTCTTTATTTGAGAACACTTGATGTATGTCGTGCCATGTTTATCTGTGGTGACAATGGGATATCACGTGCCACTTGATGTATGTTTTGGTGACCAACTTGCGGGTTCCGCCCATGAACCTAAGCATAGGGGTTGGCACACGTTTTCTTGACTCTCCGGTAGAAACTTTGGGGCACTCTTTGAAGTACTTTGTGTAGGTTGGATGAATTTGAGATTGTGTGACGCATATCGTATAATCATGCCCGCGGATACTTGAGGTGACAATGGAGTATCTAGGTGACATTAGGGTTTTGGTTGATTTGTGTCTTAAGGTGTTATTCTAGTATGAACTCTATGATAGATTGAGCGGAAAGAATAGCTTTATGTTATTTTACAACGAACTCTTGAATAGATAGAACAGAAAGGAACAGGGTAACTTTGAGGTGGTTTCGTACCCTACCATAATCTCCTCATTTGTTCTCCGCTATTAGTGGCTTTGGAGTGACTCTTTGTTGCATGTTGAGGGATTGTTATATGATCTATCTATGTTATTATTGTTGAGAGAACTTGCACTAGTGAAAGTATGAACCCTATGCCTTATTTCCTATCATTGCAATACCGTTTACGCTCAGTTTTATCATTAGTTACCCTGCTGTGTTTATAATTTCAGATTACAAATACCTATATCTACTATCCATATTGCACTTGTATCACCATCTCTTCGCCTAACTAGTGCACCTATACAATTTATCATTGTATTGGGTGTGTTGGGGACACAAGAGACTCTTTGTTATTTGGTTGCAGGGTTGTTTGAGAGAGACCATCTTCATCCTACGCCTCCTAAGGATTGATAAACCTTAGGTCATCCACTTGAGGGAAATTTGCTACTGTCCTACAAACTTGTGCACTTGCAGGCCCAACAACGTCTACAAGAAGAAGGTTGTGTAGTAGACATCAAGCTCTTTTCTAGCGCCGTTGCCGGGGAGGCTAGGTAAGCAGCACTCATTCACACCCCGTCAAGTAAGCTCTTTTCTGGCGCCGTTGCCAGGGAGGTGAGTGCTTGAAGGTATATCTTTAGATCTTGCAATCGAATCTTTTCATTTCTTGTTTTATCACTTGTTTAAAAAAAC
Organism: Triticum dicoccoides; assembly: GCF_002162155.2. Lineage (NCBI taxonomy): Eukaryota > Viridiplantae > Streptophyta > Magnoliopsida > Poales > Poaceae > Triticum > Triticum dicoccoides. The sequence continues at coordinate 207,652,313 of NC_041381.1, read as the reverse complement.
TACAAAAAAATGGAGTTAAGTTTGTCTCATACGCTTCGTCTATTTAATATCTTTCGTGAGTTTGATGGAAAGGAAAATTGTGCTCAAGTGCTTGAAGAAGAAATCTATAGAATGTTTGATACTAAATCTTTGTATGATAAGCATGATTGCAATGTTGTTAGTATGAATTCCTTGAATATCCATGATGCTAATGATATGCAAAGCCACAAGCTTGGGGAATCTATGTTTGATGAATATGATATTTTTTGTCCCCCAAGTTTTGATGAGCATATTTATCATGATGAAAGCATGCCTCCTATTTACGATGATTATATTGATGAAAGTGGGTTTGGAAGAGTGTAAACTTTAGGAAGTAATGATCCCACTATTTTGGAGGATGTTGAATATTATTGTGACAATTATGAAAGTGGATTTGGAAGAGTGTCAACTTTATTTAGTGATGATTCCACTATTTCGGAAGAGGTTCCAATTGATTATGAGAACAAAGTTGCTATCTATGATGATTATTGTGATGACTTGTATGCTATTAGGAATAATGATATCCATGAAACTTGTCACCATGATTTTAGTTTTCAATTGGATCATGCCTCACATGATAGTTATTTTGTTGAGTTTGCTCCCACTACTATTCATGAGAAGAAATTTGCTTATGTGGAGAGTAGTAAATTTTCTATGCTTGTAGATCATGAAAAGAATGCTTTAGGTGCTGGTTATATTGTTGAATTCATTCATGATGCTACTGAAAATTATTATGAGGGAGGAACATATGCTTGTAGGAGTTGCAATAATGTCATGTTTCCTCTCTATGTGCTTTCATTTTTGAACTTATGCTTGTTTTACCTTCCTATGCTAGTTGATCATTGTTCCCATAAGTTGTTTGCTCACAAAATCCCTATGCATAGGGAGTGGGTTAGGCTTAAATGTGCTAGTCATATGCTTCATGATGCTCCCGTTATGTTTCAATTCTTATCTTTTATGTGAGCATCATTGTCATCATCATGCCTAGCTAGAAAGGCATTAAAGAAAAGCGCTTGTTGGGAGACAACCCAATATTTATCCTTACTGTTTTTGTGTGTCCACATGATTATGCTACTGTAGTAATCATCTTTTACACCTTTTGTTTCAATAAAGTGCCAAGTAAGACCTTTAGGAATAGCTTACGGTGATAGTTGTGTTGATCCTGCTGAGAATCAGAAACTTTCGCACCCAGTAAATTAGTTTCGTTAATTCACGGAAACGTGCTTCTGATCTGATTCTTTTTGCTCTGGATTGTACACAAATTTCTTAGGTCTTCCTAGTTTGGTAGGATTTTTGGGGTTCCAGAAGTATACGTTTGATACAGATTACTACATACTGTTCTGTTTTTGACAGATTCTGTTTTCTATGTGTTGTTTGCTTATTTGGATGAATCTATGAGTAGTATCGGAGGGTATGAACCATAGATAAGTTGAAGTACAGTAGATATTACATCAATATGAATTTAGAATGAGTTCATTACAGTACCTAAGTGGTTGTTTTATTTTCTTATACTAACGAAGCTTACGAGTTTTCTGTTGAGTTTTGTGTTGTGAAGTTTTCAAGTTTTTGGTAAAGATTCGATGGACTATGGAATAAGGAGTGGAAAGAGCCTAAGCTTGGGGATGCCCAAGGCACCCAAAGGTAATATTCAAGTACAACCAAGAGCCTAAGCTTGGGGATGCTCCGAAAGGCATCCCCTCTTTCGTCTTCGTTCATCGGTAACTTTACTTGGAGCTATATTTTTATTCGCCACATGATACGTGTTTTGCTTGGATCGTCATTTTATTTTGTTAGTATTTGCTTTATGTTATTTATAATAATGTTTTGCATCTTTATTTTCAATAAAAATGTCAAGGATAGCCTTTGTCATGCTTATTTTGCTTGTATACATGTTGCTGTTTGAAAACAGAAAGTTTACAGCTGTTGCAAAAATTCCCTAGAAAAATCAGAGAATGATATAATGTTGAAACCTTTTGCATAATGAGCTATGATAAATCTTCTACAGCATAGTATTTTTCTCATAACTTTTGGAGTTAGGGAAGTATGATGAATCTTGCATTCTTTACAGACTGTACTGTTTTGGCAGATTGCTGTTATGTTTGCATTGTTTCCATATGTTTGCTTGTTTAATGATTCTATTTGAGGATAGGAGTATTAAATATGCAGAGGCATTTAGTATGCAATGTTGAATAATAATGTTAGTGATTTGTTACAGTAGAAAATGATAAGGTTTTGCATTGGTTTATACTAACCTATCTCACGAGTTCTTGTTGAGTTTGGTGTGGATGAAGCTTTTGATAAAAAGAGAAACCATGATATGAGAGGAATTAAGGAGACACAAAAGTTCAAGTTTGGGGATGCCCAAGGCACCCCAAGATAATATTCCAAGAAGTCTCAAGCATCTAAGCTTGGGGATGCCCCGGTAGGCATCCCACCTTTCTTCTTCAACAACTATCGGTTAGTATCGGTTGAGCCTAAGTTTTTGCTTCTTCACATGAGTTGTGCTATCCTTGCATTGTCATTTTATTTTGTTTTTCTTGCTGTTTAAATACAACACCAAGATCTGCAATTCCTTAATGTTAGAGAGTCTTCACATAGTTGCACAATTATTCGACTACTCATTGATCTTCACTTATATCTTTCGGAGTAGTTTGTCATTTGCTCTAGTGCATCACTTATATCTTTTAGAGCACGGCGGTGGTTATATTTTGTAGAAATTGCTAGTCTATCATGCTTCACTTATATATTTTTGAGAGTCTTTTAGAACAGCATGGTATTTTCTATTGTTACAAATTTGGTCCTAGAATGATGAGCATCCAAGTTGGGTATAATAAAAACTATCATAGAAAGTGAATTGGATGCTATGATCAATTTGATACTTGATAATTGTTTTGAGATATGGAGGTAGTGATATTAAATTCATGCTAGTTGGGTAATTATGAATTTAAATAATGCTTGTGTTGAAGTTAGCAAGTCCCGTAGCATGCACGTATGGTTAAAGTTGTGTAACAAATTTGAAACATGAAGTGTACCTGGCTTGTGCATCCTTATGAGTGGCGGTCGGGGACGAGCGATGGTCTTTTCCTACCAATCTATCCCCCTAGGATCATGCGCGTAGTACTTGATTTTTGATGACTTCTAAATTTTTGCAATAAGTATATGAGTTCTTTTGACTAATGATGAGTCCATGGATTATACGCACTTTTACCTTTCCGCCATTGCTAGCCTCTTCGGTACCGTGCATTGCCCTTTCTCACCTTGAGAGTTGGTGCAAACTTCGCCGGTGCATCCAACCCCGTGATACGATACGCTCTATCACACATAAACCTCCTTCTATCTTCCTCAAAACAGCCACCATACCTACCTATTATGGCATTTCCATAGCCATTCCGAGATATATTGTCATGCAACTTTCCACCATTCCGTTCATCATCCTCATGACATACTTTACTTTTGTCATATTGCCATCGCATGATCATGTAGTTGGCATCGTATTTGTGGCAAAGCCACCATGCATTATTTTTCATACATGTCACTCTTGATTCATTGCACCATCCCGGTACACCACAGGAGGCATTCATATAGAGTCATATCTTGTTCTAGTTTCAAGTTGTAATTTATATGTTGTAATCAATAGAAATGTGATGATCATCATTATTAGAGCATTGCCCAAAATAAAAGAAAAAGAAGAAAGGCCAAAAAAAGAAAGGCCCAAAAGAAAAAAAGGAAAAGAAAAAGAAAAAGAAAAAAAAGAAAATAAATAAAAAGGGGAATGTTACTATCTTTTTTTCCACACCTGTGCTTCAAAGTAGCACCTTGTTCTTCATGTAGTGAGTCTCATATATTATGCTTCAAAGTAGCACCATGTTTTTCATATAGTGAGTCTCATAAGTTATCTTTTTCATACTAGTGGGAATTTTTCATTATAGAACTTGGCTTGTATATTCCTACGATGGGCTTCCTCAAATGCCCTAGGTCTTCGTGAGCAAGCAAGTTGGATGCACACCCACTAGTTTTCTTTTGTTGAGCATTCATTTATAGCTCTAGTGCATCCGTTGCATGGCAATCCCTACTCCTCATATTGACATCAATTGATGGGTATATCCATAGCCCATTGATTATCCTCGTCAATGTGAGACTTTCTCCTTTTTTGTCTTCTCCACACAATCCCCATCATCATATTCTATTCCACCCATAGTGCTATATCCATGGCTCACGCTCATGTATTGCGTGAAGGTTGAAAAAGTTTGAGATTATTTAAGTATGAAACAATTTCTTGGCTTGTCATCGGGGGTATAGAAGTTGGGAACATCTTTGTGTGACGAAAATGAAGCATAGCCTAACTATATGATTTTGTAGGGATGAACTTTCTTTTGCCATGTTATTTTGAGAAGACATGATTACTTTGATTAGTATGCTTGAAGTGTTACTATTTCTTTTATCAATATGAACTTTTATTTTGAATCATTTGGATCTGAACATTCATGCCACAATAAAGAAAATTACGTTGAAGAATTATGCTAGGTAGCATTCCACATCAAAAATTCTGTTTTTATCATTTACCTACTCGAGGACGAGCAGGAATTAAGCTTGGGGATGCTTGATACGTCTCCAACGTATCTATAATTTTTGATTGTTCCATGCTATTATATTACCCCTTTTGGATGTTTATGGGCTTTATTTTACACATTTATATCATTTTTGGGACTAACCTATTAACCGGAGGCCCAACCCATTTTGCTGTTTTATTGCTTGTTTCAGTATTTCGAAGAAAAGGAATATCAAACGGAGTCCAAACGGAATGAAACCTTTGGCAGCGTGATTTTTTGGAAGAATATCATCCTAGAGACTTGGAGTTCACATCAGAAGATCCTCGAGGAGGCCAAGAGATAGGGGGGCACCCCCCTACTGGGCGCACCCCCTGTCTCGTGGGCCCCTCGAGCACCTCCCGACCGACTTCTTTCGCCTATATAAGCCTACGTACCCTAAAAACATTGAATATCAAGATAGATTGGGAGTTCCCCGCAAGCCTCTGTAGCCACCAAAAACCTCTCGGGAGCCCGTTCCGGCACCCTGCCGGAGGGGGGAACCTATCACTGGTGGCCATCTTCATCACCCCGGCGCTATCCATGACGAGGAGGGAGTAGTTCACCCTCGGGGCTGAGGGTATCTACCAGTAGCTATGTGTTTGATCTCTTTCTCTCTCGTGTTCTCTCTATGGCACGATCTTGATGTATAGCGAGCTTTGCTATTATAGTTGGATCTTATGATGTTTCTCTCCCTCTACTCTCTTGTGATGAATTGAGTTTCCCTCTTGAAGTTATCTTATCAGACTGAGTCTTTATTTGAGAACACTTGATGTATGTCTTGCCTTGTTTATGTATGGTGACAATGGGATATCACGTGCCACTTGATGTATGTTTTGGTGACCAACTTGCGGGTTCCGCCCATGAACCTAAGCATAGGGGTTGACACACGTTTTCTTGACTCTCCGGTAGAAACTTTGGGGCACTCTTTGAAGTACTTTGTGTTGGTTGGATGAATTTGAGATTGTGTGACGCATATCGTATAATCATGCCCGCGGATACTTGAGGTGACAATGGAGTATCTAGGTGACATTAGGGTTTTGGTTGATTTGTGTCTTAAGGTGTTATTCTAGTATGAACTCTATGATAGATTGAGCGGAAAGAATAGCTTCATGTTATTTTACTACGAACTCTTGAATAGATAGAACAGAAAGGATAACTTTGAGGTGGTTTCGTACCCTACCATAATCTCTTCGTTTGTTCTCCGCTATTTGTGGCTTTGGAGTGACTCTTTGTTGCATGTTGAGTGATTGTTATATGATCTATCTATGATCTATCCCCTGTGCCTTGTTTCCTATCATTGCAATACCGTTTACGCTCACTTTTATCATTAGTTACCTTGCTGTTTTTATAATTTCAGATTACAAATACCTATATCTACTATCCATATTGCACTTGTATCACCATCTCTTCGCCGAACTAGTGCACCTATACAATTTATCATTGTATTGGGTGTGTTGGGGACACAAGAGACTCTTTGTTACTTGGTTGCAGGGTTGGTTGAGAGAGACCTTCTTCATCCTACGCCTCCTACGGATTGATAAACCTTAGGTCATCCACTTGAGGGAAATTTGCTACTGTCCTACAAACTTGTGCACTTGCAGGCCCAACAACGTCTACAAGAAGAAGGTTGTGTAGTAGACATCATGGCCCCGCCGCAGTCTGCGTGTTGCCCGTCGGCCACCTTCAGCTTCACATTAAAGACTTTCAGCCACAGGACAGAGTGTGGGGGGATGCGGAGAAGAGCCTCACAGACGACGATAAACGCAAGATGTGGAGGAAAGATTTCGGGGCTACATCATGGAAATCTAGCCCGTAGTAGAACATGAGTCTACGGACGAAGCAGTGAAGTGGAAAACCTAACCCTCTAAGGAAATGGGGGAAGAAGATGACCCTTTCGCCGGGCTCCGGAGTGGGAATGATCTGACCCTTGGGGGGAGCCTATGCAGATGGTTGCGGCGAGGTATCCCGCAGTCCGGAGATCCTTTATCTCCTTGTACATGATGGAGGAGGCCTCCCACTTGCCCTTGGAACCGGATCCGACCATGGTCGGAGGAGGTGGTGGTGGTGGTGAGGAAGACAGAAACTTTTTGGGCGCTAAGAGCTTGGGAGCTTGGCAGGCTGAGGAGACTAGAAGGCGTGGGAAAGAAAGGAGAAATCCATTTCCCTGTTATAGGCGGTAGAAATGCTAATCGTCCCGCCATTTTCGCCTTGAAGCTCGCCTATTCCCAATGAAAGCATGCACCGTAAATGGTTGGATTACCCCAATTTTATTGATGAGCAATCCAGTATTAAGTGGGCATGATCTTTGTTTTGACAGGACGAGCCAATGGGGCTTGGCCTCAAAACACAGAACGCCGGATGTGAAAACGGTTCAAAACGCAGAAGGGTCAAGACTGACGCTTCGTCGAAAAAAGTTGTCAGTAAAAGACACTATTCTTATTTTTTATATATCCTGCCTTCGCGGCTAAGGGTTGTGTTAATTATGCAAGGCCGAATACAGTTCTTTTACGGAGGAAAGCTGACGTGTATTGTTCAGGGAACCCGCCTCGCCATGTCGAAGATAATCTGCGCGCCGAACATGTCGTCATTGAAGACTGGTTCCAGGGCTACTAAGGGAGTCCTGGACTAAGGGGTCCTCGGGCGTCCGGTCTATTGGATATGGGCCGGACTGATGGGCCATCAAGATACAAGGCAGAAGACCACCTCTCGTGTCTGGTAGGGACTCCCGTATACGTGGATGGAAAGTTTAGGTGTCCGAATATGCCATTTCCTTTCTGTTAAACCGACTTTGTACAACCCTAAGCCCCTCTTGTATCTATATAAACTGGAGGGTTAGATCAAAGGAAGGATCACAACATTGATAGGCTAGCCAAGCTAGGGTTTAGCCATTACGATCTCAAGGTAGATCAACTCTTGTAACCCCTGCACTCATTGAATAAATCAAGAAAGAGTAGGGTTTTACCTCCATGACGAGGGCCCAAACCGGGGTAAACATTGTGTCCTTTTAATCATAGTTACCATCGATCCTCAGACATACAGCTTGGGCGGCCCTACCCGAGATCTGCCGGTTTTGACACCGACACCCACCACCCGCTCGTGCTGCTGCCACTGCTTCTTGGCTCCAGCTGCCGCTGCTAGCACGGGCCTCGCCTGCAACTCCCTAGCCCTGTTGCCGCACCCACCGTGGCCACGCCCGCGCACGGCTGCGCCCTGGGCAGCGCACGCGCCCGTCCCCCCTGAGCCTCCCTCGTTGCGGTGCTCCGCGCCCCCGATCTCTGAGCAACGCTGGCCGCACCCTGCCACTCCCGTCGAGCTCGCCTCACCCTCCTCTGATTGCGCCCGCCGGCGGCCACCCGCCCCACGGCCGCCACCGACCGTGGCCATGGTCGTGCGCCTGTGTCACCTTAGCGTGCACAGCTGCTGGAAGCCGGCAACTGACTCCTGCCAAGTGGGCCTCACCTATTAAGAAAAGAAGGAGAGAGAAGTAAAGAGATGATTAGTAAAAAATTAATAATAATAATAAAATAATTAATTAATTGATTAACTAGCTAATTATACTAATATGACTATGGTAGGTGGGCCCAATCAGTTGACTAGTCAACCTTTTGACTGGGTCAACTGGCCCCACCTGCCAGCCACTGTGTACACTATGCTAGATGCACTTAACATTTTGCTATTTAATTTCAGAATTAATATAAATTCCAGAATTTGCAGAAATTATTTAAAACTTTAGAAAATCATATAAAATAATCTATAACTCGGATGAAAATAATTCATATATGAAAGTTGCTCAAAAAAATTGATGAATCTGAATATGCAACCCGTTCATCTGTCACATGCCTCTAGCATGATGAACATGGATCCTTCCCCTCCTTTTAATTAGTCCGAAAAATGCCAAACACTGGAGAAACATTCTCGGATGTTTTCCTTCTTCACTGGTATCGTGTAGCACTTTGTTAGGTCACCCCCTAGCTCTGCATATTGCCATGCCATGCATCATGATGCCTCTGTTTTATTTATATTTATTGTTTCTTCCCCCTCTTCTCCCCGGTAGACAACAAGACTGACGCTGCTGCATGGTACAAGTATGGTGTCGATGACCCTTCCCTCTTGACAGAGCTTCCAGGCAAGAAAAACCCCCTTGATCATTCTGATACCGCCAACTCTTTCCCTCTACTGCTTGCATTAGAGTAGTGATATTGTATTGTCTTATCGGTTGATCCTATACTGCTGCATAGCCTGTCCTCGTTACTACTGTTGATACTTTTACCTGTTATCCTAAATGCTTAGTATTGGTATGCTAGTATTCCATCAGTGGCCCTACATTCTTGTCTGTGTGTGATGCTATACTACCGGGCCGTGATCCCCTCGGGTGGTGATCACGGGTATAGATATACATATTATACATGATACATGTTGTGACTAAAGTCGGGTCAGCTTGTAGAGTACCCGCGAGTGATTCATGGACTGGGGGCTGAAAGGACATTTCTCCCAATGGCCCATGTGTGATTCTTTATGGCAGAGCGACAGGGCAGGTTTAGAACACCTAGTAGAGAGGTGGGACTGGTTCCTGGTTGTTGTACGCGGTTACTTCATAATAACACGCCTAACGAGTTTGGGTATTTGATCTGAGTTGGCCGCTGCCCTTTTCGCACTAATTGCCATGCGGGATGAATTATGGGCACTCGGCCTCGTTCGATTTCTCTCGAAAGCTTTTCAAATGTCACAGTTGAGCAATACACACCCGGGTGGTCCGCGTAAGCACCTACCTTGTATAAGGAGGTTGCCAGGTCTGATCTCAGCCGTCCTCACAATGTGTAGGAGTGCAACGGGTGATGGGCCCAAGACCCATGCACACTTAGGATGTAGACCGGCATGTTGACCTCTCTGGAGAGCCTAGGTAGGGCTACGACGTGTTGATCTTCCGAGGCCGAGCATTACCTAGGAAGTGTGTTCGGTCGGAGTGATCGAGCGTGTTGGATAATGTGGTGCACCCCTGTAGGGAAGTTAATCTATTTGAATAGCCGTGTCAGCGGTAATGGGATGACTTGGAGTTGTATTCCGACCCCTTACAACTAAAACCGGATATTGAATAAAACACACCCAGATAAGTGATAGATACAACCCGGTGATCACTCTCTCACAGGGAGACGAGGAGATGATCTTCGGGTAGGATTATGCTATATGATGATAGTTATTACATTCCAGCTACTCTCTCCTATTGCTTCAAGATGGTGGCTGCCAGAAGACGTATTCTTTGATAGGACTAGCTTCTCCCCCTTATTCTGGCATTCTGCAGTTTAGTCCATAGATACTACCCCTTTTATTGATACCGATGCATATGTAGTGTAGATCTGATGTAAGTCCTGCGAATACTTTGGATGAGTAGTCACAGTTGTTTTTCTAACACTTTTCCCCCTATATCCGATTGCTGCGATCAGATGCCGAATCCCAGGAGCCAGATGCAACTGCCGACGACTACTACTACCTTGAGGGTGCCTACTACTATGTGGAGGCCGCCGACAACCAGGAGTAGTTAGGGGGCTGTGATGCCCCCGATTCAATCATACACTAATCATACACGTAAATGTGTCTGATCAAGATCAGGGACTCACGAGAAGATATCACAACACAACTCTAGACACAAATTAAAAATAATACAAGCTTTATATTACAAGCTAGGGGCCTCGAGGGCTCGAATACAAACGAGTCAATGGAAGCAACATATCTGAGTACAGACAAAAGTTAGACAAGTTTGCCTTAAGAAGGCTAGCACAAAAGGAACATTGATCTAAAAGGCAAGGCCTCCTGCCTGGGAGCCTCCCAACTACTCCTGGTCGTCAGCGGCCTCCACGTAGTAGTAGGCACCCTCAGTTTAGTAGTAGTCATCGTTGAAGGTGGCGTCTGGATCCTGGGCTCCACCATCTGGTTGTAGCATCCGATAAGAATGGAAAGAGGTGGAAAAAGGGGGGCAAAGCAACCGTGAGTACTCATCCAAAGTACTCCCAAGAAAGGATCTACACTACATATGCATCGACGTCAATGAAATGGGTAGTATCTGTGGACTAAACTGCAGAATGCCAGAAGAGAAGAGGAAAGCCTAGACTCGAAGACTAGTGATGTCTACTACACAACCTTCTTCTTGTAGACGTTGTTGGGACTCCAAAAGCAGAGGTTTGTAGGACAGTAGAAAATTTCCCTCAAGTGGATGACCTAAGGTTTAGCAATCCGTGGGAGGCGTAGGATGAAGATGGTCTCTCTTAAGCAACCCTGCAACCAAATAACAAAGAGTATCTCAACAATAATAACATAATTGGATCATATAACTATCCCTCAACATGCATCAAAGAGTCACTCCAAAGACACTAATAGCGGAGAACAAACAAAGAGATTATTGTAGGGTAGGAAACCACCTCAAGTTATTCTTTCTGATCAATCTATTCAAGAGTCTGTAGTAAAATAACATGAAGCTATTCTTTCTGTTCGGTCTATCCTAGAATTCCTACTAGAATAACACCTTAAGACACAAATCAACCAAACCCTAATGTCACCTAGATACTCCATTGTCACCTCAAGTATCCGTGGGCATGATTATATGATATGCATCACACAGTCTCAGATTCATCTATTCAACCAACACAAAGTACTTCAAAGAGTGCCCCAAAGTTTCTACCGAAAAGTCAAGACGAAAACGTGTGCCAACTCCTATGCATAAATTCACAAGGTCACTGAACCCGTAAGTTGATCACCAAAACATACATCAAGTAGATCACGTGAATATCCCATTGTCACCACAGATAAGCACATGCAAGACATACATCAAGTGTTCTCAAATCCTTAAAGACTCAATCCGATAAGATAACATCAAAGGGCAAACTCAATCCATTACAAGAGAGTAGAGGGGGAGAAACATCATAAGATCCAACTATAAAAGCAAAGCTCGCGATACATCAAGATTGTGACAAATCAAGAACACAAGAGAGAGAGATCAAACACATAGCTAATGGTACATACCCTCAGCCCCGAGGGTGAACTACTCCCTCCTTGTCATGGAGAACGCCGGGATGATGAAGGTGGCCACCGGTGAGGGATCCCCCCTCTGGTAGGGTGCCGGAACAGGGTCCCGATTGGTTTTTGGTGGCTACAAAGGCTTGCGGCGGCGGGACTCCCGATCTATCGTGCTCCTTGATGTCTTTAGGGTATATGTCTTTAGGGCAATCATGTCTTCTCAAAATAACATTGCTAAAGAAGGTTCATCCCTACAAAATCATATAGTTAGGCTATGCTTCATTTTCATCACACAAAATACTCCCATCATACACAACCCCGGTTTCAGCCAAGCAATTGGTTCATACTTTTTAACGCGCTTCAGCCTTTTTCAACTCTCACGCAATACATGAGCGTAAGCCATGGATATAGCACTATGGGTGGAATAGAATATGATGATAGAGGTTGTGTGGAGAAGACAAAAAAGGAGAAAGTCTCACATTGACGAGGCTAATCAACGGGCTATGGAGATGCCCATCAATTGATGTCAACATGAGGAGTAGGGATTGCCATGCAACGGATGCACTAGAGCTATAAATGTATGAAATCAACAAAAGAAACTATGTGGGTGTGCGTCCAACTTGCTTGCTCACAAGATCTAGGGCATTTTGAGGAACCCCATCGTTGGAATATACAAGCCAAGTTCTATAATGAAACATTCCCACTAGTATATGGAAGTGACAACATAGGAGACTCTCTATATGAAGAACATGGTGCTACTTTGAAGCACAAGTGTGGAAAAAGAGAGTAACATTGTCCCCCTTTTTTTGGGCCTTTCTTTTTTTTATTTGGCCTTTCTCTTTTTTTTCTTTTTTTATTGGCCTTTCCTTTTTTATTTGGCATTTATTTTTTATATAAGGGACAATGCTCTAATAATGATGATCATCACACTTTTATTTATTTACAACTCAAGAATTACAACTCGATACTAGAACAAGTTATGACTCTATATGAATGCCTCCGGTGGTGTACCGGGAATGGCAATGAATGAAGAGTGACATGTATAAATTATGCAAGGTGGCTTTGCCACGAATACGATGTTAACTACATGATCATGCAAGGCAATATGACAATGATGATGCGTGTCATGATAAACGGAATGGTAGAAAGTTGCATGGCAATATATCTCGGAATGGCTATGGAAATGCCATAATAGGTAGGTATGGTGGCTGTTTTGAGGAAGATATAACGAGGTTTATGTGTGATAGAGCATATCGTATCACGGGGTTTGGATGCACCGGCGAAGTTTGCACCAACTCTCAAGGTGAGAAAGGGCAATGCACGGTACCTAAGAGGCTAGTAATGATGGAAAGATAAGAATGCATATAATCCATGGAATCACATTAGTCATAAAGAACTCATATACTTATTGCAAAAGTTTTATTAGCCCTCGAAGCAAATTACTACTACGCATGCTCCTAGGGAGGAGGTTGGTAGGAGCTAAACATTGCGCGCCCCCGACCTCCACACATAAGGAAGGCAATCAAAAGAGCACCCCATGCAACAAATTTGTTACACAACTTTTACCATACATGCATGCTACGGGACTTGCCAACTTCAACACAAGTATTTGTCAATTTCATAATTACCCAACTAGCATGACTCTAATATTACCACCTTTATATCTCAAAACAATTATCAAGCATCAAATTGATCATAGCATCCAATTCACTTTCTATGATAGTTTTTATTATACCCAACTTGGATGCCCATCATTCTAGGACCAATTTTATAACCATAGCAAATATCATGTTGTTCTAAAAGACTCTCAAAATATTATAAGTGAAGCATGAGAGGTCAATAATTTCTGCAAAATAAAACCAGCACCGTGCTCTAAAAGATATAAGTGAAACACTAGAGCAAATGACAAACTACTCCAAAAGATATAAGTGAAGCACCTAGAGTATTCTAATAAATTCTTAATCATGTGTGTCTCTCCCAAAAGGTGTGTATAGCAAGGATGATTGTGGTAAACTAAAAAGCAAAGACTCAAATCATACAAGACGCTCCAAGCAAAACACATATCATGTGGTGAATAAAAATATAGCTCCAAGTAAAGTTACCGATGAACGAAGGCGAAAGAGGGGATGCCTTCTGGGGCATCCCCAAGCTTAGGCTTTTGGTTGTCCTTGAATATTACCTTGGGGTGCCTTTGGCGTCCCCAAGCTTAGGCTCTTGCCACTCCTTATTCCATAATCCATCAAATCTTTACCCAAAACTTCACAACACAAAACTCAAGAGAAAACTCGTAAGCTCTGTTAGTATAAGAAAATAAACCACCACTTAGGTACTGTTATGAACTCATTCCAAATTCATATTCGTGTAATATTTACTGTATTCCAACTTTTCTATGGTTCGTACCCTCCGATACTACGCATAGATTCATCAAAATAAGCAAACAACACATAGAAAACAGAACTTGTCAAAAACAGAAGAGTCTGTAGTAATCTGTATCATTCGAATACTTCTGTAACTCCAGACATTCTACCAAATTAGGAAAACCTGAGAAATTTGTGCGCCAATCCAGATCGAAAAGAATTATATCAAAATAACATTTCTATGAATTATCAAAACTAATTTACTGAGCACAAAAGTTTCTGATTTTCAGCAGGATCAACACAACTATCACCGTAAGCTATCCTAAAGGTCTTACTTGGCACTTTATTGAAACAAAAGCTATAAAAAATTATTACTACAGTAGCATAATCATGTGAACACACAAAAACAGTAAGGATAAGTATTGGGTTGTCTCCCAACAAGCGCTTTTCTTAATGCCTTTCTAGCTAGGCATGATGATGACAATGATGCTCACATTGTAACATCCCAAATTTTCAATTTGGAATGTTATACATAGATCATCATTGCATATCATATTTTGTTGCATCTTTGGCTCGATCCTAGAAATTCTATGCAACTCAAGGACCCTCGGAGAGAGTTGGGGATTTCGTTATTTTCTTATTTGAGTTTTTCTCAAATTTTGAAAATAGGATCATTGATTTTATTTATTTTATCTTTAATTATTTCTACTACCAAAAATTCAGAGAGGGAATAAAATGACTTTCCCAAAATAAAGAAATAATGAAGATTTAATAAAAAATCAAATAAGATTTATTTTGGAGTTTTTCGCCTTTTATTTGAATTTAGGAAAAATGTGCATTTCTCAAAATTGCATTTAGGCCCCAAATAAATGTTCATCTTGTCCGGCTTGATTTTAGAAGCCGGGGAAAATTTATTTCAGGATTTTTGGAGTCTGTTTAGTATTTCTTTTTATTTTTCTTCTGTGCGGAATTATTTAAAAAAAACGCAGCCGACCTACGGGCCGTGCCCGCGCGGGACTCCGCCCGGGGGCGCCTTTAAATAGC